>NC_086166.1:12931666-13277500 GCF_035149785.1 Candoia aspera | reverse complement strand
CTAGTAATAATCGCGCTTGATATGATTAATACAAAGATGTGTTCCATTTTCTGTTTAAGCAGCTTTTGACAAGTATTAATACATTACTGGCATTGAGCAAATACATTGCAATGAATAATTTAGCCCAGCTGCTTCTTATGCATGCAGAATACCAGCAGAACAAGTTTTCCTTAAGTATCTGTTGTGCAAAACTATTTGGTGGTTTCAAGGTTTTCTGTTCTAATCAACCAGCTTTCCAATTGCAAGAAACCAATGTGTAGAAATGGATTTGAGTTCCAATTTACAGAGTATTCAATGTGAAACCTTTCCTAAATAAAATGAAAAGATTTTTTTTCACAGCCATAAGCGCATTGTGCAGCTTGCCTTTGCTGAAAACAGAGGGCTTGATTAACTAAAATAAGTTGTTACTAAAGCTGCAAACTTTTATTTGTTTACCTGGAATGTACCTTGAACCGACTGGGACTTACTTTAGAATAAAAAGGCATACAACTGCTGCTTTTCTGAGTATCTTTAGCTGCATTTCCCAAATACAGTGGAATTCGCTTTTGAATAAATATGCATAGAGCAATCTAAGGTTGCCAACAATGAAACAACTTGAGTTACAATGATCTATTGATTTCATATACCACATGATTTACCCAGAAATAAATTCTATTATGTTCTGTGGTATTTACTTTCTGGCAAGTGTCTCACAGCAGCAAGAACAAGCCCATCACAGGATGTAAGTTCATTAAGTTCTGAACAACTCCTTCCTCTCCCTTTCCCTCTCATCCATATTATGGTCATAGACCAGCATATTATTTCTCCTTCTCCCTCCTTCTCCTTCTCCCTCTCCTCCTTTCTTTCTTATGATCAGGAGTGTCCACAGAGATTGCTCCAGAAAGCCAAGATAGCAGCCCCAATGGTGCAATCAAACTTCCACCCATTTTTTATGTGCCTCAATCAAATTTGCACACCAAATTCCTTTTGGTGATATTTTGTGAGCATACTGTCAACTGGCCAAGGAGCTGCTGATATTGTTACTCCTGCCCATTATTCTGCAGCCTCTGAGCTGCCCCCAAAGTTCCTGCATAATATGTTCCTGAAGGATCCCTTTTGAGAGCTATGAATTGTGGGGAGAGGTGCAAACAGTGACAAGCGGCATGCTTACAGACTCCCAGCAGTTCCTTGGGAATTAAAGGCAAGCATCTTATTCATCTGTGAGAATTTCTCTGCAATGTCCCCCTCTTTGGGCTGGGGGTGGGGGAGTTACTAATGCAATTTCATTTCCATCAGACTGAATGGCTGAAAAAAGCAGAAGGAAAATATGGCACAGCACTATTATATTTGGAATAGCTTAATAATTAGATCTTAAGTCAAGAGACCTCCAGATTCTATTTCACTCTTCCCAAAAGAACAACTTTAGACTTTTTAGGGGGAAAAAATCAAATGATGTGTTTAAATCATGGTGTCGACTTCACAAGCTTGCTGAGCAAATCAGGAATAATGGTTAGTTATCAATATTGATTTGATTATCATGTCAGACCATGGCCCTCAGATTTCCAAAGTGTCCTTAGGTCTCTTTTGCTGTGTAAAACATCTAACAAATAATAATAATATTTCTAAAAAGGATTCTAAATGGATATTTCAATTCACAAGATGACCCTTCTGGAGACGCCTTTATTAACTCCAATCCAAATACATCCCTCAGTAGATAGGGAAAATCCTATTCACTAGGAATTCTAGGAGTTGAAGTTAACACCTCTGGAGGATAGAACAACCCAAAATATCTGGGTCAAGGCTGTTGCATATTGCTAATCCTCGTACAGACAAAGAGCCTAAGCAAAAAAGAAAGAAAAAAAAGTACGTTCATGGGACCCTGGAGATCAAAGAGAAGGCTGAGTATGGATTGATAGACTG
Source organism: Candoia aspera (assembly GCF_035149785.1). Classification (NCBI taxonomy): domain Eukaryota; kingdom Metazoa; phylum Chordata; class Lepidosauria; order Squamata; family Candoiidae; genus Candoia; species Candoia aspera. Next base: position 13,275,601 of record NC_086166.1, on the reverse strand, counting down.
ATTATGTGCCATCAAGTAGTTTTTGACTCCTAGTGACCACATAGATGGATTTTCTCCAAGACAATCTATCCCTAACCTGTTCTTTCAAGCCTCCCAGTGGTGCACTCATCGCCACTGTAACTGAGTCCATCCACCTTGCTGCTGGTTGTCCTCTTTTTCTCTTTCCTTCTACCTTTCCCAGCATCAGAGCCTTTTCCAGAGAGCTGGGTTTTCACATAAAGTGTCTAAACTAGGATAATTTGAGCCTGGTCATTTGTGCCTCAAGTGAGAACTCTGGGTTGATTTATTCGATGATCCATCAGTTTGTTTCTTTGGCTGTCCACAGTATTCTCAAGAGTCTTCTCCAACACCAAAGTTCAAAGGTGTTAATACTCTTCCTAACCTGCTTCTTCAAAGTCCAACTTGCACTTCTATAGAGTGTCACAGGGAATGCCATGTTGGCAGAGTGCTAGAAAGCATTTGGCCCAGGAGAGATCAGAAAAGTCACACACCAGGCATTTCTATAAAAATAATTTTATTTACAGAAAGCAAAACATATTTAAAAGCTTCTGCATTCTTACAGGCTCTCAGTGAGAGCTGCTTAACTTGCTACATGCCTACACAGAAGGGAAACTGAAACTAAAACAAGTTCAGGCAAGTTCCTCCCTTAGGCAATGCAACCATTAACACGTGAAAAGGGGACAATTAAATTCAACCTCTTCACCCGGCCAAAATGATTAGTTACCATAGTACCCTTATTCTGTAGTAGAAAACAATATATTAACATGCCACAGCTTGCACAATTCTGATCTTTGTAGACACATCCCAACATCTGAATATCTCTTCCAAGGCCTTCATGGCTGCTCTACCAAGTGCTGGTCTGCAGTATATTTCTTGTCTGCTGGTTCCTCTGCTGTTGATAGTTGATCCTAAAAGACAAAAGCTGTCCACCACTTATTTTCATTGTCAATTCTAAGGCTGGTCGCTGTCCATTTTGTCATTAGTTTGGCCTTCTTTATATTTAATTGTAGTCCCGTTTTCTTCACTCTGCTTTTTGACTTTTAGTATGTTAGCATGATGATCTCCAAATGTTCATGAGGGAAAGAATGGATTTGAGATTCCAGTAAAAGCCCTGGCATAATTATTGATTCTGACCCACCAAAACCATAGGTCTTGTGACTGAAATGAAAATGTATTGCGAGTTAATTTCCTTGTTCTGCCCTGGACCATGAATGTCACCAAGTAGCAGCATTCAGTGAAAGTGACAAAGGCCAGAAGCGACAGAGGCTCACAACCAGAAGTGGGTGGAGCAAATGGAGCCCTGTGAGGAAGTGATAAATTGTTACTGCTTTTCCCTTCACAGCCATTGCTTCCATTTTGTGATTCCATCTCGATCTGTTCAGTTTGGTAACAAAATCACATGTGATCATGGAAGGATGTTTCCTAACAACTTGACACCAGAATGTATAGCGAGCACATTCAAATCCCCAGAATGTATTTCCTAAGCATGCACTGCTAAAATTAAGCAATATTTTAAAAAGCCTGGAATCTAGGAGAATGTCATTCCAACAAACTTATACTATGCCAGTGCCAATAGAAGGGACTATCTGTAGCTCAGGGGTGAACCGTGGCGTCCTTGCTGCTCTCTGAGCTTGGTTGTTGGCTTGCAGAGGTTTCATTACCAGACTACGTAACACCATCAGTGCTGGTGAGTGTGGGGTTTGCTCCCTGTTTAGTCTGTGGGTTGTGGGTTGTGGGGTGGGGTGTGGGGTGTGGGGTTTGTTTGTATATACAGTAGCTTGCCCCTCCCACCAGTAGTGTGTGTGTGTGCATGTGTGTGTGGTTTTCCAAGATCCAAAAATGCCAGGGAATTCCTGGCAGCTTGGCATTTGGATAAATCAGCCATCCATAGACACAGAGAGATAAACCACATGTACATGCCATCCAAAAGAGACAGTTTTAAAAAATCTAGGAAGGAAGCCTGGGGCCTTGAGCATGTGGATGGTCCCACCTCTTGGCTGTGTTAACATCTATATTTATTATTTTATTTTATTTTATTTATAAATATTTATTTTGTATTTATTTTATGTTTTAATTGTTTTAATTGTAATTGTTTTAACTGTTTTATAGTTTTATTGTTGTAAGCCGCCCAGAGTCACTTGCTGAGATGGGTGGCTATGGAAATCGAATAAATAAACAAACAAACAAATAAATAAATAAGACCAGGACACGTCCTCTCCAGCAGCCAACACCCCAATAAGCAGGGATTAACATCAGACAAGCAATCAGGCAGAAAACAAAACCCTAATTAAGGAACCACCAAGGAGAAAACCACACCCCCACCAGAACTGGCAGGGCAAGCTACTGGATATAAACAGGGAGCAAACTCCACCCTCACCAGCACTGGGGATGTTACCTAGTCAGGTCATGAAATGTCTGCAAGAAAACAACAAGGCTCAGAGAGCACCAAGGACTCCACTATGCCAATGATACCCAGCATCCAATTGCAGACAAGCTGCTGATACCAGAACTCAATTCAGTTCTCAGAGTCAAGGAAGAAACATCTTAGAATGGGACCGAAAATATTGTGTATACTCTTACACCCCATTCTGTTCCATTTCATTGGGAATTCCACTTGGGATTTTTAGTGAGCTTTCTCTTATCATGTACTGCTCTCTTGCTTATTTTTTCCTGGGTCACCTGTGTGTGTGTGCACGCACACGGGCGCATAGGCATGTCTGTGTATGGGCACAATTCATATCCTGATCAGAGCTTTTTAAAAATGCATTTCATTGGCAGTTTGTTTTAATCAGGATGATTTATTTCTTCGTGCAAGAGTCATTATAAACAGCAGGCAGCAGTGCTAAAAATTATTTTAAAAGTTAAAGAAAAAAGGAAAAAAAAAACACACACCAGCAGACTTGACAAGAATGGAAATACAAATATTAAATTTGTTTCTGTGTCTGCCTGTGGCCACTTCTGCTGATTTCCTCCATCTCCAGGCTAAAGTGCTAAGTAACTGCTAAGTGCTATTACTAAAGAAGTTGATGAGAAAGATTCTCCTCTGTCTTGTAAGCCAGGGGCTTATTCCAAGAAAGTGGGGGAAAGAAACCCTGCGGTTCTCTCTGTTGAGAATCATGGAGGGCTTTTCTGATGAAGGACACTAGGTTAACTATTAAGTAATAGTGCTGCATTTTTCTTATCCCAGTTCTGTCCTTTTTTAAGGTTTGGGTTAAGATCTGCAAGTTGACTGGCTGAGAAGAATCAGCAGGAACTGCCCTCCAAATATTTGAGGGGTGTCCATCGGATATGGTTAAAAGAAGTGGAGATGGTGGCCACAATGGTCTCATGGGCCAGGTTTTGTTGGGGTGTCAGAGCAAGACTGGAAGGGCCAACTATTACATAAAAACAGCCAGCAAACCTCACTCCCCTATGCACTGATGATGTTACCTATCTTGATAGTGAAATACCTGGAAAACATCCAAACTCAGAGAACATCAAGAACCCAATACAGGTAGTCCTCGTTTAATGACCCTAACTGGGACTGGCAACTCCATCGCTAAATGAAGCGGTTGCTAAATGGGAATCACATGACCATAACCGTGCTTTCCCGCTGGAAAGAGACAAGACTAGTCAGTATCACACCTTTGGTTCTTGTTTGCCTCCTGACCACTCTCTGCCCTTTAGAATGCTTGACTGCCTGCTTACTGTCTTGTGCACATTGAAAGCAACGCAACTGCAACTGCACTTGCAGCCTGGGGACGGGTGCTGCAGGCATGCTACACAAACAGCTTTTTCTTGAAATCCCTTCCTCTCCAATCTGTCCACTACGTGAGGGGTGGGGGGAGAAAAAAGCAAGTGATTTCTGTAGGCAATCTCTCCTTTGTCTGACTTTTTCCCACTGCTGGTATGATCACATTGCTTCTGATGGGTAGAAGAGCAAAGAGCTTACTCTCTTGCAAACCCTTCCTCTCCAATCTCTCTGCTCTGTGATGGGGGGGAAGGGTCAGGCAAAGGGGACATTGCCTACAAAAGTTCCTTCCTTTTTTTCTCCCCCCCCCCCACCTTGCAGAGAGGACAAATTGGAGAGGAAGAGATTTCAAGAGAGTATTGCAAGCTGCTTGCGTAGCACACCTGCAGCTCCCAGCCCTGGGCTGCCAGCATGAACACATTGCTTTCAACGTGTGGAAGAGCAAACAGCTTACTCTCTTGCAATCCCTTCCTCTCCAATCTCTCTGCTCTGCAAGCGGGGAGAAAAAAAACATAGGTCAGGCACAGGACAATGCATACTGACTGTAATGATGATCACTGTGACTAAGGGATACAGCAAAGGTCATAAATGGTTGTAAATTGGCCATAAAGTTATTTTTTCAGCAACATCATAACTTCAAATGGTTGCTGAATGAGTGGTTGGTAAGTGAGGCCTATCTGTAGTTCTTCCTTCCTTGCCTTCTCATTAACCATGTGAAGTAAGTTACACTGGGAGACTGAGCTGTCTGTCCCATTCTGTGGGTACCTGAGGTTGACAGGGAAGGAATAACATTTGACAATCAAATCTGTATATAAAGTTTGTTATAGTATGCCAGGATGGATCAAGCAGGTAAAGTCCCAGAAGATATCAAGTGGGAAAGATGAAAGCAAAAGCTTTCTTCTGCATGAAGCAGATGAAAGGAATTTATTACCGGATAAATCATATTGGCTGAAGTTTGCCTCTACTTGAACAATTAATTGTAATATTAGGGTCAATTAAAGGAGGATGTTATCTCAGCAGGGAGCCAAAGCCATATTAAGTCTTACATATGCTGATAAGCCATATAGTATGGTTATATCTTCCTGAAAAACTGATTGGACTTCACTCTTGACTTTTCAGACTTTGATTTTTATTATTTTGGAAGAGAGAAATTCATCCAGAAACTAATTTTAAGAATTCAAGAAGGTTGGAATGATTGCAACTTCTGTCCTGAAGAAGTTAATGAAAGAGCCTTCCTCAGTGAATAGCATGAATCCTGATATTGGAGACCTCTGTTACGCCCTTGGTTTCTGAGGTCTAGAAGAAGATGAAAAAGTTTGAAACCTAATGGAGAGTAGATTCACATCTCCTAAAACCTAGTTACCATACCACATAATGGCTTGGTTCATCATAAAGTAGTCCTTCATGCTATCAGCTATCAGCTGACATTCTTCAATTATTAAAAAAGCAATACATATGTTGAATCACAGGTGGGTCAATGGACAATTATTTACAAGGCCTTCCTACAGACCTTGCAACAGTACCTAGGTGTCCTAGGTTGGTTGGACCTCCATCTTCTGAGCTTGAGAACAAGCTCTGGTCTGGACAGGGGAAACCAGTGTTGGATCTCCTCATCCCACCTCCTTGTTGTTGTTCCTGTCAATGGTATTTTCTAGGTTCCAGAAATTCTAGCTTTGGAAAACCAGTAAAGGGGATTTGCCAGAGACTGAACAAGTGGTAGAGTTGGGATTCAAAGAACGTGGGGAGTAGGGTGTCTCCTAATCTTTGTGTACCAATCCAAGGAAAGATTAGGCCAACTGTCTTCTTGCAGTGGGAGGGAAACTTTTGAATGATGTGTGAAGCTTCAAACAAATGTTTCATTTTTACTACGCTTTGAGCAAAGCACCCTTCAAGACTTTTTCATGAAGCAACATGACCTCTCCTGAACAACACACCCTTCTAAAGTGCAAAGCAAAGCTTATACGCTGTTTGCTTCAGCACATTGTAGCTAGAAGAGACTCCTGGGCATGCATGGAAGCAAAACTGGCAGTCAGAGTGATGTGAAATGTCTTGCAGGATGAATAGCAAATACGGTCACTTCTCCAGCATCAAAGCAAATTGTCACTGCCTTAGCTTGGCTAACAGACACCCGCCCCACAAACATCTCAATATTCTCATTTCTGCCATGCCAAGTTGCCTGCTGGTCAGGTACCAGCATGAGAGAATGCTGGGCAAATAATAATGATTGTACTGCCCAGGTGGCCAGCATTAAAAATAGCTACCTACCTTCTTTAATATTCAGTAGGATTCACTGCTGAAGAGAAACTGTGGAAAGCTAATTCACAGACAAAAAGAAAACACAGGGACTTTTCCAATTTCTTAGTCAGTCACTTCCACCCTTGCAACAGTGTTTGCTACTGTTTCTCCCCCTCCCTGGCACAGCACAGGCATCCCCCCCCCGCCCCAAATCTTTCCTTCCCCACTTCAACAAACATCTTCCTTAGATTGAGAGTTGAATGGCTTGCCAATTAAGACCCACCACAAAGAAGGAGTTTTCCTCCCCCCTCTCACGCTCCTACTGCTCCATTCAATGGCGAAACGTGCCAGAAAACAATGATATAAACGCCATCCGTGAAGTGCATGCATCAAAGTTAAGGGAAATCTTTGTATTCCACTGGTAACGCTTACAAGGTAAAGTGGCATGCAGATTTCTTATTTAATAAATTCCCACTGAAAATTAGTTTTTCACAGTGGAAAGGATTTCAAGGCTTGCTACGATGAGCAGTCAGGATCTAATCAGTTCTCAGGCTTTGTAGATACACTAGGGCTTGGAGATATTTGAATGATCCAATTATTCTGTTGAGGCACAACATCCTTACCTGCATACTAATCAAGCAATATGCGAAGAGGAATCCAGTCGGCCTTCTCTGAAAGCTGTAGAAATACTCAGCTCCTCAGCTGACCTTCTGCCGATTACATTAATTTCAATTCTATTAACTCATCTTTTGCCCAAAGGTGACACATGGACGGATCTGCAGGGAAGGGGTGGGACAGGGGTGGAATGCCTAAATCAACTTGCCACGAGATGCAGAGCAGGAAGGCTTGAATACAAGGTATTAGTTTCCAAAGTGAATGCAATCACACAGGAACTAAGAATGAATTTCAGTGACAAGGCAGCTCTGTTGAACAAGAAAGCGCCAAGGCGTACAATTCTATCGATTCTGTCTATGGGAGCAAGCCAATTAGTTGATCTGATTGTGGGGGAAGGGGATTGTGCAGGTGTCCATCAAAGTCCAGGTCCTCGCAGTTTCAGAATCTCCGCTCAGAACAGATTTAGCCTCCTCGCCCTCTTCTAAACGTATTTCATCTGCGAGTTCAGGATAATGGAGAACGTTACAGTTCTGCTTAAGTAAGGAAGCCTTCCTTGATTGATGGTAAGAGATTAATGTGATTTATTAAGCCATGAGATATGGATTGGCCTATGGGAATAATCCATTTTAAAAAGTCACAGCAGACATTATAGGATCGGTATCGCAGCGTTAGCCCAGGAAAGGACTAGTCCCGAGTTCAGAAATGCTGAGACAAGAGCATTTCTTTACCTGACATGCTGTGTGTGTGTGTGTGTGTGTGTGTGCAGTTCCTATTGAATTTCATGGAAAAGACGTTTCTTGAGAGTGCTTCTATCAAAAGAGTAGAAAAAAACTGAAGAAAAATAGTGGAAATGTGGAGGTCTATCTTAGGAGACCCAACATGTCTGTGAACATCCTGCCTTTCACAGGACAGCCATACTCTCTCCCCCGGTCTGTAGCCTCCCAGACTTCCAGTTCATCAATGCATTCCCAAGGATGCCTACACCTACATTTCTTAAAGACTGTTTCAAGCATCTCCAAGTAGGGCTGGAAAAGACCCTTTCCTGAACCTCTAGAGAGTTGCTGCCCAGATTCACACATCATAGTATGTCAAGGTTTGTTGAGTTAGCCACAAAGGACTGGGTTCATGCTCAAGTTATAGAGCATGGTTTACAAGAAGCTAAGAGATGGGCTCACTCAACACGTTACGCCAAAGCCAGGCAGTGCTATTTCCCAGTATAAAATATGAATCCTATCAGGATAGCTAATACTGGGATCATAAACTGCATATGATTTTGTTTGGCTCACATTTCTCTCTCTCTCTCTCTCTCTCTCTCTCTCTCTCTCTCTCTCTCTCTTTGATTTCTATAGCCTCCCATCTCAACAAGTGACTACATCCTAGCCTTAAGTAAGTGCAAGATCACACTTCACCGATGAAGATTTCACCAACCCTTTCTTCTCTTTCGAAGATTATTTTGGCCCAGCAGAATATGTTCCAGGGCAATTTTTCCTGCACGTTAGCAGAAAAGATGGCAATTCTTCTGACTATGGGACTCTACTCCGAAGGGCAGAAAGTGATATTTTAATGCATTCTGCTCCTTATGTGTTTCTCTAGGGCGTTCTGATACATAGACGGAAATCATTTTGCATCGTGGCAGTGAGAAAAGACCCATAATTCCAAGAAAGCATAATTGACATCTGTTCATTATGTATTGCGGCTGCCGAGAGGAGAGGAGAGGAGAGGAGAGGAGTCCATCATATTACAGAAAGAACTGGAAAGCTATTTCAGGATTGAAAAAGAAATGGTGGAATACGGAACCTCATGTCAGCCCTCCCAGGTAAACCAGACAGGAAACATGACCAGATGAGCTACTTCTCCTTTATTGCAAGGCTACATTTACAGAATCTTGCAAGTCTGAAAGTACAGATCTCCTGCCCTCCCTATTTATCGCCTGTGTAGTTACGGCAGGTCCTTTTCTTTCTCTGGCCGTTACTCTGTTGTGGGCTCTTTTCTCTTTTATCTGATCATTCCCTAGGCAGCACCTCTTCCCTCCATCTTCCAAGGCCGCTCTCACATTCCACCACATCTCATCACGGGTTGTATGTGAACTTAAAAAAGATTTATAGATGTATGTACTGTATGTATATAGCTCTGCAAGTGTCTTAACGGGACAAAATCAGATCACTCTTTTAAAGAAATGTAACCTCCATGGAATAGCAATGAAGAACCGTTCACAAGCCGCCTACACCCAAACTATTGATGGATCTCTTTAACATATTCAGGGAGTCTTTTTCTAAACCTGACTCACGACAAATCAGCATCTTTGATCATTTCCTCTGAGAGTTTACAGATCGAGAAAAATGTAAAGTTCTGCAGATTTTGATAGATTTAGTGTATTTTTCAGAGTCTTGCATGTATCTGGAGGCAGGAACAGAGGAATACAATTGCCCTTCTAGCTGTGTGCCACCATTTCACCAAGAAATGCAGGTATAATTCAAGCTTCTTACAAACTGTCAAGGCAGAGAAGCCCAGAAAGGTCTGTGTCACCAAGAAACAGCAGACAATTGTCACTTGGAAACCATTTTCCCCTCTGCATTCTTTGTGTGTCAGAGATCAAATCAGAGATCAGATGAGTAAGATCCAGCAAGATTAGACCCAAGATTTGTCAGAACTCAGCAAAACGTGACAGATCAGTGGCGGGACAGGAAAGTGTCATCCCACATCAAAGTAGAGGTGATAAACCTTCTTCAGAAGTTTTGATTCAACCTTCCAAGTTCCTTTATGCAACAATGGACAATTTTAGGACAACAAAAGAATGTTTATGAGTGTTGGGGAAGGGGAGGCTGAGACATTCACCCTCTAATATATTTGTTACAGTCTCCTATAGCAGCCAAACATAAGCCTGAAAAAAGTCCACCAAACATAAGCCTGAAAAAAAGTCCAGTATGAAAGCAATTCCCATTGCCCGTGGCTCACCCAAGAGCTGTCAATTGGGAGTGCCAATTAATTGGAGTGTCAATTAATCTGAGTGACTGACAGACCTAAATTGTATGAAAGTGTGTGATTTCTTATTACAGCCTTTAAAATTAGCAGCAGATATTACAGCCTCACACATTTCCAAAAATTAAGCATGGAAGCTTGAAAAAAAAAGCCGGGCTGCTTTAATGAACAGCAAAGGAGTGCTGTGTTCACAGCTGCACAAGGCTGAAGTGCTTCCTCTGGACTGACTTCAAACTGTGCACAGCTGCAGTGGATCCTTCAAAAGAGAAATCGTTCTCTGCTCCTTATAAATATTCTCTCCACAATCGTTATTTATGTCTGTAACTCGAGCTGTTGAACCTCACTTTTCACTGTCAAGGCCCCCAAGGTGGCTTACTACATTGAGAAAATGAGACCCATACATTTAGAATCTAAAGTACATAGCACAAAAGGAAAGAGGAGAAGGAAAGAATGAGGAAAAATTCAGCTCCAAGCATGAATTGGATAGATAACCATCAACAGTCATTCTTAACAACCTGGAAAGGCCAATTCAGGCAGAGGAGATGCCAAATGATGTCTCATGAGAGCTGATGAAGGAAGGGGCCCTTCATGTTTCCCTCATGTTGCTAGGAGCCCTGCCTCCCCCTCCCTCCCCCCAAATCCCTCATTCTTTTATTATCTGTATTTCAGGATTTAATACTACAGAGAAAGAAACAGATCTTCCCAGGTGCTCTTGAAGAAACTGAAAATAGCTTTGGCTTTTGGAAGATGTCATTAGTATTAAAACAGGACAGCTCATATTTCCCCATGAACATGTCCTTCGCCGTGGGAAGGCATTCTAAATTGGGGCTGACTTCCGAGCAATTCCTGTCTGCACAGAGAAATGCAGATGAGCCCAGCTCTCAACAACCGCTATAGCAAATAAAATCTGCACTTCAAAGATAGATCTGAGATTAGCCTATAACTAAAAGGAGCTTTTCCTGAATTCCTTTTAATACGGAGCACAATTGGACTCTTTATAAAAGAAGATTTTTAAATAATTCAACAGGACAAAGTTACAAAAAGAAAACTGGAGACTGGTGTTCAAGGTAATTCAGAAAATGAATACTGATAAAAAAAAAAAAGAGTGAACAGGATGGAAAAGACTTCCTAATGCGCTTAACTGAGCCTATGTTCTGTTATGGAGAACCAGGTTATTTATTGACCCACGCCTTTGTTGTTTGATGACGCCAACCTCCAATTGTGACTTCTCAGGAGTGAATAGCCTGACACAGTAGCTGCTCTTCAGGCATTCAGGAACCAGCTCACAGGATAGCAGAAAGCAAAGTGAGGAAGGAATCTGTATGCGAGACTTATGTTAGCTTATGCAGCTTGACAAAGTTACCTCTCCAGTTCAAGGTGTCACGAAGACTGAATTCGCATCCTGCACTATGCCTCAAACCATGGTTTACAAACCACGATAAGTAAACACTATAAGCCAAAACTGAATAGACCACATTGTGGCTTAGTTCAGGGGTCTCCAGCAGGGCTTCTATGTGCCTATGCACATCTCTCTTAGATGTAGGCACCTGCCTCCCTTGATTTCATACACCCATGTTTTATTTATTCATGTATTGGATCTATAGCCTGCTTCTATTCAGGAGCATAAGGCAGTGGACAGACTACCTTCTCCTCCCGTGTTTCCCCACAACAACCACCTTGTGGGGTAAAGTGAGAGAGGGAAAGAGTGACTAGCCCAAAGTCACTAGAGACCCTCTGTGGCAAAGGATGAATTAGAACTTAAAGAGGGTCATAGGGGGCATTCCGGTAAATTGGTACCAGACCTTTCCTTCTTCTTTTGGCGAGCATCAGTGCTATTTATTCCTTTGATGTTCCTCCCAACCTCTAACCATCTAAGGTCTGTCAGGGACTGAGGGCCATTGGATATTTTTGGAGTCCTGGGTGGTCTCTGAGCCTTGTTGTTTTCTTGCAGACGTTTCATTGCCAGACTAGGCAAGCTTTGCACTGAAGACGTTGCCTCGTCTGGCCATGAAACGTCTGCAAGAAAACAACAAGGCTCAGAGAGCACCCAGGACTCCACAGTTCAACCCTGAGCTACAAAGATTTGCTTCCATTGGATATTTGTTTTGTTGCCACTGATGATTTTCCTTTGGAAATACAGTGTGGTGTTTACCACTGCCTTCCGCACCACTGTTACATTGCTGTACATTGCATCTTCACCACTGTATATGCAATGAAAGATGTCCCAGTCTACACACGTCCTCTTGTAGTTGCTACTGATGGAGCAGCTGCCCTCTCCCAGGTGATGCTGATTACTGGTGGCTTACTCCCTGGATCAGAACAGTGCTCTTGAATAGAGGTGTGTGTGTGTATCAATCAATCAAGCAATCAATCATTTTTGACAGGTCTGTAAGTTTTTCCACATATTATTGTCACTACATGTTAGTAGTGGTGCTATTACTTGTTATGGCTGCTTCCTTGATGAAGTTTATATTGTTGTTAGTCATTATTTATTTTATTTATTTCTTTGTCCAATTTTATCACAGTCCTCAGATGGCAAGCGTCCTGATTTACTCAAGTCTCATGTCACACATGGGGGCACAACACTTACGCCCCTCTTTTTCCATGCATGAAAATGATGGCTGTCCTTTTGTGCAAAATCACAGCTATTGTGCTTGTTTAGGCCAAATGGCAGCTGCCACACTTGTGTATATGCAAAATGGCAATGGATGTTTTCAGGCATGCATGAGGCACACAATCCAACACACATGAAACTTGGCTTAAAGAAGTGTCTCTACAATGGAACCTTTGCATATGTGTCAGGGACTGTGAATATCTAATGGTCATCTGCAACCCAGTGGACATGGCCAGAACCTGCCTCAGGCTACTCGATCTGGACTGCAAAGCTCTGGAAAATCACAAGATAGAAACAACAGAATCCAGGTAATTCTAACTGTTTCCTGCCATCTATTGGTTTTCCAGACGTTTGCAGCCCAATCATTGTGGCTAGTTATGTCCCAACTTCAGCAAAGGATCGTTACCTTGTCGTGGTGCTGGAGCTTGAGCACCTCAATGATGCCATGAGATAAACCATGAAGGGCCACCCAAGAGGGGAAGGTCATGACAGAGAGGTCAGACTAAATGCGATCCCTGGGGAAGGTAATGGCAACCCACCCCAGTATTCTTGCCGTGAAAACTAAATGGATCAGTACAACCAGAGATATGTCGGTATACCATCGGAAGATGAGACCTCCAGGTCGGAAGATGGTCAAAATGCTACTGGGGAGGAACAGAGGATGAGTTCAACTAGCCCCAGACGTGATGACGCAGCTAGCTCAAAGATGAAAGGACGGCTAGCGGCTGACGGTGCTGGTGGTGAACGGCGAATCCGATGTTCTAAGGATCAACACACCACTGGAACCTGGAATGTAAGATCTATGAGCCAGGGCAAATTGGATGTGGTTATTGGTGAGATGTCAAGATTAAAGATAGACATTTTGGGCGTCAGTGAACTGAAATGGACTGGAATGGGCCACTTCACATCAAATGACCACCAGATCTACTACTGTGGACAAGAGGACCACAGAAGAAATGGAGTAGCCTTCATAATTAATAGTAAAGTGGCTAAAGCAGTGCTTGGATACAATCCAAAAAACAATAGAATGATCTCAATTCGAATTCAGGGCAAGCCATCTAACATCACAGTGATCCAAATATACGCCCCAACCACAGATGCTGAAGAGGCTGAAGTAGAGCAGTTCTATGAGGATCTGCAGCACCTACTGGGCAACACGCCTCAAAGAGATGTTATTTTCATCACAGGAGACTGGAATGCTAAGGTGGGCAGTCAAATGACACCTGGAATTACAGGTAAGTATGGCCTGGGAGAACAAAACGAAGCAGGACATAGGCTGATAGAATTTTGCCAAGACAACTCACTCTGCATAACAAACACTCTCTTCCAACAACCTAAGAGACAGCTTTATACATGGAGTTCACCAGATGGACAACACCGAAATCAGATTGACTACATCCTTTGCAGCCAAAGGTGGCGGACATCTATACAGTCGGTAAAAACAAGACCTGGAGCTGACTGTAGTTCCAATCACGAATGTCATGAGTACTGATGGCGAGCAGGAGGGGGCCTCTATCCAGGGTGGAAAACGCATGTGTAGTACTGAGGAATTAAGCAACCATTCAAAGAGACACAGATCAGACCCGCCTTAACCTTTGGGGTTTATATGTCTGGGTTTTTCCCACGCTTCTTCAGTTTGCTAGGATTCTGTTTTATGTAGCAGTAATAAACACTAGAGACCTACTCCTTTTCTGTATTTCTAGGTGCAAAGATTACTGCAGATGCTGACTGCAGTCAGGAAATCAGAAGACGCTTAATCCTTGGGAGAAGAGCAATGACAAATCTTGATCAAATAGTTAAGAGCAGAGACATCACACTGACAACAAAGGCCTGCATCGTTAAAGCAACGGTGTTCCCCATAGTAACAAATGGCTGCGAGGGCTGGACCATAAGGAAGGCTGAGAGAAGGAAGATCGATGCTTTGGAACTGTGGTGTTGGAGGAAAATTCTGAGAGTGCCTTGGGCTGCAAGAAGATCAAACCAGTCCATACTCCAGGAAATTAAGCCAGACTGCTCACTTGAGGGAATGATATTCAAGGCAAAACTGAAATACTTTGGCCACATAGTGAGAAGACAGGACACCCTGGAGAAGATGCTGATGCTAGGGAGAGTGGAGGGCAAAAGGAAGAGGGGCCGACCAAGGGCAAGGTGGATGGATGATATTCTAGAGGGGATGGACTCGTCCCTGGGGGAGCTGGGGGTGTTGGAGACCGACAGGAAGCTCTGGTGTGGGCTGGTCCATGAAGTCACGAAGAGTCGGAAGCGACTAAACGAATAAACAACAACAATGTCCCAACTTCTATTTATTTATTTTTTAATTAATTTTTATCCCGCCTTTTTTTTAAATTATTTATTTATTTATTTTTCAAATTTCTATCACCACCCATCTCCCCCCAAAAAGGGGGACTCTGGGTGGTTATTTATAAGTTGAGTTATATATAAATAACTCAAGGTGGGGAACATACCAAACACTCCATCCTCCTCCTCTTTTCCCCACAACAACAACCCTGTGAGGTGGGTTGGGCTGAGAGAGAGGGACTGGCCCAAGGTCACCCAGCCGGCTTTCATGCCTCAGGTGGGACTAGAACTCTCAGTCTCCTGGTTTCTAGCCCAGCATCTTAACCACTAGACTCAAATTGGTTTTGCAGAAGTATCTAGAACATGCTTCCCCAATTCCAAAAACACTGACCAGCCCAAAAGAGTTGTCAAGGCTGGGTCTCCAGAGGTTTTCCAGTGGGGAGATGATGGACGAAACAGCTGTGCCTGTGGGCTCCATGGGCAGAACTGACAACACTATTTTTTGGGGCTCAGGCAAGCCAGGATGCTCATTTTACCAATCTCAGAAGGATGGAAGGCTGAGTCGACCTGAGTCGGCTGCCCAGAGAGAATCCAACTTCTGCTGGGATCGAACTCGGGTCGTGGGCAGAGTTTTGGTTGCAATACTGCCTCCTACCACTCTGTTAGCTATATTTTTTAAAAATAATAAATGTGGTTTTGGGTTTAATATGATTAAGCTTATCAAAATTATTGTATTATCAAGTACAATGGCAGACAATTTATACATTTTTTAGTTTGATCTTTATTATAGTAGACAGGAATGTATTGAATACTAGGAAGGAAATACTTAAATGTTATCGGGGGGCGGGGAGTTGATTAGGAGGTATATATATTCTTTTAATATAAGGGGAGGGAGCAACTGTATTTAGTGATTTTTATAATGTGCCAATGGAATGATTTATAGAAATAATGTGATTTTGGTTTACTTTAGAGTAAGGGATTGATTATGGAATATTGTTGTATATCCTTGCTGTTAAAAGTCAGAAGTCACCTCTTTTTGTAATGTTGAAAAATTTTCTCTTGTGTTTCTATACTTTTTTAGTTTTCTTTGTAGTTTTTTTTTTGTTTTTCTGTAGCTTTTATCTTTTCTTGAAACTTAATAAAATTCTTGTTAAAAAAAAGACTGGGCCTCCAGCTTCTCTATCAAGGATGTTTTGAATCCTACCTTCTCTAGGTAGCATGGCCTCTAGGTAGCATTCTCTCTCCATGGGGAAAAAGCATGGGAGGAAGAACTGAACCATGTTCCCTATATTTGTATTTTAGGGACTCCTTGCAGAAGAAACATGGAGGAAGAGCTCCCTTTGAAAAGGTAGCTCCCTGGTGCATTCACAACTGAAAGAGTACATAGAGCTGGAAAGAATAAGCTTTATAAGTGCTTCAGCTGCAGATCGCAACAGCAACAGCCTTTCTTGTTAAAGTTAATGAAGTTGTACATTGCAAGAAATTCAAATTACACTCATGGAGATGTGAACTAGCTCCAAGAGCACCATTTTGATTTATGCACCTATTCCCTCTGTTTGAAAAGGAGGAGTGTGCATGTGTGCATCTCACTTTGGTCCTGGTCTTGAGAGCCACAGTGGATGCCTGTGCTTGCTTTTTCCACACCAGTCTATCCAGAAAGTAACTTGCTTAGACAAGAAGCATCTTAAAAAAGGACACAGCAGAGTCTCATTGGACATAAAGAGCATATACTGTATAAACCCAATTACACCAAGTCCCTGTACAAATTTTGCAGTGGTGTCAACTCGGACCACTTCCATACATTCCTGTATTAAAGCTGGGCATCTCTTTCTGGCTGGCTGAAGAATGCAAGCAATTTAATATAATAAACATGAATTTCCTCTTTTTGCAATGAAGAGGTTGGAATGAAAAAGCAATTATTTGCATTTAGGCAGAGGAATAATCGCAACAACCGCAGAAGAGCTTTAACCTCATTGTCCTTGAAAGAGACAAGATACCCATATGGTGTCTGCTTTAATACTGCTAGCGTCATTTACCTGTGCATGGCAGTGCTTCAGAGCTATCCTGCTGTCAATATGGAACATGTCTTGCCTTTATTTTTGTTTGTATTATCTTAACATTTTGTAACATATGTATGTGAGTACTGAGTGGATATAGAATAAGTCTTTTCATGCTTGGCATTGTAATGTGTATTTGGAAGCACCAAATTCAACTGGTTTCGTTGTTATATTATTTGTTCCGTATCCACATTAGGTTTTAGCACAAAATGCAACATTAACATTTCATACATAGCGGTGCTAAAACCTTCCTTTAAAAACACATGAACCTGTGACTCTCTAGATGTTTCTGGCCTACTTTTCCAAGACTCCCTGGACATTAACCATCATGGTCAAGGCTGAAATACCTGGAATCTAACAACATCTGAAGGTCGCAAGTATCCCATCCATGCCTTAATAATGCAACAGAAAATACAACGAAAAGGGAGATGCCTTTTATAGAAAGATATTCACTGCCATCTCAGGATCGCTTTACAATGTGTGGGATGGAGATGTAATGACATACTTAATACATTACACACATACATTACATACAACTCTGGGGCAGCAATTAATTAATTAATTGATTAAGCATGAAAGTGCATGATAGTGCAAGGTTGCACGTACAGCATATTTCCATGGAAGTAACCGCACACATCTCTATCACCCAAACAAACAAACAAACCCAACTTCAAGTCCACCATGCCTGCCTTAGTTTCTTTAAAAGCAGCATTCAAATTGATGTTCACATATCATGGACTGGGTTCACACATCGCGCTTAGCTGAAAATAAACATTATGCCACAGTGTTTCCTGAGACCCAGGCCATCTTGCAGGATGGAGACATGAAAGAGATCCCTCCGAACAACCTTGCCCACAGTGTCTGCACAGTTATCAGGACTTCAGGGAGGAGAGTTGTCCTGATCCTAGGCAAAAACCTGCCTTCCATTTTCCTGAACATTTTCTGTTCCTGGGCAACCACTTCCCCCCAGCCCCTGCTTCCTGACTTCCAGTGTGCTTTTGAATTTCTTTCTAATTTCTTTCAATCAGTGTCTTTTTGCTTACGCTGCTGTTGGAAGATAGCAATAAGAAGCTGATGTTGTGATTAACAACCTGCCTGGCTGTTCAGATCCACAGGAGAGGCTTTTCTGAATTTGCCCTGGCTCTCAGATTTCATGTGGGAAGTCTGGAGGCAGCTTTACGTGGAATTTTTCCCAGGCCATGGAAGGCACATCCTTAGGATGTGGGTTTGGCCTCTGCTCTCCCAGCATTAAGAACATTTGTAATGACACGTCTCTTTCACCAGGCCTTTGACTGTTGGATCGTTTTAGTATTAATTCTGAGCTATGTTTTTCCCTTTGGGGAATTTTGTTTTGTTTTTCCTTTAAAATGTGCTGCTGCCTGGAGTGCTTTCTAGAGAAATCTGAGTCATTCAACTGTCAAGCATCAGCCAGCGACAAAGAGGAGGCATCTTAATAAAGCTGATGTACGATGTAAGAAAAGCTTTTCCAGAGAACTGCACCAATTTTACAAACACTTTTTATCCTAATCTATTGTGCAAACCCAGGCAGCGTGGTTAATTGATAGTGTGTCGTATGGCTCCAGAAACTTGGGCTGAATCAAATGTGATTCAGTTAACTTCTGGTAAAGGGATTGCCGGTCCACAGGCCCAATTTCCCTGTGTTGGTGGATGAAAAGTCTTTCCAAGTGAGCTTTCAATTGGTCCGTGTCTGATGGTTTTAACATTTCAAGCCCTGGGTTTAAAGAGATTAAATTTCTAATTTCCACATGGCCCTGGATAATTTACATGTGTAACAATGCATCTGGTGTGTATAATGGTGAAAGAGTACGTCTAAGTGCTAAATAAAAATAAAAAAATAGTAGCAACTACAAAGAGGCAGAACAAGATCCATCATATGCAGGTTGCTACATAAAGGATGGGAAAACAAACATATATTGTCCCTTTCCTTCCCCAGACTGAACTGGATAAAGTAAAAGGGTTAAACATTCCTGTTTTTTCGTTTCCTCCTCTATAGAAATAGTCAAAAGCAGTGTTTTTCAAACGTGGCAACCTTAAGACGTGTGGACTTCTGGGACTTGAAGTCCACACAATGTAAGATTGCCAAGTTTGAAAAACATTGGTCTAAAGCAGTGATTCCCAATCTTGGCAACTTTAAGATGTGTGGACTTCAACTCCCAACATGTTGGCTGGGGAATTCTTTGGGTTGAAGTCCGCACATCTTAAAGTTGCCAAGGTTAAGAAACACTGGCCTAAAGCAAGAGCTGGAGAGTGGACAGAGCTAAAGGTATGCTTTGAGTGACCAGTGCTGTTTTTCCTGACTTACGTTGACCAAGTCTATATCACAGTGGCCATAATGGATAGGATCTTAACTGAATGAACAATGTTCCTGGAGTTTCATGCTCTGTTTTCATCCTCCATCACCATGAAGGGCTCCTGAGGGGTGGAAGAATGAAGTAGCCACTATGACTTTGAAAGTGACTGGACATTTTCAAACAATAATGGGCAGGTTTACAGTGTGTAATGCAATTTTATTACCCTATTTTAAGCCCACGTTCCCATTCTATTAAAAAAGATAACTATGGGGGATGTGAGGGGTCAGCACATGTTACTTGCTTCTTATTGCAGCCAAATATGTTTTTATCTATTTATTTCTGTCTAAAGGAACAGAATTAAAGTTGAAAGCCAGCATATAACAACAACAACAACAACAATGTTTTAGGAGTAGAGTCCAAAACTTGTCTATTCTTTACCTTTAATAGAAAATCCTAGAATTTAACACTTGAAGGTTAATGTTTCTAGACAGGATATTCCATTTGTTCTCCCAAGGTCAAGCCAAATAATTAAAACAAACTGCCATTCTTCAGGCAGAGACTGTTAGTGTCATGCCACAAATTGAAAACAAAGTCCTCTGTGCATGAAGTTTTGCTCTAATTTGGGTGGTAGCCCCAATGTGGCTACAGGTGTCATGAGTACGGATGGCGAGCAGGAGGGGTCACCTATCCAGGGGGGAAAACACATGTACAGTTTAGAGACTTTGAGCTATCATTCAAAGAAACCCAGAACAGACCCACCTTGAGTTTTGGGGTTTATCTGTCTGGGTTTTTCCACGCTTCTTCGGTTTGGTAGGATTTTCTGTCTAATGTAGCAGTAATAAAACACTAGAGACTTTCTCCTCGTCTTGGCATGGTCTTTGCTTAGTCAGGACATCAGGGCTGTCCACAGCCCCCAAATTATGATCTCAACCTTCCCCCCCACCCCATTTCCTTTCTTTGCCAGTGCTAAGATTGCCTCTAAAATTGTGCCCCCCTCTCTCTAATGCAGCAGCTGGCGACTTGTCACATGCCATTTCTCCCCACCTAAGGTCCATTATGACATTTTCATTGGATTCCTGACCCCCCACCATGGATAGTGGAGGAAAAACCATGATGAGAGCTGGCCACCCCAACCAGGGAACCATAGCTTATGGCAGGATGATTTTCCATTTGTTCTTTTTGGAATCCAGCATTCATCAGAAACAGCAACAGCCATTGTTAAAAATATTGAGAAAGTACAAGCTTTACAACTTCCCCCTCCCTCTACCCTTTTTTGTGACATTTCACGGAAAGATCTGTGGTCAGTGTTTCATGTACTTCATTTTTCATCACAGAAGTAATAGCAGTTCCCATTAACATCTTGACCTTTCCTGTAGAAGATTTTACTACAAAGTTTGAAAGCTACATCTGGCTTTCTCTCTCTCTCTCCCTCCCTCCCTCCCTCCCTTCCTTCTGGTTATTGGGAGTCACCACCAAACTGCCATATCCATCCCGCTTGGGATATGGAGTCTCAATAGCAAGCTTATAATAGAGTCCCTTCCAAGCCAAGTCCAAACTCCTCCAAGGTTCAGCCCCAGCTCATAATGCACAACTCTGTCTGAGGAAGTGCTATTAGACAAACCATTCAGGCTTATGCCCATGCATACCAGGAAGCCCTGGAATTGTGGTCTTCAAATTTTTCCCTCAAGGAGCAATCCGATTTCTCAAGTATGCTGGAAAATACCCTCTGCTGCTGGAAATCTGAGCACTTTCCCTGACCCCATCCAGTAGCAAAAATATTTGGGATGGAACTTGGTTTGATCCTTCAGAGTTCTCTTAGGGTCCTTGGTTGGGAGAGACAAGCTGGTTTCTTGATTGAACCAATTAAGGACCTTGATAAAGTAATGGTGTAAAGTGGTACAAAATGTATAACACAACAGAACAGTCCTCAATGTTAGCTTGTGTCAGCTCTTCAAGGTAGGACAGACATTGCAGGGATTCCAGGAATGTGCTTGATTGTAGTAAGGTAGAATAACAGAATTTTGAAAGTCTGCAAGTTCCTCTTTCTCCCCTATTACATTAAACAAAATCAAAGCAGGGTTCCTCCCTCCCTCCCTCCCTCCCTCCCTCCCTTCCTTCCTTCCTTCCTTCTGCATCCTCTTCTGCAATTCCCCCACTGATTAATTCCATACCCTCAAGGTCAGCTCTAAATTCCTTTAAGCTTGGAAGAAAAAAAAAAGACTTCTTAATAAACAGATGGAAATGATGAAGGAAATTCAGTCCGTTTCCTATTTGTCTTCCAATCTAACAACATGTTTTTGGATTAAACATCCAGGCAAACATGAGAAATCAAAGCATGTGGGCACCGATCATCATTCTCAAGATCCTCTTCTACCGTTTGAGATGGAAATTCTTTCTGTCATCTCCAGGTGGATGGAACATACTCCATCACTGGCAGTTTTTGAGTATATGACTCCAAGGGACCATAAACCCATTGCCTTAAAGAAGACTTTTTTCTTTGACTCTAATTAGTGCACAGTATTCTGGATTTCAACATGATTCCTTCCTTCCTTCCTTCCTTCCTTCCTTCCTTCCTTCCTTCCTTCCTTCCTTCCTTCCTTCCTTCCTTCGCTAATGAATTTGATAGTAAGGCACAATGAGCTCAGTAGCTGGGCCAATGTAAACAGAAATTAAAGCATCTGGTTACATGCAAACTAGTCAGGATTTGTGTCTATGTGTGAGTGTGTGAGTGTGATGAACGTATGCATTGTGGGGGAGGGAATAGTGTTCAAGATTTTCACAGCAAAAAGTGATTAAACACATTTGCAAAGTGAGGATATCAGTTCCCAAGCTACCTAACATCAATTAAAGGAGGGCAAATTAAATCGATGTTCTAATTCCATGAAATTAATGGTAACTTTTTTTTTAAATAGATGTTACAACATTTCCCTGAGGTCCTGTAATAAATTCTTATCACAGCAATTCACATAGGAAGCAAATGGTTATACCTCTTGCAGTATTTAAACAAAACAAAACAAACCCTGATAAGAAATGGCCGTATGAACAGCCTGTAAGCCAGATATGAACAATAAAATCTAATAGAATAAATGAATATGAGCTTCAAAGGATAGCCTGGAGGAGACAATAATTGGTCAGCAATATTTCAAGTTGATGTTGGAAATAAAACAACCCCCTTCTGTACAAAGAAGAATTAGGAATGTATGTGTATAAGTTTGGATGGATAGTCACAATAATAATATCTGATCAGGGTATAGAAATGTTGTTTAGATCCTGATATCATGCTCACTCTGGTCAATGTCAGCCTCTCAAAATAATGTGTAATCCAGATGTTCCTATTTACTAGGGACATTTTATGGGGCTGGTTCCTGCTAAATCGCTAGAAGGGAAGCTCAGAGGAGACAGACCATCTGTCCAACATTAAGAGAAATCTTCTCCCATTGAGCCTTTCCATACTGGGGAGCTACAGAAGCTTCAGAGCGATTAAAAGTTATCTAACAGAAAACACGATTAGCAGTAGCACCTTCTGCCAATCGTCAAATAATCGAGCAAAACACCCCTGCTAAGAGAGATTCTAAAGATATTCTCAAGCATACTGAGAATAAGATCAGAACACAGGTCAGGTGAGAAGTTGCAGGGTAGATGTTGGCGCAGCTCTACTACCTGTGATGCAACATTTCATGTTGGACAAAATACTGGAGAAATGGCCTTGATAGATCTTGCTGAGATGGATAAGCCAACTTCTTTGATTAGAGAAAAGACACTACCTACTTTTATTAGTGACTGGAAACCCCTTATGGACTTTTTGCATCAAAATGAAAAAAATGAACTTGTGATATATGGCTTTGATGATTAGATTTATAGAAAGAAGGTATCATGATGTAACTTTAGAGAGAGAGGTTAAAATATAATTCTACTTATAACTTCTGTGAAGAAGATTGGAAGCCACTGCTTTCTATTCTATTCTATTCTATTCTATTCTATTCTATTCTATTCTATTCTATTCTATTCTATTCTATTCTATTCTATTCTATTCTATTCTTCTTTAACTTTTTTTATTTTCTTGCACTTTTTGTTTTCTTTTTGTTTTCTTTCTTTTTTATATATAACCTTAGTAAGGTAAAGTATGCACACATTCTATCTTGTTTACTGTTTCTGCAAATGATTTAATTGACAATAACAAACTGGGCTTCATAATTGAAATAGTCTCCAAATTCCTACAAAATGCATAGCAAGAGATGGCATGGATGGTCCACATGGATGAAGCTATATTACTGAACATTAAGAAAATCTGCATGACAATAAATCACCCGCCAGGGTGGCATTTCATAAGCTAGCATGCTGGTTTTGATTAGATAGGGTGATTAGATAGGATCACCACCTGATATGAAAACTCTGTTATTATAATGGAGTGCTTTTGGACAAATGGCATGTACCTTGTAGGGGTATTGGACTGGGTGTAATGAGTTACACTGTGCCATCACTACCACAACGGGGATTCCTGCTGGGATGGTCAATAAGTGTTCCTTTCACACTTTCTACTGTAAATCTAACATACCCACCTTCATCCATTGCCATAAACAAGGGGAAGTCTAGAAGAGGAAATGGGGCACAGTTCAGTATATTGTGGGAACAAGGCCTATGCATATCTTAGAGAAATTGCGAAACAAACTAGGAAAACAGGCAAAATGCGATTGCATTCTGTCATGCAAATACTTTTTCTGCCTTGACCCCATCCTTATTTTTAAGAAATCACTAAAACATTTCATGCCTCTCTGAGTTTTGAGCGTCTCTTTCTCTGCCTAATTTTTGACAAAGATACATACAGTTCTGACATCTTTATACTTCTGGAATATATATTTTTCCTCTTCAAAAGAATGAATGAATGGACACTGACTAAAGCCACAGTTCCAAAGTTCTTATCTACCCATCTTAAAATCATACTCAAAGCAGACAAACTGCACAACATTCAGAAATCAGCCATACCACTATCAACAGAGATTGAAATAGGTGTCACTGTAGAATTCTGGTTAATTAACTGTGTTTTAGTTCCACTTTCCCACAGCCAGAAATGTGATGAGCTGCAATGCTCATATTCCACCAAAGAACATATAATAACTAGATTTGTGAATAAGTCGTTGTTTAATATTAGAGTATGGAACCTTCTTGGAGGGGCTATTATTTGGGAGAGACAATTATTTCTGAGGCTGTAAAAAGTGGGTGTTGTTATCCTGAGACCATGCAGCTCAGTAGGACTGATTTTGGGGGATGAAGCTGGTTTGGATCTGGAAGGTATGTAAAATGTTAATGCATATCCCTGTGGGAAATCAGTGAGAAATCGGTCCACCAATATTCAGTGGTTTGCTGAAAAAATTCTACGGCAACTTGGAGGAAATGTGTAAACAATGGGTATTGGAGGCGACATACGCCAGATGGTTGTCCATCCCTGACCTCATAGATCTCTTCCAGTGAAACTATATGGTATTAGGTAGTAGAGGCACATGAACCAGCCCCGAATCTGATCTGAATCATTGGGTCTATTTCACAACTCAATTGGATTCAAACTGTCAAATCAAATAATTGAACCACCAAACTGATTTGATTGAAATTGTTCATTCAGTCTGGAAAAAGTCACTTTTGTGCATGGGCAAATATGTACTACTGAATCATCACATTGATTCAAAAGCCCCCAGCTCATCAATACATTTAATGGATTCAGTGATACAACTGGAATAGACAATGTACTGAATCACATTCAAACTGAATGTTTGAATCAAATCGTTGCCCTTTCCTATTAGGTAGTAAGCCCTATCGCTCATGCCTCCAACTTCCATCTCACTTAACCGAGATGATGCAGGCATGCTTGTGCGTTTTCAGGGTAGGCAACAGGATACAGCAACCTCTCTTTGGATTGTGTTGGAATCCTGTGCTTACAGCACAAGATTCTAGGTAGCTCACAGGAATCCATAAAATCAAAGATACTAACACAAATGCTATTAAATACTAACACAAATGCTATGATAGGTGGCCATAAGTCCCGTAAATAAACAAACAAACAAATAAGCAAACAATTTAATTCTATCTACTATCAAATTATTGCTTCTGATCATTCCCATCAGCAAAATGGCACCAGGAAAATGTAATCACATAAGCTGGGCCCACTTTGAATGAAACCTCTGCAATTTTCACCAAGTTACTATTAAATCCAAATTCTTGTCAAGCTATAGGTTTGCATTAGAGCCTCTCTTCCATTCGTAAACTCCCGAGTCATAAATTATTTTCCACACATATGCAGGTATCTGTTTTCCATCATTCACCTCTTGGCATTGTATGGCTTTTGAATACTTGAGATCAGAAGGAATTATTCTCAAGACTCAGCTTTCACCACCGCACTTGTTTTCTTATTTAGCAAGTTGGACTTCCCAGATCTGGCCCTGCACACTTCTACTATTCTGTCACTCTTCCCCATTATAAAGCTACTTTCAGGCTTTTTCTCTCCAGTAGGGATTTAAAAGGATTTCACCAGAGACCCTGGTGGGAGCCAAATTGGACATTTTATTCCT
Source organism: Candoia aspera (assembly GCF_035149785.1). NCBI lineage: Eukaryota > Metazoa > Chordata > Lepidosauria > Squamata > Candoiidae > Candoia > Candoia aspera. The sequence continues at coordinate 13,250,201 of NC_086166.1, read as the reverse complement.
ATCCATTCTAAGGCAGCAAGGCCCTGTGTGACAAAGTTCAGCCATTATTTGCTTCCCCCGCCCTTTCACACCACACAGGTAGAAACCTTTTCACTGTTGAAGGCTACTCTCTTGCAGCAGGGACATTTTGCAGACCAGTCCTGGTGAGGCTGACGTACATGGTGAACTCAGTGTAGGCAGAACTATCATTTCTCTATGATAGCCTCAATTTTCCCTCCCTCCCTCCCCCCAACTGACAGAGCTGAATTGAATGAATGGCTTCTAAAGGGTTTTTGAAATCAGGCTGAAAGACATGAATTAATCGGGAGGCTCCAGGTGTTCAGATCCGTGGGTCACTACCCTTGATAGAGGAATGCAGAGACATAGTGAGGAACGCTGACAGACAGTGTGGAGCAGCAGTGAAGGTGTTAGACTAGACGTTCGGGAGACCTCAACTTCCGCCAGGGAAGTTCTTTGAGCAATCTCTCTCAGCACAACTACCCTACACTGACGTTGAGGGAAAAATGGATGATGGACTGTAGTGTACTATGCCATGGAGGAAAGGTGGGTTATAAGTCTAGCAAACAAATTCCTCTTAGAAAAGAACATACAATGCAAGTTGCAAATTACAGGTCTTCTTGAAATTCAAGGGTTGCATTACTCCTGCCTGTGGGACATCACTGTCAACATACAAGAATGGGCATGACCCACACCCTCCCTTATACTTTGCAGAATAGGAGGACGGGTCAAGTAGTTGTCAGCTGGGTCAATTAAAAAAACATAGCAAGCATCGCTGAAGTAAAATGAGGATTAGAAGCAAAACACGCTACCTGACATTTTTAAAAGCATGCTTTTTCTTAAATTTGACCTACTGCTTCAGAACAAGAGTGTGCATCTATGTATTTTTTTTCTGAACGGCATTGCTCGATAAGCACACAGATAACATGCTTACAGCTAGTCTGTACTACAAGCTCCCTTTGCACCGAAAATCATGAGCCAGAGGGAAGCCTGCCACAGAAGATGAATAAATCCGTCAATCTCTGTTTCTCGCTTTGCAAACCATATGCTCAGTATGGCCCATTGCCATATCGGTGTATGAATTTGAAGGAAAAGAAAGGTGGGGGTGGATGGGGAGAGGAGGTGAAAGCATTAAAAAGTTTGCAAGCAATTTTGTGCTCATTTCTGTTAGACCACATTTGTTGCAAATGACTTTTCTATAATGTAGTATGGTGTTGTATCGACTTTACCCTAAAGTATACATTTCTGTACTCATTTCCTTAATATGCATGTGTGTTCATAGATTCTGCCATACAAATGCATTCTGGTTTATGGGTTTGGGAAGTATGAATTAGAACTGGACAAATTTCTCCCCCAATCTTAGCATGGGGTGGTTTATAGTCTAACTAATGTCTTAAGCTGCTGAGTGAACTGGACCATGTGAAATCATAATATAGGTGGGTGTAACATGGTATGTGAGAGCCTGTTTGGTGTAGTGGTGAGAGCACCAGGCTAGAAACTGGGAGACTGTGAGTTCTAGCCCTGCCTTAGGCACAAAGCCAGCTGGGTGACTTTGGGCCAGTCCATCTCTCTCAGCCCTGGGAAGGAGGCAATGGCAAACCACTTCTGAAATCTTGCCAAGAAAACTGCAGGGACTTGTCTAGGCAGTCGCCAGGAGTCGAGACTGACTCAAATGTACCCTCTTGCAAAAAAACAACAACTAACCATGGTATTTGAACACACAAATTGACTATTATCTAACCTAGGATTAAGGTTAACTAGTTGTGTGAACTCAGCTTATTATTCAGAAACCATGGATATAACTTTGGATTATTTTTCTTATAGGACAGGCTCCCTACTCCCAGGTGTGTGAACTTCATCACCTGGGATTCTCATTAATTTTCATTAATGGCCATGTTGGCTGGGGACTTCTGGAAGTTGAAATCCACACAGTTTGAGGGCATTCAGATTGGAGATGCCAAACTAAGATACGAAATCCATTTGCTTCAAAAATACACAAATTCTAGCTTGGAAAGCAACTTGTAATGTGATGCAAAACCTTGTCCTGTACATGAACTAAGCAGAATAATATGAGAACTGGTTTTTGATGGTTCGCGATTTTGTAGCATTATCTCCACTGACTGGGCATCGGGATGAAGTTCCTGGTCTGTCTGAATATCAGCAATGCGAGATAGTCTATTCTGTAGCAATCATCATCAGAGTTTCTGTTTGAAGTGCACATCTGGCAGGCCTAGATTCAGATACAGCCACCCTATGGCCATGCAAATTGTCACCCATAGATACAAGACAGCACTTTGGTCCCCGTGCAATAAAAGAGAGCAGTAATGAATCACACAGAAATCTGATTGCTAAATGTTGCCAATTATTGCCATTTAGATAATAAATGGCCATCTTCCAGCCTGCTGAGAAGTCTGCTTTGTAATGGCATTAACATGCTCCATTAAGTGTATTATTGTACAAGGGAGCTGAGCCATTTGTGGTAGCCATCTTTTTATTAGGATCCATATGCATGATTTTAAAAAGAACAGTGTCATTTCACTATTTACAAAAGGAAGGGCACTAAAAAAGATGCAGTAGAAGCAGAAGCAGAAATTATTTAAGAACTCTTCCCAGTTGTTACCTGAACATTACAAGTAGTCCTCACTTAACAACCACAATTGGGACAGAATTTCTGTTGCTAAATGAAGCGGTCATTAAGTGAATCTGACCCAATTTTATGATTGTTTTTGCAGCAGTCATTAAGTGAATCACTGTGGGTATTAAGTGAACCATGTGGCCATTAAGTGAATCATGTGGTTTCCCCATTGATTTTGCTTGCCAGAAGCCAGCCAGGAAGGTCAAAAAATGGCAATCATGTGACCACGGGATGCTGCAATGGTCATAAATGCAAACTGGTTGCCAAGCACCCAAATCATGATCACATGACTGGGGGTATGCTGTGATGGTCGTAAGTGTGAGGACCAGCCACAAGTCATTTTTTCCAGCACCGTCGTAATTCCGAACCATCACTAAACGAATGATTGTTAAGCAAGAACTACCTGTATAAAAGGGAGTTGAAGTTTCCCAATGTGAAACAAGCATTTGAAAGAGACTCTGCCTCAAGTGACACACTGGAAGTCTAGCTGGGAATTTACTCTTATGGTTTTCAAGATTATGTGGGGTTTTTTTTACACCAGACTAACATTAAAGATGAACTCTTTAGCATTAAAGATGAAATCCATGTGGTTCTCACTTGATTTGCCAGCTATGTGGAGCTTAACACCAAATATCTTGGCAGATGCTATTCCAGGTATTTATTTCTCTGAAACTGGACTCAGGAACTGAATGTTGACAGAAATGTTATTTGTTTCTTAAGAAAAGAGATAAAACAAATGCTTAATTTCACTCCATCTCCTACACCTTTGGATTTCAACCCAGTTCAGAACACCCAAAGAATCCAGAAATACCAAATCAGGGTAAATCAGTGTCAGAATTCTGGGAGATGTGCAGTTGAAGAGAATGGAAATCCAGAAGTTATTTCCAGAAAAAAACAAAATTATATGATAGGAAAGTGCCTTGTATAGCAATGCTCTGGCATTTACGTAGGATCCAAAGAAACAAGTAATCGGAGAACTACAAAGATGTAAAGATAAGTCTACTATGGTCAATCCAATGAAAAGGCCAGAAAAGCCAATCATTCTTTGTGACTTCTCCTGTGTTATATATCAGAATTTACATGAAGATCAAGTCTGAAATAAAACCACCATTCTTTCTACTAGGTATAATTCCTAAACATATTAATAAAAAACGATTTATTAAAATACACACTCACGGCTGCGAGAAGAAACTTGGCACAACGTTGGGAAAAAGACGTCGTGATTGGGAGCTTAAACTCTGAGAATATGCAGCAATGGTGAAACTAAAAGTATATATATACATTAGAAGTTTAACTAGGTTTAAGCAAGAATGGCTTCCATGTATACTATATACCATTCAGCAAGGCAAATACAATCGCTTTAGAGTATGGTTTCTAAAGTTTATGTTAATAAATCCTGTAAATCGGTTAGAATACAATGAAGGGAGAAGTCAGAAATCAACTACTTATTTATACTATTTTTAGTAGGAGTTTTTTCTTTTTCTTCTTCTTTTGGTATTTGTGAGTGATCACATAGTGGAGATTTTGGCACTTAGTACTTCTTTTTCGTATCAGAGAAACAAGTCAATGCATTTGGTTTGCTGTCTTTTATTAATGTTATATTGAGCATGGATTGTATAACTTCAGTAATTTTCTTTGCCCACTTATTGATTTTACCTTTTCTGAACCTATACTTTTGTTTTAAATAAATGAAGAAATAAAACAACAAGAATTTACACTGCTTAAGCTGTAGTAGGCCAGTCTCCATTTTCTATGTAAGGTTCTGACACAATTGACTCAATAACAACCTGACTCATGCATTCAGACAAAATGCAGATTTCAGATTTATTGTAGATGTGTACAGAATGGAAGCAGAAGGCCATGACTAAGGATTCCCATGCAAACTACCCAATTAAAAGCACACAGGCAAGCCAGAACCCCCCTCCACATTCCTTCCCCCCTTTCACCAACAGCCCAGCATTCCAAGTCCAACCGACTGATACGACCTTAACACCATCCTTAGATGAAACAGGATTCTTTCCCACTCTCAGCAAATCTCCCCCTCCCACCCGATGCTTGACATGCGTTGACTCAGATGGCAGAGAACACGATCAAACGATCTACCAGTTCTTTGATCGCGGGTTCTGACACTCTAGCTGTAAGTATGTACATATCAGACAAAGCCCATCAGTTCTCTCATTGTGAAGGAAGCAAATGGATAATCTTACATAACATCTCAAGTAATCTACAGTGGTTGCTTGTTTGTAAATACTATATGTTAATAATTAAAAAATCCTGGAATACCGTTAAGTAGTGATTACTCTAAGTGGAAGTAGCCATGATGATATCAAATTTTTGACTTGCTGCAGAAGTAGAAAACCTGGGTTCCATATTTTCCATATATTAGCAGCATAACTGCATGTCTCCCACTATTCGCCGGGAGCAGCTGTTTGAACAGGATGAGGTGAGATGCTACACAGCATCACATATTTTAGGAACTGAATCTGTTCTCTGCCCCCACATCCCACTCCTGTAACAAGATTTTTTTTAAAAAATGTGAAAAGGGAATGTGATCATGTTAATGGAAAGTGCCCAAATTATGGCTCAGCCCTGAATATATATCAACAAATAAAATGGTGCGGTTTGATTTAAAAGTGGCACAGAAGTCATCCCCTGGTTCTCACTACACAGCTGTAATATGAATTGCTTCTAAATTTCTAAACAAGAAATGCAACTTTGGGGTTCCTGGAAATCTATGGAAAGTTTGTCATAAGTCATAAGCCACAAATCCCAATTTCTGGAAAGTACAGTGGCAACCATTTCAGACCTGGACGTATGATAGCTACAGGGAAGGATGGCAGTATACATATTGTTTGTCCACACTTTTAAGCTTAGTGTGTCAGGCAAACACAGAACTCTTAAACCTGGGTTTATGACTTAGTAGATTCTGAGAATCCAGCCCACTGTAGCTTACAGAAGTCATAGCTAAACAAGCCATAGCTTAGTTTGATGCATGATCTAGTGACAAATGTAAACTCTGACAAGCTCTACATCTAAAGAATGGAAAATGAACAGACCTGATCTGCATTCACAATTCGTACAAAGATTACTTTGGAATTGCCCTAACAACCCGTATGCATGAAGTGTCATCTTTTTCAGTCTGGCACTTCCCAGATGGGTTGGGTCTCATGTTCCAATAGATGAGGACAGCACCGGGTTGTCATGAGCACTGATGGAGAGCAGGAGGGGGCCCCTATCCAGGGGGGAAAACACATGCGTAGTTTAAAGACTTTGAGCTGTCATTCAAAGAGACACAGAACAGACCCGCCTTGACTTTTGGGGTTTATCTGTCTGGGTTTTTCCCACGCTTCTTCAGTTTCTTAGGATTTTCTGTTTTATGTAGCAGTAATAAACACTAGAGACCTATTCCTCATCTCAGCATGGTTCCTGGCTGTTAGGACAGGGTTGGGAAAAACTGCTGTGATCTGACACCCAGTCCACTTTATGAGATCACCCAGATCAGCAGGCCAATGTCCTCTACAAGTTGCCATAACCTTATTTCCGGTTGAGTAACTTGTCTGGGCACCTGACACCTCTCAGATATTCTGCTGCCCTGCCAATAATAGCCAAGATAAGAATAAGTAAAAACAAAACAGCTGCATGAACTGCATGATGGACACCCCAAACATCAAGGGGAGTAGTATCTAAAACACATCAAAGTATTAGCCTGGCACTTCCCAGCATATCGAGATAACAAAATGAGGGGTAGCAGGAAGCTTCTCATAGACATACAAGCCTAATTTTTTCCTGACACGAACCCTTTCTTCTCAAATCAAACCATTTTAATTCTATTTTCTTTTCCTTGCTTGGAAATGAGAATGATCTGTATCAAGGCCATCTCCCCTGTGGTGACTCTAAGATTCGGCAGAGTCAGATGTCAAATTTAACTTGCACGTACTTAGACAGAACAAAGCAAGGAATGTGATTCTGCCACAACTCTGAAACCACGCGTGGGGGAAATTGGATGCTTTTTAACTCAATGTACGTGATTTGGTCAAAGACCCTGGTTGGAGTACTCCACCAAATACACCAGATGCAATCACAGATTACCCTCAGCACTATTCAATTTATTGATGATTAAGCGAGCATTCATGCTTGTAAGACAGGCAGGTTTGAAATCTTAAAAACAGCACTTTCAAGTTAAATCTAAGTGAATTAGATTGTCATTTCTTTCCCAATGCAAATGAACTTCTGTCCTCATTCTTTAAAGCAACTAGCCAAGTTTATCTATTCTCTTTAATAATGCAATTTAATTTACCAAAGGTTCCTATTAAAAATTTATCTGACTGCAGCAGTCGGAGTCACCTAGACATTTTGTTATAGTTAAAAATTAGCTTTAGTGAACATTGCAAATTTCCTGCTGTGAAGCTGGGTCTGGCTTCATACCAAAAAGCTCTCTGGGCCATCAACTGATATTATGTTTAAAACAAAGAAGTCTAGGCTCGCTGAAATAAAATAAAGTGTGATTATTAAAAAGGCATCACAACTAGGGTTGCATAGCTAATTGCACTGCAAATTAAAAGTAGGCTGTGGAAAGAGTTCTCTTTCAAATGCATCAGGAGCTCCATGCATTTAAGAATGCGTGTACTGTAAGTCATCGGGAAACAGATTACATGGGAATGCAGGTAGACTCATTGTCAAGCCCCCATTTCCCAACATTTTGTCATTTTCCAGTGTGACCAAGAAACAGAGGGAATTATGCAGATAGAAACAAGTTCTTAATGAACAAATGAAGCATCAGGTACAATAACAAATTCTAGACCAGTGTTTCTCGATCTTAGCAGCTTTAAGATGTGTGGACTTCAACTCCCAGAATCCCTCAGTTCACACACCTTAAAGGTGCTGAGATTGAGAAACAGTGGTCTAGATTCTTCCACAGCCAGCTATGTTCTAAGATCCACCCCTTTACTTTGTCAAAATGCATTCTTGTGCAGAAGACTAAAATACTAGCCATACAGTTTAGAACAGGAGTGACCAACTTTTAAAATGTATTAAACTGTAAAATTAAGGTGTAAGGAGCTCCATTTCCTCATGAATAATCTATTTTGGAAATTCACCCACTGGGGTGTGTGATGGAAGCAAGGGTTGATATCAGCGCACATCTGATATCCTCTGGTGGCTGAAATGATCACTTGCTTTTGAGGTTAGGCCAGTCAAGACTAAGTAAAGGAGCCATGTAACATTAAGATAAGAGCCACACACAGGCTGTGAAGCTACAAATTGCCAACCCAGAATTAGGAGTATAGTGAAGACCAAGCCAGTCTTCCAGCACTGACTGTGGATTATTTTAGTAAATGCAAGGAAGTAAACACTGAGAAGATACAGACCATATACCTTTCCCAAATGCAATTAAACACAGATTATTATGACATTAAGACAGGTTTTTCAGCATTTGCCCACCTCCTCAATACATCTATAACTATATAGAAGAAATATATCCATTTATTCCACAGTTATGGTTGCTATATAATCAGCAAGCCTCTGCACTCTTTATGGAATAGAAACATCTAAAAGAATGGCAAAGTTTCCCAGAAAATTTAATTTTCCACCAAATGTCATGTTATTACAAAATAATAAGGTTCACTTAGCTTTAGTTATAGAGTGTGCCATAAACTATGAACATGGACATATTTTTTTAAAAGTAGAGGATTAAAAGATCTAAGATGATAGATAGATAAATAGATAGATCCATACATATTATGGTAAAATGATTTAACGAATTAACTAAAGAACCACTCACTCCAAACTCTGAAGGACCAACTATGAGTATTCCAAAATTTACAGCCAACCATGTTTACACAATTAGGGAATGGCATACTTCCAGCCAAAGCAGAAAATCCTACCTCTATGTTGTTTGTCATCAGCATTGTCAAAACCTGCAAATAATAACAAAGAAAAGGATCACATTAGCATCGATCCGACAAATGAGTAATTCCATTAATTGCTTTTTAAAGTAACAAACATCAATTGCTGGTTCCAGTTAGCAGATAATCCACAGGCAATAGGGATACCAAGGTAGAAACAGTTTATTTCCATTCCTGATTAGAATATGAAAATTTCTAACTTCAGTGTAACTTCAGTATTTTGGAAATGTTCTTTTCTGAAAGAGCAGTGTGAATTTGCTAAAAACACCAAATAAATACATAGCTTTGTCAATGTATTTATTTTTGTAGCATCTTTCAGCCATTAGGTCTGTCCTATCTCAATATAAGGCATCAGGCATTTGAAAATACAGCTACTTTGGAGTACGGTAACTGGATCAGCCCAAAGCACTTTGCTATCTAAGGGAAGATAATGCCCACTCCCATACCCTTCCATATCCTCCCCCTCAACTTAACACTACAGCTCCAGCAATGGGACAACTCTGCAACTGAGATAAGCAACTTATTGATGAAATGCAGGGGCTACGTGGGATATATACAGTAGCTCGGAGTTTCAACACCTTGTTCCTCTGCATCTACATTCTAAGAGAGCTGATCCATTCTACCTAATGGTAGGACTGGTTCTGATGGACACCTTATCTTTTGTTCCCACACCCAAGAATGACTACTGTTATCTGCTATTCTTCACCACCACTTTGATTGGAAGATGACATTGCAGTTTAGTTGGGCCAAAGGATGCAAGTACTCAATCAGTTTTGGTTGGAAAGTTTTGTTTTATGAAGTGCCTGACTCACTCTGAACAGGCTCCTAGCCCTGACCAACTCATTGGCCAGATTCAGCCTGAATTGCCCAGTTCTTTATCAGGTCAGATAACCTTCTTATTGTCAGACTGATAATGAAGCTCAAGCAACAGATGAAATTACTGTTATGCCAAAATGTGATTTGTTTGGTTGGGTTTTGACTTAGCATAGCATGCAGAGCAATCCAGTTCAACAAACCATGGCTGAGCACAAAGCATAAACCCAGTCAGGGAAAAAAACAAAATGGAGTTAACCACAGGAGCCCTAAAACTCATAAATATAAAGAGCTGACACCACTTGGAGACCTGTTGTTGTTGTTTATTCATTCAGTCGCTTCCAACTCTTCGTGACTTCATGAACCAGCCCACGCCAGAGCTTCCTGTTGGTCGTCAACACCCCCAGCTCCCCCAGGGATGAGTCCGTCACCTCTAGAATATCATCCATCCATCTTGCCCTTGGTCGGCCCCTCTTCCTTTTGCCCTCCACTCTCCTTAGCATCAGCATCTTCTCCAGGGTGTCCTGTCTTCTCATTATGTGGCCAAAGTATTTCAGTTTGGCCTTTAATATCATTCCCTCAAGTGAGCAGTCTGGCTTTATTTCCTGGAGTATGGACTGGTTTGATCTTCCTGCAGTCCAAGGCACTCTCAGAATTTTCCTCCAGGGATCACATTTAGTCTGACCTCTCTGTCATGACCTTCCCATCTTGGGTGGCCCTTCACGGTTTAGCTAATGGCATCATTGAGGTACTCAAGCTCCAGCACCACGACGAGGTAATGATCCTTTGCTGAAGCTTGGAGACCTGCATATGGCAAATTCAACCCCTGTGATTTTCTGTGCTTGGCAAGAAAGCAAGAGACCTTCACTGTATCACTAACCTCTAGATAAGGCCACAAACAGCACTCACGTTGTACTCTTCTCTTTGCAAATTCCAGAAATGGACTGCAGAATCTGTTCCAGATGTGAGAGTACACTTGAAACTTTTTATGCAGTGGAATGAATCGACTTGGTACTCTGACAAACTTTTTCAAGGAACAGGTGGCAGCTGTGGCAGGAGGGCCACTGAACCACTTCATGTGGTGCACCGCTTGCGCCTGTTCCTAATTTGGGAGGCTCTGCTTACAGTCACTCATACCTTGATTACCTCCTGAAGGGACTACAGCAGTGATCTCTACATGGGGCTGCCCTTGAAGAACATCCAGAAGCTACAGCTGGTGCAGAATGCAGAATGCTCCTTGATCAACACACAGGACACCTTTGCTCCTTGCGCTGCATTGGCTACCAATATGCTTTCAAGTTCAACAGAAGGTACTGGTGATGACCTATAAAGCCTTACATGGCATGGGGCTTGGTTATTTGAGGGACCACCTTTCCCCAGTTACATCTATCCATCCCATCAGGTCTGGCAGGAGCAGCATGCTCTGGGTCCCCACTGTTAGGGAATGTTATCTGGCAGGGCCTGGAAGAGAGCCTTTTCTGTTGCAACACTGACCTTCTGAATATCATCCCCCTAGAGATCAGATTGGCTACAACTCTGCTGGCCTTTTATAAGGCCTGAAAAATGTGGCTTTGCTGCTGGACTTGAGATCCAGCTGTACAGTAGAGCCTATACCGTGGTTGTTGTTGTTGTTGTTGTTATTATTATTCAAATTTTGCTACTGCCCATCTCCCCCAAAAGAGGGACTCTGGGCAGTTATGTTGATTGTTGTTGACTGTTTTTTATACCTCCGCTGCAGAGTGTGTGTGATATATATATATAATGGTTTTTATGTTTTTTTCATTGCTGTAAGCCGCCCAGAGTCATATGTTTGAGATGGGCAGCTATATAAATCGAAATAATAAAAAAAATGAATAAACATTGGATTAGCACAGCATGAATGCTGTTCCTGGGCCTTAGTTTTCAATAAGGATGCCTACAATTTCACTATACATATTTTTCTTTTTAATAACAGCTTATATGAGAAATGATATTCCATTACCTATCTTTCCCCAGCCCTCCAATGGCTTAGAGAAAAAAGAGGAATTATCACAGGCAGAAGAGATAGGATGGGTCTTCTTCTTCTTCTTCCTTCTTCCTTCTTCCTTCTTCCTTCTTCCTTCTTTTCTCATTATCAGTGCAGGTAGCATGACTCTGAGAGCTATTTTACTCCACTGACACAGTTGACTGATGTTCTACTAAACTGGTTGATTGGAATACGGGTTTTGATATATGTGAGCTTTTTCTGAACTTTTATTGGAGGTACATGCCAGGGCAAAATAACATTAACAGCCACCAGGAGGAAATAAACTCCTCATTCTCTCCCCCCACCCCCTTTAACAGAGAAATTACATTCATGACTGCCTTTCAAAATTGGAGGCTGGACTCACAGACTGAACCAAGCCCTGGTTTTCATATGCATTGTTAACACTAGTAGATGAATTTAGACTTAACACTAAACCCATAAATTGTGGTTTTCAAACCAGAGTGAGTAGGTTCACACCACACGTTGAGTCAAAAGCAAACAAACCACATGATGGCTCAGTACAATGTCAGATTTCAGAGTATTTAAAGAAAAAAATGCAGATGCCTTATTCAGGTCCATGTAAACTGAGCTACTGATTCCACTCCGTGGCTGTTATTTAACTATTTTCTAGGGAATTTGCAAAGCTACAAGAACCATGCCAAAGGCCAGTAGTTACATCCTTGATGGAAACAGAAGACCATTCAGTGTTTAGAACAGTGTTTCTCACCTTTGGCAATTTTAAGATGTGTGGACTTCAACTCCCAGAATTCCCCAGGTTTCTGGGGAGGTTTAAGATGTGTGGGAGCTGAAGTCCACACCTTAAAGTTGCCAAAGGTGAGAAACACTGATTTAGGGGATTGATGGAATAGATACAGCCAATTTAGAAAGTTTGTTCATCAGGTTCTTGAGAAGGCTTCAAATATCAAAAAGCCAAGGTTTGATCTGAAACATCAGTTAGTTTAGCTGAGTCACTTAATCCATAATTCCTGTAGATGTGTTGAATAATGAGGCAGTGAGTCAACTCATCAATCATCCTTAACAAATCTTTGAGAGGTAACTGTTTAAAGTAAAAAATAACAGATTTGGGCTTTGGAGTTATTTTATTGCCTCTGCATTGTTTCAAAATATATTCGAAGAAGTGTATTGAAAGGGGAATCGCCATCTTGCACATATTTCATTTTGAATACTGATGAGCTTCTAAAGGTAATGCTTCTGGAGCAATCTTTTCCAACCTGGGTACATTACAAATGTGTGAATTTCTATTTCCAGAATGCCCCAGCCAGCATGGCCATTGCGAAGAATTCTGGGAGTTGAAATCCACACATCTAGAAGTTGCCCAAGCTGGCAACACTTCCCTAGAAGACTCACTCAGTTGCTGGGTTCACACATGGTCCTAATCCATCGCATGGTTCATTTTGTTTCAGGTTCACACATTGTAAGAACCAGTCAATTGTGCTTTGTCAACAAACCATGGTTCTATGAAACACTTGACGACCATCTTTGCATGACACATGTAACTGGATCAAGGGAGATTAGTGTTTCACACAAACACCATAACCCATTTAAATAATCTCCCAAACTAAGGACTAAATTAACTTCATCTGGTTAGTCACATTCTGCAATAAGATTAAGAGGGTTACAACAGCAAGACTCAGGAGCACAGCCTGAATTCAAATGCCTTTAGCCTTCTCTAACTTTAAATGCAGATCCTTGAGAATGCCTCAATACAAACTTGCCTTTGTATTGTAGCATTTAATATCACAACATGGAAATATTAAATTTAAGAATAGTAATCACACTAATTGCCAGAAATTAAATTATATCAAAATTAAACAAGTGAAATCTAATTTTTGTCCTGGCTACACCCATACTTTGGCAACCAGAGAGATGTCATGGTTAAAGTGAGGAGGTATAAATTGAATTAACATTTTCTGCAAGCTTACTGAATTAGCATTGCTCAAAATTATTTGAGTACCAAAATGTAATTATGTATCAATCTTCTAATGTTTCTGAATTTCATAAAGATACTGTCTGGGACAAAAACGTATACCAAAAGTACATAAGAGAAGCTGTAAAAATAATATATTTCAGGGAAAATGTGTCTAAAAATATACATTGGTGAATATACTGTATAGAAATAAACTGATACAAAAAACTGTTTGCAAAACTGAAACTCTTCAAGAAAAATGCACACAATAATATGTATATGTTTTCATGTCACTTTTTCTTTAATGCAAACTGACAGGAGAAACAGAAAATCTGACAGAAACCATAATTGACAGGTTTGGCCATTCCAAATCATGGCCTATAAAACAAATGGCTTTGAGCACCATTTTTGGCAGAAAAGGCAAAATATGCATTCAACAAAATAAATCAACCAAAAGAGAGATGGCTTGTTGATTTGCTTGTTTTGAGAAGTGAGGTGGGGGTAAGCTGAGTCAAGTAGTTTGAAAGTACTTGGCCCCATTCCATTTTTAACAAGTCCCGCACCAAATTGACAAGCTAGAGGACTGTACATTTTATGCTGAGGGGGATCCAAGCAGAGATACATAAAATTGAGAAGAACAAGATACAGTCTTCTTGATAGTAGCTCTACTACTCTGTCATTATGACTGATAACCTTGATTGCACTTCAAAATTCCTTGCAGACTGCCTTTTTTGTCCTCTTGGAGCAAATCCAAATAAACCAGCATAAATACTGCTATTACTCCATTCCTATGTGCCTGTTAGCTTTTGAGGTAGTCCAGACAGGAAGTACACCCAGAAGTACTAGCCCTAACTTTATTGTAAGGTTACATTAACAGAATCTTGCAAGTCTGAAAGTACATCCCCCCCGTCGCCTTCACAGCCCAAGAAACTAGGGAGGGTCCCTTCTGAGGTGTTTGCCACATCCCCATTCCAGCTGTGGGCTCAGCTGCCTCTTATCTGACTGTTGCCTGGTCTGCAGCTCTTCCTCCTGTCTCCCAAGGTCCTTCCCACATACTATTACAGTGCCTCAGGGCAATAATATGTTCCCCAGACCAAGTTGGGTATATCGTTACAGAAGGAATGCACTTTATTTTGCTTATTGGAATCGTGGCTCATCTTCAGAAGGAAGGAAGGGATAGCTTCCTTTGCAACCACTGGTCAGATTAAAAATATAGCCCCAGTCACCCTTTAGCAAGCACTGCTGGCACAAAATGGGAACCTATTGACTAGAAGAAGGCTTTGAATGTGTAGGCTGTGTCACACAAAGCCAGCAACTCTATTCTGTGGCTCTAATTGGTCTAGACACAACATGGTAACGACCTGAATCTACTCCCGTGGTCAGAATGCTGAAATCCAGTCTTGGGCTACCGAGTATCCCTTTTTAGAACTCTGGTCTCCAGAAGGGATGGAAAGGATGACGAGACGAGGGCAGGGGGAAATGCATTAGGTTCCCAGAGAGGTGGACTTTCTTCAAATCCTGAGCTACAATTCTTTTTTAATAGAGTTCCTGCAACAAGTTCAGCTGACTGTTTGACCTCCCCTTTTTAAGAAGGTGATGATGTGTGAAAGCCTTGCTGTCAGACAGAAGTGATCGGCATGCAATTTTCAGGGCTAATGATTCAGCTGACCTAACGTCCTCTTCCAGCTGCTTTCTATTACTGCTGCTTAACTGGGATGGTGGAAAGCTCAAGAGACTGGCCTGATATAATGAACTCACTGTTCAATTATGGTAGCTCTGGCAGCCATCTAGAACTAATGCCACCTCTTCATTGTTGGGGCTTGCTGCTGTTTGGTTTCAGCATTTGGCCACTGCAGCGTGGCTAGTCCAGTCAGCTGGGGCTACCACGATGCGAGTGATGCTTCGGGCAGATTCACTCCTCATGCTGGCAGATTTGTCTTTAAGCCTGGTTTAACTACTAAACCACAATAGACAGCACAAAGCCCAAACCAGACTGATCACGGCTTAGACTAACATGTTTGCCCAGCCTTTGAACTGCCTTTAAAAACTGGGAAAGGACAAGGCAGCTGGGTGGTAGAAAGTGGCCTTGGCAGGAGGGAATCATGCAACATGTACATCTTATATTACACTTCCAGATGTAATGGAATGTGCATGCGCATCAAATCCCATGGCACTAGGATCCCTGAAAGAATACCTCCTTCCCTTCTTTTTCCCAAATGGTCTGAAATCTTAGTGGGAGGAAATTCAGAGAACTCCTAAGTTGGACAGATAAATCTAAGTAGAACTCATTTTGTAAAATACTTTCCTAGAAAGATCTGCCAAGTTTATTTACTGACTGTTTATCAGAGGCTAGGCGTTACCTCTCATCAGTGGCTAGTTTTAGTGATACCTTCAATCAGTTGTGGCTTTCTGAGGCTAGACCGTTTTATGATGCACTTGGGTAAATGCTTTACTGCACATTTAGACTAGCACTTTTCTCACTCACCTTTAGAATCCTTTCTATGCTACAAAATGGGATATAACCTTTAAAGTAGAAATATATCACTAACAAGGCCTAAAGATTTGTGATCATCCTTTAGAAATGAGCAAATCAGTTAAACTTTGATGCAAACAATTATCTGACTTGGATTTTTATTCCAGTTTGATCAACATCAATCTGATTGGGACATCTGAACTATTGAATCAAATAGACTTGATCTGGACATCCAAATTGATTCATCCCCTCTCAAAGGTTCAATAGAACTGTCTTTGAACTGAATCTCTGAGCTGAATAGTCATACCCTAACCACCCAGAGTCCCCTTTTCTGGAGAGATGGGCGGTGATAGGAATTTGAAATATAAATAAGTAAGTAAATAAGTAAGTACTTATCATCTATAGAATTTAGAAGAGGAGCGGGGGGGAGGGTTGGTGTGAAGGCCATAAGGGCTTTAATTTAGTGTACCATAGATTTTTCTTTTAAAAAGTAGGGAGAGGAGAACCAGAATAAAATCTAGATTTAATTTAGGCAATGTTTTTCAAACTTGGCAACTTGGAGCTGAAGTCCACACAACTCAAAGTTGCCAAGTTTGAAGAACGCTGATTTAGAGTAACTTAAATTAAAACACCTGCACCTGTTGATTACTCCCTATGTATTCATTTTTACTTTCCATACTAAAAATTACAACTCTATAGCAGTTTTTGAAAGAGCTCTAACAGTCATAAGTTGTTCACTCATGTCCTAGAAATCAAGATAACTTTAAAGAGTCAGAAGGAGAGATTGGTTATTTTGGTAATTTGATTCCTTAAATTGGCAGCCAGATGCTTTCAGAAAGCACCAACCATGCCTCATTTTTTAAAGAAGTTCAGCAGTGGGTTAGATACTGCTCTCCTTAAATGGCTTTTATTGTTAATTTGATCCTGGAGAGAGGAGGAACACATAATATTGCCAACTTGCATAGTTAAGCGGATACAGTAGGAACCCGCCTAAAAACCTGTTCAGATTTTTATGGGAAAGAAAGGCAGAAGATAAAACACTTTTATGTATCTGAAATAACTGAAAGGTTCAATTAAACTTGTGTCATTTTTTTTAAAAAATACCAGTCAAACTTCTTAGAAGCTGAAGACTTCCAATCTCCCTCAGACAATATTTAACAAAATGGCCTCTCCATTTTGGAGGATAATATGCATAATTTGAATGTGCAAGAATGGATTGTATTTCAGGATTTACATTCCTTCAATATTATTGAGGAAAGTAACCCACTTTCATCTTTTAGGCAATTTCTTCTTTTCATCCCATCCACACACAGAGAATGTAGTGATTTGCAAAGCATTCCTTTGGTAGAAGGTAGAAATTAAGGGCTAAGATTTTTTATTTTGTCCCTTTGTCTCACTGAGAAAGGATTCCCCACCCCCACTGAAAGCAATAGAAGGATACATATGCTTATGGCTGAAGATTTTTGACCAACCTGGGGTGGGCAGATGTTGGAGAAAGTGGTCTTTATAAATGTGGAAAGAACCAGACTCAGAGGCTGACGGGGTACCTTTCTAACTCCATCTTTTCTCTTTTGGAAAAAACGCTCCCTCCAAACATGGGGGATGCCCACTATATCCTGCTATGAAGGAGAAGTCTTGGTAGCTACCAAAGAGAATCAATGCAAAGACAGGTATGTTTGATGCTCATGGATAGGAGATGAACATCTGGTCCCTTAATCCAGACCCAAACAACACGGCAGCCTTTCTTCCAGAAGTATCATTACCAATTTATTCATGTAAGCCTTTATATTTGAAACCCTGATGCATTCAAGTGAAGACCAGTGTGTTTATTGTAATCTGCAAGAGTTCAGATTTCATGAGTTTCCCTACAGGCTTATGAACCTCTTCTGTGTTGGAAAAGTGGAATCACATTGGGGAGAGAGGAGGAAGGAAGGGGAGGGGGAAAAATGTCCCCAGAGTACTGATCTTTTCTTCATGTTCAGTCAAGGTGACTTGCTTCTTTGCTGCTGCCTTGATGAATTTGCCTTTGAACAGCAACAGGCTTTCTATCAATGTCACAGACTAAATAAGTTTGACTATATGCTGATGTTCTTCAAATTGTTTCTACTAGCAATAGTTCTGGCTGGTTTGTTTGGAGAGAAAATTAATGATGATACACCAAGGTCATTTGTATGTCTGCTGTACAGAACAGATGTTAACATATTAGTCCCATACGCTGGCTTCACACTGGACTATAAAGGGTTGGGGTTGATACTGTGCAAGCCAATGCAATTGAGGAGCGCCGGGTGGGGGAGAATGTTGCCAAATGCATTAAATATGTCTTCCAGGGTTCCATTAAATGACAGAAAATTGTCTCCAAAGCTACTATAGACACACACAGACTATTATCCTACCCTGCAGAGACAAATAAAGGTCTTTTCCAAATCAGTCAAAAGTGTTATTTATTATTAGACTTTCGACGCTGCAAACTCCTGCAGTCTCTCAGTGGTTTACAATAAAACTTAAAATCAAAATTAAAACTTGAACTTTTGGAATGTTCTGGATTTGAATTAGGGCCAGGCTAAACATTTCTCTTGCATTCCCCCCCCCCCACACTTCTTTTTAGAGTAGAGACTGTCTGAGAACTGCTCACAAAAGCAGCATGTGATATCATGCTCATACGAGTAGCATGTTCTGCAGCTGTGCTTCCCAAACCTTTTCCTTCATTACTCAAAACCGCTTATCAAAAAGTCCTTTTCACCCAAGGAGGGCAGAGCACTTTAAGTCAATTGAATGGGCCGTGCATTGTTACCCAAAGAATTACCCACTTTTACCCAGTTTGGGGTAATTTACCCACATTTGGGAAGCACTGTTCTACAGTAACAGAAAATAGACATCCAACCAGCAATAAACAGAGTCATTCACAGAAGGCCCTTTGGAAATGCTCAGTCCTTAAAAGCTTCTAAAAAGACTGGCCTAATTTCTAGAGGGAGGTTTATTCCATAAAGCAGGGTTCCTCAACCTTGGCAACTCTAAGCTGTGCAGACTTCAACTCCCAGAATTCCGCAGCCAGCAAAGCTGGCTGGAGAATTCTGGGAGTTGAAGTTTGCACAGCTTAGAGTTGCCAAGGTTGAGGAACCCTGCCATAAAGTAAATGATGGAAAAACAGGAGCTTCTGGCCTAAAGCCCCTCATCTCAGGGAATGTCTCAGTCTCAGGGGAGACATGGTAGCCATCTTCCAATACTTGAATGGCTTCCACAGGGAAGAGGGTATCAATTTATTCTCCATGGCACCTGAGGGTAGGACAAGAAGCAATGTGGGAAGCTCATCAGAGGGAGATCCAACCTGGAAACAAGGAGGAATTTCCTGACTGCGAGAGCTATTAAGCAGTGGAACAGCCTGCCTCCCAGAGTTGTGGATGCTCCATCATTGGAGGTTTTCAATAAGAGATTGGACAACCATTTGTCCAAGATGGTAGGAGGACTCCTGCCTTGGGCAGGAGGTTGGATTAGGAGACCTCCAAGGTCCCTTCCAACCCTATGTTTCTATGATCTCCTGAAGGATTTTAGGTCAGGGCAATCCCTGATAAAATTGTTCCTTCTACCACTTACAGAAACAAAGCAACCTTAAAAAGTCCTTCAAGAGCAACCCCAAAGAAATTCTTATGGTATAAAAAGAAAAGTCTCTTTTTTGAGTTTTTTTTTAATTATTAAAAAAAACCCTTTGCATGAAATTGTAAGGTAGAATTTGGCATAATATTAAGTTTAACTAGACAGTCCTGTGTCCTGCTGGATCATCCTTTCAGAGAAAGATAGTACAGTCTGATGTGATCAGAATGAACATTAAATTTTAGGCTGACCATATTTTTTTTTATCCCAATGCTGGACAGTCCCGTGATCATCTAAGAAGAGTATATATCAGAAAAATAATTGTAGTGGCAAATGAAGTTCAATAATAAGTCAATATTTACTTACCTAAACAGATCAACAGAATGACTTCAGGCAGGCAAAATAGCAGTGGGAGCAGAAACAACTTCCTGCTGGCTTCTCCATTGACTTTACTTGTGGGAAATTGGCAGGGAGTGTCAAAAATCATGATCAAGTGACCACTGGGATGCTGCAATGGCCACAACTTTGCAAATAAAACTGGTCTGAACATTGAGGAAATTTCAATTCCACAGGAGTAATGGGTCCTGGGTTTTTTTTTAAGTTAGCGGGTTTTAGGTACCTTGATTCAAAAATTGTTGCAATATAATGCACTGTTGGGCTAACTTGAGGGGACCAACAGATAAACACCATGAGGGTTTTAGTAGTATATCAATACTGCATTAGCACAGAAGCCAGTTTGCTTTTCTCTGTTTGTAATTTTGAAGAGAGGAAAGGGAGAAGCAAACAGACAACGAAAGGATGAAATAGAACTAAGCTTCACTTAGATCTATTTATTTATTTATTTTTCAAATTTCTATCACCGCCCATCTCTTCCAAAGAGGGGACTCTGGGCAGTTCACAATAAAATCAAAATTAAAGACATATAAATCACAATACAATAAAACAATAAATAAGATAAAATAGGTATAAAATCCAAGCAGTGAAGATCTTATTTGTTGGTGAGAGATCTGTGGTACTAGCCACCCCCAAAAAGAATGGGTGCCCCTCCCACCCCAAGCGAGGCAGCAGAACCAGTTGCTGATATAATAAGCAACAACATTTGTATATTGTGATGGTAGAAACATAAAATAATAGGCAGAGAGCTAAGGCTGTAAATGTTCAGCTTGCAGTATCTAATGCAGATTATGACCAACTTTGGGGGTGGCTGTTATAGAGTTTATGAATCCCCAAAATGATAACTGGGATAAATGGGATCAGTGATGAAATACTTATTTGCCAACCCTTCCCCCTACTTCTACCACTCCCAGCTTACCTGTCCTAACAGCCAGGAACCACGCTGAGACGAGGAGAAAGTCTCTAGTGTTTTATTACTGCTATGTTAGACAGAAAATCCTAACAAACTGGAGAAGCGTGGGAAAACCCAGACAGATAAACCCCAAAAGTCAAGGCGGGTCTGTTCTGTGTCTCTTTGAATGGCTGCTCAACTCCTCACTACTACGCATGCGTTTTCCCCCCTGGATAGGGGCTCCCTCCTGCTCACCATCAGTGCTCATGACATTACCTTGATTTTCATCTAGGCAGTTACACTTACTCTCAGACAAACCACAGAGTAGCACCTGCCCACCATTTGTATTTTCTAAGAATGCTCCATGGGATGAAGAAACATTTATCCAATCATCATATCATCATCATCCTAAAGAAAATTAAGGTCAGCTGAACTTCATAACGAAGATAAAGACCAGGGTAGGAATGGAGATATCTGTCAGTTTTCCTTCCTTGCAGATTTGAATTATCTCCAAAACTTTTCAGTTCTTTCCATCCCATTTATGAAGTGAATTCTTATTTTAAAAAATGATGCAGTGCAAGTCTTACTCGTCTGCATCTGCTAGATCTGCAGGAATGACTAGACTACAGGTGGATTTTTCCTTCTGGGTTCACTGAATTGTTGTTAGAGTTGAAGTTCTAGTAGTAGATGAGGAACAGGAAGAGAATTGCCACCAGAGGGCTCAAAGGATCCTACCAGTGGCTTGTGATATCAGTGAAGTGGTCAGTCTTATTTCATAGGTGGGGGGAATTACACAAAATGGAAGTATTAAACCTGTCAAAGACTCCACATTCCTACCTCAAAGTTTAATTTAGCAAAGAAAGAGAGAGAAAGCCAAAACACTCGGCTGAAAATCAACACAGTGCTATCATAATTTGGCTATATGATCCTGGAGAGCGGTGGAGCTGCAGAAATAGTTCTGAGTACACAGTGATTCAAGCCTTGACTCACCACAGATAAATCAGCCTGTTTCTTGCTTATCTTTGTGTTCTCTGAATTGCAAGTTCTTTCTGAGCAGGACTGGGCCTCCGGCAAAAATTTTCTGAGCCAACTCACATTGGATCTTAAAAATTCTGTCCATAAATGTCATGAGTGCCGTTGAGCTAAAGTAATCAGCGCAATGGCACTCATGACAATGACAAGGAAATAGGTGAAGGGGTACAAGTTAAGTAGCCATCAACCCACAACGACTAACGGCTAACAAACAATAGATAAACGGATCACGGAGCCACCCAAGCCATCAGCAGCAATACCACGGGGATCGCCCAGCTGAAAGCAATCAGCAGAAGAATGAAAACCTGAGGATGGGCGATCCTAGAAACCCTCAACCAATGGCAGGGCAACGCATGGGACAAAGGGGGGTGACGTGACCGAGAGCGAGGGGGCGCTGACCGGCGCGGGGTATTTAAACCCCGCACCGGCGCGCTCCTGTCACTCTCAGCTTTTTCTAACAACGTTGTACCTATCCTGAAATAAACCAGAGCCTGCTTTGCAACCCAGTGTCTGAACGTTATTCAGAGGTAGGCAGCGCATGACATAAAGCTGAGAGTCATAAACTCAGCCTCGCCGAGCCCCACCGGACGACAACGAGCCGCGGGAGGAGTAGACGGCGAGAAGACCAGCAAGATGAGGCCGGAACGGCGCGGGCAAGGAGGGCGAGCCGCGCGGCAAGAGACAGAGGAGGACCGACCGAGGCCAGAGGCACCGCGGACTCCCGGAGCCATGGACGCCCGCCCCACCCGACCCGAGCCTCAGCTCCAACCCCAAGGGGAGATGGCGACGGAGGCAACCCGACCGCGGGAGGGAGCAGCACGACTTCCGAAACCAGCGGAGGACCCCGCGCCCCACATCGCACCCCAGCAACGGGCGTGGAGCGACAGCCTCACGGTGCTCGACACGGAGGAGGACGACGGAGACACCCATCAGACGGAGGAGGAAGCGGACCCGCGGCGGAGGGACGATGAACCCCCCCCCCCCGAGGACGCGCCAACGGAACCGGCCCCAGCGGCGGTGCGGGCTGTGGACGAGGAGGCACGAGCGGAACTCGCGGCCATGCGGGCTCAGCTGACGGAACTCCGGACCATGCTCCAGGCGCTTATGCCCCCCGCGCCACCCAATGACGTCCCCGCACAAGCCCACACCCCGAGCGAAGCACCGAACCCACACGAGCCAGCGGAAAGCCAGCAGACGGCACAGGCGGCCGACACCACATCCCGGGAAGCGAGAGGCGGGGCCGCGCAAAACGCCCGGGCCCCAAAGGACTTCCCCATCTTCTTCGATGGGACCCCCTCAAAACTCTCGTTTTTCGTCACCAACGCTAGGGAGTTCATGGGGAGGCACGGACACTCCTATGACTCCGAGGCCGACAAGATCGGCGCCGTGGCAATCAAACTCCAAGACAGGGCGGCGGACTGGTACGTCCAACTGTACGAGTCCAGCTCCCCCGCCCTCGCCACCTTCCCTGCTTTCATCAACGAGATGAAAAACTATTTCGAAGACCCCCTAGCCAAAGTACGGGCGAAAAGCGCACTCCAGAGACTTAAACAGGGCGCACGCACGGTCCCTGACTACGCCCTGGAGTTCAAAGCCCTCGCGGGAAAGGTCTGCGACTGGTCTGAGACCACCCTGCTGGAAATCTTCAAAAAGGGGCTCAACCGCGACGTTCTCCAATGGGCCCTCTACCGCGACGACCCAGAAACGTTACACGGGTGGATCCACCTCGCGGGGAAAGCCGAACACGCGCACCGCACCTTCCTTATGACAACCACGGAAGACACAAACTACGTCGGGAAAAAGGTACCCGCACCACACGGGGGGATGGCCGGCCCCATATACCCTAAAAAGAAGTTCAACCGGGAGCCCTGCGGGAGGTGTGGCAAATTAGGGCACAAGACGGCGGACTGCTTCGCCAACCGACCGCCGACCAGCGCGCCCAAGCCCGCCCCGAAAATTAGCCCCAAACCACCCAACCCGGGGCCGCCCCCTCACCGCCGAATGACCGTGGCCACAGCGACACCGGAAGAGGGCTGGGACGCTTACTGGGGAGAAGAGGACAATACCGACCCCGACCAGCCGGCGGGAAATGCTCCCCGCTTGCCCTGAAACGCGTGGCGAGGCAGGCGGCGGGACAGCAACGCGAACCACCTCAACGAAACGACAAAAGCTCCGTAATATTGGCAGCAATTCAACTCTCTGCCGGCAACGGAGCCACCACGGCCGCGGCACTAGTGGACTCGGGGTGCTCAAAAAACCTTATCCACCCCGACCTAGTCGCCAAACTCGAACTCCGCTGCTTCCCCCTCCCCACGCCGCTGGCATTCCACCAGCTGGACGGCTCCACAGCGGGGGGGAAACCAGCCACGCTACAAACCGAGCCGGTCACCCTGCAAATGGGCACTCACACCGAGCGCACATCGTTCGTAGTCACGCCCATCGGACGGCCCATTGCAGTCCTGGGGATGCCATGGCTCGCGAAAAACAACCCGCGGATCAACTGGGCGACCCGCACCTTCACATTCGGCGACGGCGAGTATCGAGCACCAGTACCAGCTGGCAAAAGCAACCCCACGGTAGGACGAGCGGAGGCGACCACACAAGACAACGCCGCTACCACTGCAGACCTACCGGAACAATACGCCGACTTCTCCGAGGTCTTCGGAGAAGCAGAGGCAGACCAACTACCCCCCCACCGCAAGACGGATTGCCGAATCGACCTACTGCCCGACGTCCCCCTACCTAGACCAAAGATCTATTCGATGACCCCGAAGGAGATGGCAACCCTCCGGGAGTTCATCGATAAAAACCTAGACAGGGGATTTATAGAGCCAGCATGCTCACCGGTCGGAGCCCCCGTCCTATTCCGGGAGAAGAAAGACGGGACCCTACGGCTCTGTACCGACTACCGGGGCCTAAACGCGGCTTCCCTGTCCAACAAATACCCCTTACCCCTGGTGAAGGACATGCTCGCCCACCTGTCCACGGGCAAAGTCTTTTCCAAATTGGACCTGCGCGAGGCGTACTATCGCATCCGAATCAGGGAGGGGGACGAATGGAAGACGGCGTTCAACTGCCCCCTAGGCGCTTTCCAGTACAAGGTACTGCCCTTCGGACTCGCGGGGGCCCCTGGGGTGTTCATGCAGCTCATCAATGAGGTACTGCATGAACATCTGTTTAAAGGGGTCCTGGTCTACATCGACGACGTCCTTATTTACACAAAAACATACGAGGAACACGTAACCTTAGTCAGGCAAGTCCTCGACAAGCTCAGAAGGGCGCAGCTCTATGCAAAGCCCACAAAGTGCGAGTTTCACAAAGACCGCCTAGACTATTTGGGGTATCGAATCTCCGGGGACGGCATCGAGATGGACCCCGCAAAAGTCGAAGCGGTACTAAACTGGGAGCGGCCCCGCAACAGACGGCAACTACAGAGCTTCCTGGGATTCGCGAATTTCTACAGGTCCTTCGCCCGGGGGTTCGCTGAGATAGCCCTACCCTTAACGGACCTCCTCAAAACCAAAGGGGTGGGGGACACCAGACGCGCCAAGAACCCAGGCACAGTGCTGAACTGGACTCCCGCGTGCCAGACCGCATTCGACAAGCTGAAAGCGCTGTTCACGACGGAGCCAATCCTCGCGCACCCGGACCCAGAACGGCCGTTCGTGGTCCAAGCCGACGCCTCAGACTTCTCCCTGGGAGCCATCCTCCTACAAAAAGACTCCACGGGGCTCCTGAAACCATGCGCCTACCTGTCAAGGAAGTTCTCCGAGACAGAGAGGCGATGGCACGTCTGGGAGAAAGAAGCCTTTGCGGTGAAATCGGCACTAGAAACATGGCGTCACCTACTCGAGGGAGCCACCCAACCATTCGAGGTCTGGACGGACCACCGGAACCTCGAGGCCCTACGAACGCCTAGACGCCTTAGCCCAAAACAGGTCCGATGGGCACAATTCTTCAGCCGCTTTGATTTCCAGTTGAAGTTCATGCCGGGCAAGAAGAACTTCCTGGCCGACGCCCTCTCCCGGCTGCCCCAAGACGAAGAGCCCGCCCCAGACACCATTGGGACGGTCCTATCCGCCTCGCAACTGGGGATGGCCGTGACCACCCGAAGCGGCGCACGGAGGCAGCTCGACGCTACGGCGCAGCCGACGGCGGGACAACCGGCGACGGAAAGAAGGCAACCGCAACTACCAGGGGGAATGCGCACGGACCTCGCCGCCGCCCTCAAAACCGACCCCTGGTTCCTGGCAAACCCCGACAAGGTAACGATGGCGCAAGACCTAGCATGGGGGGAAGGCAGAATCTACGTCCCGGACTCGCAACGCCAGGCGATCTTGCATAGGTCACACGACGCCAAGCAAGCGGGACACTTTGGGTTCCTCAAGACCCTACACCTAACACGGCGGCAATTCTGGTGGCCCGCGCTCAGGCGAGACGTAAAAACCTACGTGGCGTCCTGCCCAACGTGCGCTCGGGCCAAACGGGCACCAGGCAAACCCGCGGGGCTATTGCAACGGGTGGCAGAACCCTCCCGCCCATGGGAGGAAATCTCTATGGATTTTATAGTGGACCTCCCACCCAGCCAGAAGAAAACGGCCATTTGGGTGGTGAAGGACTACTTCTCAAAGCAGGCCCACTTCATCCCCTGCACGTCAGTCCCATCCTCACAACAACTAGCCAAACTCTTCCTCATCCACGTGTACAGGCTACACGGATGTCCTGCACGTGTGGTGACCGACAGGGGCACACAGTTCACCTCCAAATTCTGGCGGGCCTTCTTGAAGCTGACGGGGACCCAACAGGCCCTGTCTACGGCTTGGCATCCGCAGACGGACGGAGCCACTGAGGTTCTTAATGCCACCTTAGAGCAATTTATACGATCCTATACGAACTACCACCAGGACGACTGGGCTGAACTGCTCCCGTTCGCCGAAGTCGCATACAACAACGCCGTCCACACGAGCACGGGAAAAACCCCGTTCGAAGTAGTCTCGGGGCGCGACTTCGTCCCCATACCGGAGCTACCTCAACCCCCGGAACCCCAGGTGGACGCCAGCGACTGGGGACGGAAGATCGCGGAAGCATGGCCAGTAATCACGGCGGCGCTGAAGGAGGCACAGGCTGCTTACAAAGAGCAGGCCGACAAGCACCGGCGCCAACAACCGACGTTCCAGGCGGGGGACATGGCCTATCTCTCCACCAAGTTCCTAAAGTCAACCCAACCCTCGAAAAAACTGGGGCCTAAGTACATCGGGCCGTTCCGAGTCACGCAAATAGTGAACCCGGTAGCAATACGCCTGGACCTGCCACACAACCTCCGGAGGCTCCACCCGGTGTTCCACACCAGCCTCCTAAAACCGGCAACCACCTCCCGATGGCACCCAAGCACGCCTCAGCCCGCACCGCTTATGATCGACGGGCAACACCACTTCGAGATAAGGGACATCCTCGACTCACGCAAGCAACGAGGAACCCTACACTATCTGGTCAGGTGGAAACACTTCCCCCACCCGGAATGGGTGGCGGCGCACAACGTTAAAGCGCCTGACCTGACCAGAGCATTCCACCGGGCATACCCCGACAAACCGCAATCAAGGTCAGCAAAACCAACCCCCCCCCCCGCAGGCCTCCCCCCGCCTCCCGTGCCCCAAGGGAAGGGGCCCCCCCCAAGCCCGCGACTTGGGTGGACCTTCCCCCCCCCGGGACTCACTCCCCCCGCCCCGGGCCCACGGGGTGGTGACAAACGATCGCCAGCACCCTCCCCCCGCCCCCTGGCCGCGGGGGAGTGGCAAGCAAGTCAACAGGGCAACCTGGGGGCAACGCCCAGGAGACACAACAAAGGCGACGCACTCCAAATAAGCAAAAAAGGGCCCTACCTGGAGCTGAGCAGCACCCGACCAGCCACGCCTCTCGCCTCGCCGAACTGAGCCAAACAAACAGGGTGTGGTTGGAGCATGCGCACGCCAGGTCAGAACCCGAGCATGCGCACCATGGACACACCCTGGGAAGGCACGTGGTAGAGGGAGGAGCAAAGGGAGGGGCGACAACTACTCCGGCGGGAACTTTGAAAAAAAAAAAAAAAAAAAAAAAAAAAAAAAAAAAAATGGCGTTTTGACAGCTCCATGGGGGAAACCCAGAAACCCGGGGGAGAACACTATTCGGAAAGGGGGCAGTATGTCATGAGTGCCGTTGAGCTAAAGTAATCAGCGCAATGGCACTCATGACAATGACAAGGAAATAGGTGAAGGGGTACAAGTTAAGTAGCCATCAACCCACAACGACTAACGGCTAACAAACAATAGATAAACGGATCACGGAGCCACCCAAGCCATCAGCAGCAATACCACGGGGATCGCCCAGCTGAAAGCAATCAGCAGAAGAATGAAAACCTGAGGATGGGCGATCCTAGAAACCCTCAACCAATGGCAGGGCAACGCATGGGACAAAGGGGGGTGACGTGACCGAGAGCGAGGGGGCGCTGACCGGCGCGGGGTATTTAAACCCCGCACCGGCGCGCTCCTGTCACTCTCAGCTTTTTCTAACAACGTTGTACCTATCCTGAAATAAACCAGAGCCTGCTTTGCAACCCAGTGTCTGAACGTTATTCAGAGGTAGGCAGCGCATGACAATAAAGAACTAAATGAAGTTCATTCTCAGTATCAGTCCCTTGATGGTCTTCATAAGCTTACCATCCTCTTTGAAGCCATTTAGTGGCCCACTAGAACCACTGAAATGGAGCAGAGCTTAACGAAGTGGAGAAGCTGTACTCAGAAAAAGAATGTTATCTTAAAATAGCTTTAATGAGCATGTCAGAGAAACACAGGTTATTGCTCTTTCACATTCAGCCCTCCCAGGCATAAAGAATCACACACTTAGACAGATTAGGTTCAGAAGTAAAAAGAATATCTTACTGACTTTATTCTTGGTTTGGTTACATCCATGTTCGGTGGAAAAGATGAAATCTTTGTTCTTCTTTTGTCTCTAAACACAATTCACCCTTAGCCCTACAGGTGCTAACAGCTGTGTGGAAGAAAGGGGCAGAATCCTTCATCAAGGCCCGAACACATGGCCCTGATGAATGGAGAGCAGAGCAGCATACTTGCTTCTCCCTCGGTGGAAGGAGGAGGAAGAGAGAAAGAGAGGAAGTGGGAGTGAGAGTGGCAACAAACAGCTTCCTCAGAGTTGCATTGTGGGACAACTCAATTTACATGCTAATTCACATGCTAATGAGGCATGCTGGATTTGTCAGGACCTTCAACATTCTTAACACATTCAACCTCTTTTTCTTTTCTGTGCTTTAAAAATGGTATCCATGTATTGTGAGCTAATATACTTACAGTTCCACATGCTGGGATTTTAAGGAACCCTCAGTGCTATCATCTCAATGAGAAGAACATATGAAGTGATCATTGTCTGAAGGCAATGAGAATCTTCCCGTGCCTTCTACTGCTTGAAGAACACCCTATTAGACTATTAGTCAGAGATCACCATCGTGTTATTGCATTCTTCCAGAAAGATACTTTTTAAGAGTCTTTAATCCTTAGAAAGAGAAGCCCTGACAACTGATACATCTCCTTGTCTAGATTTATAAAAAATATAACACCAAACCAGCTGCATTGCCTGACATGTAGGTGTATCAACCAAGACACATGCTGTTCACGCATAGTAGGACTGAGATCATTCTCCGCATTTAAACAAAATGTTGAAAATTGTACCATGGCAAAAAACCCCTCAGTTTCAACTCTAACGTGGGTGGTGTATAGAGTTGATTACTCAATGCATGGACATATGGATATTTAACACTATAATTGACTTCAATATTAATTATTCATTGTGCTATTAATATTAACATCAACTTCAGTGCAGTCCTATGTCTGCTTGGAAGTTTGTCCTGTGAACTTCAATGGGGCTTGAACCCAAGTAGCCTTGGGAATAGCCTTTCAGTCGTAAAGCACAATTCCATGCAGATTTACTCAGAGGTAAATCCTATTTTTGCAGAACAGCAACCTGAACTGAGTAAATGAATTCATCAATCATTTTAACGGGTACAAAATGAAAAGTAACATTTTGTTTTAAAAAGTTGCTTATGGAAGTTTCAGATGGTAAACAGGATCTCAGAAAAACGGTTTCTCATAATGGAAGAGGGAACGTCTCTTCCACAAGAGGTAAACCAGAATTCATCGAAAGCACCTTTTTTCCCTGAGAAAATTCCGGAGAGTTTTGTTTTGTTTTCCACCCGAGTGAAAACAAAAACAAAACAGAGGTGCCATTTTGGAAACTTGCCAGCACCATTTCTGGAGGAGAGCTGCCATTTTCCCCAACCTATCCTAAAGAACAAGCCAGTCAATTTTGCAATGCTATATTATTTTTATAGCTGCTTATAGATATTCAAATGAACTAGGCCGCCACAGCGTGAATTCTGCCAGCTTCAGATTCAAAAGGTTATTAAATCTGCTTAAGTATTTAGGAAGCCCAGAAAAGAAGCTATAATACCCAATCAATACAACTTATTAAATAATATTTCAGTTAATGGCCTACGGGGCAATCAAATAATCACTTAGCACTCAGCAGTTACAATTAACAGTTTACAGGCTGATGCAGAAAATCTAGGCTAAAAGCATCTGCCGAATACAAGGCCAAGGCCACCCAAGGGAACATAGGAAGACAAATGGAAAGCACGACCTTGAAAGAAGAGGGATTTTTTTCTCATAAAGGTTGAATTTATGGAAAAGCTTAAGTAAAGGACATCTGGAGAAGAGGGAGGAAAAGCATTTACCTGTCTTTCTTTGTTGGCTCAAGTGTGGTGGGAGCTAAGTTAGCTTTGCCTTAGATAAGAACAAAATGGAAAGAGAGGTAAAGAAAAGGATTGTTCTGCAGGAAATGTTTTCCTCTGCTTGCCTAGATGGGTGAAGGCCCTTTTCATCCTTTCCTTGAGGAATTCAGCACTGTAAAGAAAACAAAACCAAGGTCTAACATCAGGATTTGGGAAATCATCCTAGATGTCAAGGTAGAAGAAAAGGAAAATCTTTCTTCCAGGGCTGGCAGGAAGAGGGAAGAATAAGGGAAGTCTTTAACAAAATGATGAGTGACAGATAGGACCTTTCCATGTTTATCCTAATCAAAAGGCTTTGCTTAAGTGATTGGATTTGGCAACTTGAACAGGACTTGTTAACCTGACACAGTGGAATTATGGATTATTTGAATGTTTTAAGATTAGTTTATTCCTTTCACATACATCTCCCCTTTTTGGGGGAGATGGGTGGTGATAGAAATTTGAAAAATAAACAAACAAACAAACAAACAGGCATAAGGGCATAGGAGGCCTCTGTGGGTATAACCTATCTTTCCCTTTTGACTTTGGCTTAAGTAGCAAAGTTCCAATCGGCACAGACGCTAGACTTCTATACTTTTAGTCCTTCGACGATGTCCACAATTTTACAGATATTAACAGAGCAATGGAAGCATTACCAGAAGTCAAGAGGGATATTTGAGAAGCTGATATACATAGCATGAGATGTATTTGGCCTGACTTACACTAATGGAGAGGCTTCCCCTGTGCCTCTGCCAAGGTGAAATGGAGCCCCTCCTTTCAATTGCAGAGCATCTTCAACAAAAACAGAGCTTCCTAATACTGTAATGCCCCTTTGCCGAGGGTGGGACATAGGTATCCTCCAGTAATATCTTCAGGATTGGCACTGCAATCTCCATATACTTGGCACTTCATCCATCAGGCTGAAGCTATTCCACCTCCTCCTATAATCACTTGCATGGCCATTTGTACCAGAACGGGGTTAATTGTACAGGCAGTCCTCAACCTACAACCATAATTTGGACCTGAAGTGCCACTGGAAGTTCTTGCAGTTGTAAGTCGAATCACCATGTGACTGGACACGATTTTACGACCAGTTTTTACGGTGATCGTTAAGTAAATCCAGCTTCCCCAATGGGTGTTTTTTGCCAGAAAATTGAAAAAAAAAACATTGCAAAATGCGATCACAAGACGGCAGGATGCTGTAACTGGTCATAAATGTGAGCCGGTTGCCAAGTGCCTGAAATGCAATCAGCTGACTGCAAAGGGGGTGCAACATTTTGCAACTCTCTGAAATGCTTTATAGGCTGTAAAGCACCTATTCCAAGGCCATTGTAACTTCAGACCATTGTTAAATGAACGGTCGTAAGTTGAGGACTACCTGTAAGAGAGAAAGTCAACAAACTTTAGCCTCAAGCTAATTAGGATCGTCCACCATGAGGGTCAGCAGCTGTTTCTATTTTGGCTAAAATATGATCGTTACCTTGTCGTGGTGCTGGAGCCTGAGCACCTCAATGATGCCATGAGCTAAACCGTGAAGGGCCACCCAAGACGGGAAGGTCATGACAGAGAGGTCAGACTAAATGCGATCCCTGGGGAAGGTAATGGCAACCCACCCCAGTATTCTTGCCGTGAAAACTAAATGGATCAGTACAACCAGAGATATGTTGGTATACCATCGGAAGATGAGACCCCCGGGTCGGAAGATGGTCAAAATGCTACTGGGGAGGAACAGAGGATGAGCTCAACTAGCCCCAGACATGATGACGCAGCTAGCTCAAAGCTGAAAGGACGGCTAGCGGCCGACGGTGCTGGTGGTGAACGGCGAATCCGATGTTCTAAGGATCAACACACCATTGGAACCTGGAATGTAAGATCTATGAGCCAGGGCAAATTGGATGTGGTTATTGGTGAGATGTCAAGATTAAAGATAGACATTATGGGCATCAGTGAACTGAAATGGACTGGAATGGGCCACTTCACATCAGATGACCACCAGATCTACTACTGTGGACAAGAGGACCACAGAAGAAATGGAGTAGCCTTCATAATTAATAGTAAAGTGGCTAAAGCAGTGCTTGGATACAATCCAAAAAAACAATAGAATGATCTCAATTCAAATTCAGGGCAAGCCATCTAACATCACAGTGATCCAAATATATGCCCCAACCACAGATGCTGAAGAAGCTGAAGTAGAGCAGTTCTATGAGGATCTGCAGCACCTACTGGACAACATGCCTAAAAGAGATGTTATTTTCATCACAGGAGACTGGAATGCTAAGGTGGGCAGTCAAATGACACCTGGAATTACAGGTAAGCATGGCCTGGGAGAACAAAATGAAGCAGGACATAGGCTGATAGAATTTTGCCAAGACAACTCACTCTGCATAACAAACACTCTCTTCCAACAACCTAAGAGACGGCTTTATACATGGACTTCACCAGATGGACAACACCAAAATCAGATTGACTACATCCTTTACAGCAGTGCAAAGATTACTGCAGATGCTGACTGCAGTCAGGAAATCAGAAGACGCTTAATCCTTGGGAGAAGAGCAATGACCAATCTTGATAAAATAGTGAAGAGCAGAGACATCACACTGACAACAAAGGTCCGCATAGTTAAAGCAATGGTGTTCCCTGTAGTAACATATGGCTGCGAGAGCTGGACCATAAGGAAGGCTGAGAGAAGGAAGATCGATGGTTTTGAACTGTGGTGTTGGAGGAAAATTCTGAGAGTGCCTTGGACTGCAAGAAGATCAAACCAGTCCATCCTCCAGGAAATAAAGCCAGACTGCTCACTTGAGGGAATGATATTAAAGGCAAAACTGAAATACTTTGGCCACATAATGAGAAGACAGGACACCCTGGAGAAGATGCTGATGCTAGGGAGAGTGGAGGGCAAAAGGAAGAGGGGCCGACCAAGGGCAAGATGGATGGATGATATTCTAGAGGTGACGGACTCGTCCCTGGGGCAGCTGGGGGTGTTGACGACCGACAGGAAGCTCTGGCGTGGGCTGGTCCATGAAGTCACGAAGAGTCGGAAGCGACTGAATGAGTAAACAACAACATGATTGAGTAGTAATTTGATCAATATAATCAATTACTTATGCTGTCTCATCAGCAAATCATTGTTATTTTAAGGAATAAGTAGCGATTGTTGCAAGGAAGACTGAGGAAGAAGATTTTTAAAGGCAGATAGAGATCAAACCCAAGAGGCAATAGATAAAGGATAAGGAAAGGATAAGGAAAAGCTCTCTTGCTTTATGTAGGCCAACAGATGTTTAGAGAAAAATATCATATCCTATTATGGAACTAGAATTATGAAAGCTGTGTCTAATGAAGAGAAATATAAGTAGAATGATCATTGAAGATATACATTGTAAAGAAGTAATATTCGAGGTCCATTGTTACCAAGAGCTGCCAAGGACCTGAGATGTAACTTGGCTGGGCTTTATGTTAAACAGTTGGCTCTTTATCTGGACATGTGCCTATTAAATTGATCCCTCTCTGGAGAGGCTCCTGAAATATGTGCTTTTTGAGGAAATGACAGATGATCCACTGTCAACTGTTGCCTGGCTTCTTGCAATGTGATGAACTAACTGCACACCCTCCAGGTGAAGCCACGCTTGGAGAGGGACAATTTCCCAGTAATATGAACAACTGCATTCAATAATCCAGACCAGCAAAACTGTATCATTCCCAGTTACAGAATTGTGATAATTGAGTGTATATCTGATGGAATGATAAGAATGCAAGAACTATGATTAAGTCTCTACCTGCCATGAAAATCCACACTAGCTTAACTCTTACTAAGTCCCACAAAGGATGCATAGAGAGGTTTGAACAACTGATGACTCCAATGAAATCTAATCTGGGCACAGAAAAAAGACAGAGGGAAGTCAATTCAGGCCATAAACTGCTTATGTGGTTTGACCATGAACATGGACAGACTAAAAGGGCAGCCAGGAAAGCTTACCCAGACTATAATCAGCAGCCTACAAAAACATGCTAGGTGGTCCTCAAACTGAAATCATATATCTCATATAAAGAAGAGGGAAAGCCATCATGATGTTACAGGTAGTCCTTGCTTAATGACCATTTGTTTAGCAACCATCTGGAGTTATGACGGCACTGAAAAAACTGACTTATGATAGTTCCTTGCGCTTACAATCGTGGAGGAGTCCCCATGGTCACATGATCACAATTTGGGTGCTTGGCAACTGTTGTGAATTTACAACGGTTGCAGCATCCTGCGGTCACATGATTGCCATTTTCAACCTTCCCAACTGGCTTCCAATAAGCAAAACCAATAGGGAACCATGTGATTCACTTAACAACATTAACCTGTTTGGGGCCTTCCAACCTCGTCAACCACGTACCTGTGTTAGCATGGGTAATGCTTTATGAAGCTCTGTGTGGAGACCCAGAGTATGCATCACACAGCTCTATAACAGGACTATCTGATCTTGAAACATGACTCTCAGTCTCAGCCTCAGAAATAGTAAAGCTGATAAAGATCTCTGAAAATGGCAAGACTCCAGGTATTGACCAAGTTCTACCATAAGCAATTAAGCTGAATCCCAACTGGTGGGCAGCAATATTAACTTTCCCAGCTACATCAATCAAGCAAACTGGCGTCTTACCAAAGGATTGGTTGGGGTGCTGGGCCAATAATCATACCCATCTCTAAGAAGGAAAAAAGACAAATCTGGCTAATTGCAGACCAATTAATCTACTGAGTGTGATCAGCAAACTACATGCTCAGCACCTAAGCATTACACTACAAAGTTGGATTGAAGCTAAGAAAATTATTGGAGATTATTGGAATAAATAGGTTTTAGGGAGGGCCAGTCAACTGCTGATGCTGTACTTGTTCTCCACCTTCTTATCCAGAAGCACATGCAAAAACAGGAATCTCCCTTGAATGTAGCATTTCTGGATTTCAAGTAATATCTTTTGGGGAAAACTCCACAATCCATTGACTGATATGTGACTCCTTGTTTTGCTCCAAAATTTGTATTCAGATAACTTGCTATAAGTAAGTTGATGCACACAAGGTCTCCTCTTAGATAGAACAGAGAGGGGTCCATCAGGGATGCACCTTGTGACCCTCCTTGTTTAATCTATATATTAATTCCATGACATTAACTCTCAACATCCCTGAATTTTAATTCCCAAAGTAGCAAGCTACATCTTATGATATGCAGATGTGGCTGCTCTTGTATCCCATACTCCAACTGGCTTCAGAAGAATACTGAAATCTGTAATCCTCTATAGCAGTGTTTCTCAACCTTGGCCACTTGAAGATGTGTGGACTTCAACTCCCAGAATTCCCCAGTCAGCATGCTGGCTAGGGAATTCTGGGAGTTGAAGTCCACACATCTTCAAGTGGCCAAGGTTGGGAAACACTGCTCTATAGCAAACAAAACAGGATCACGTTCAATTATCAAAAATCCAGAATCATGACCTTCAGGAAAAGAGCCAAAGAGATAATCTGGATTATAGATGGGAATAAGAACAAGCAGATTCACACCTTTAAATACCTTGGAGTGGCTTTGACACCAAAGTGGAAGGTGCATCACAAGTATGCCTCTCACACACTTCTGCTGCCATTAAGCAATTCTTTCTTTCCAAGAAGAGAGATATATTTTCTGCCACTCTTAAACTGGCTTAGCTCTTTTGCGGAGTGCAGGTGGGAATCTATGCAGCAAAGAATATTATGGAAGTGGTGCAAATTGCCATTTTGAGAGCTACTCTTGCCAGCCCAAGATGTGTAGCCAACACTACTTTCAGGGTAACGGTATGTCAGAATGACCTTGAGAGATGAGGGGAAGAGATGCTGCCCAAGCAATGATCAGATAAAAGGGGGAGGAGCCCGCAGCTGCATAACTGGCACAGAAAGAAACTTACAAAGGATCTGCCCTAACTTATCAGGCTTGTACTTTCAGACTTGCAAGATTCTGTTAATGTAGCCTTAAAATAATGTAGGATTAGCTCATCTTGGCAGGTTTCCTGTCTGGTCTACATTGGAGGCTCACACTCAGAACTGAGGTGGAAATGCCTAAAATAGAGGTTATGGCCTGGAGGTGGATGATCAGAACCTTCTTCCTCCCTGTCCTATTACACCTTGTCTTGGCAGAGGACCATTCTCCAATCTAGATGGGTGCTATAGACTCCCTACTAGCATCTAATGGACTCTCAGATGGACGTTTTCTTACCCTGGATTATGAAAAGGTCAGACATGAATTTACTCAAAGATTAGATGATTTGGAGTACCACTTGATAGTCAATAGGATGTCACAGCACAGCAGAATCTGGATTTCAAGGGCATCTTGGCTGCCAGCCAAGTATTTAACCTCTCTCACTTCGGCAAGATTTCTTTCGGGCATAATACAATGTGTGATGATCATCAGTCCACCTACAAGGCCGATTCTCCCAAATCTACTTATTCAACAAGTTTGCCCTTGTGGTTAAGAGGAGACTGAAACAACTGCCCACATATTGCTGTACCACAATTTCTATAGGGATATACAGAAATCTCTTAGTGCTCTCTGAGCTTGGTTGTTGGCTTGCAGACGTTTCATTACCCAACAAGGTAACATCCTCAGTGCTGGTGAGTGTGGGGTTGGCTCCCTGTTTATATACAGTAGTATGCCTGCCAGTTTTGGTGGGACTGTGGTTTTCCCCTTGGTAGTTCCTTGATTAGGGTATTGTTTTCTGCCTGGTTGTTTGTCTGGTGTAAATCCCTGCTTATCTGGGTGCTGGCTACTGGAAAGGACGTGTCCTGGCCTTTTTGCTTCCTTCCTAGCTTTTTTATTGTCTCTTTTGAAAGGTATGGTAATTAAGAGCAATTTAACCTGCCTGAGTATGGATAGCCAGAAATCGCTCAGGCTCAGCATTAACCATTGGCTACTTTTTAACTTCTTTTGTGCTTTGATGTGTATATGCCATGTCAGCAATTACACTACATTCTTCTCAGGTCTGACAGGGTTCTGTTAGAAAAGTTTCTAATTCTTCAATCCCTTTTGGATAATTTTATTGTTTTCTCTACAAATATGCATATATTCGTGGGGGGGAGGGTGTTTGTATTTGTATTTTATATTGCTATTTCAACGTTTATATTACCCGGCTTACTAATTTTGATCTCTTTTCTCCTTTGTTGCATATGTGTAACCTGAGCACACCCCTTAGCATATTTTGATTTAATATTGTCTTTTAGCCAAAACTCTTTGTTTGTACATAGGTAAAGGTAAAGGTTTCCCTTGACATAAAGTCCAGTCGAATCTGACTCTAGGGGGTGGTGCTCATCTCCGTTTCTAAGCCTTGGAGCCGGCGTTGTCATAGACACTTCCGGGTCATGTGGCCAGCATGACTCACGGAACGCCGTTACCTTCCCGCCGAAGCGGTACCTATTGATCTACTCACATTTGCATGTTTTCGAACTGCTTAGGTGAGCAGGAGCTGGGACGAGCAACGGGAGCTCACCTCGCCGCGCGGTTTCGAACCGCCGACCTTCCGATCGACAGCTCAGCGGTTTAACCCGCAGCGCCACCGCGTCCCTTCTGTTTGTACATACCTTTCCTAATTATCCTGATATTGTCAATTTAGTTTTGGATATCTGAATACCAGTTCCCTTGCGCTGGTTAATGACCGCAATGAGGTTGTTTCTATTTCTATTTCATATATTCTCTTCTATCGGAGAAATCTCTTATTTCACCTCCTCCACGACAGTATCCAGGATGAACAGACCTTCATCATGTAAACCTACTTTCTGATTCTAATGCTAGCAATTACCATTACTATTTCTTGACTGCTGGTTTCTTTATGGTTAATAGTTTGTCCTTAAAGACAGAAGCTATCCCCCACTCCAGTACCTTCATTGTCAGTTCTAAGACTGGCTGCTGTACCCATTGCCATTAGTTTGGTCTTCTTTACATTTAATCTTACTCCCATTTTTTTTTCACTGTGCTCCTTGACCTTCGTTCTTAGAGCTTGCAGTTGATTTGCATTTTCAGCTATCAGAGTGAAATATTAGGAGGTGTTGATCTTTTGTGATCAGCTTACATAAATTGAGTATAATTTCACTGAATGCAACTTTCAGTACTTTATAAATTAATGAGTGCCATAACTTTATTTTGAACTCATGGACTTTATGCACACATTTCAGAATCCTGCTGGATATTATGGATACCATTATGAAATGGCATTTTCAGCGTGAACTTTTCTAGAATGATGAATATATTGGGAGATGTGCACAAATCACATCTGTACATTCTCCAGTCTGTGTTTTAGGCAGAGAAAAAAAAAAATGGGGCAGAGTAATTTCATTTAATATTTGGAGGAGACAAGTTATAGATCACTCCTAGTAGTGGCAGTAAAACTGTTCTCCCCCACTTTTTCTTTTCTCTCTTGCTCCCCTCCTCCTGCTGCTGCTACAGCAAGCAGTGACAAACCAGCTTGGAATCCTGGTTTGTGTTCTTCATCCTCTTCAATGTCTAAGAACTTTTCTGGGCATGCCCAACTGGGAATGAGCAAATGAACCAGTATCTCTAAGAGAAAGAGAATGGGCATTGAGAAAAGTCAAAGAAAATTTTGCAAATTCTGTTTTTTTCTTAACAGAGTGGAGGAAAAAAATATCTCCCCTTCCTCAGAACATAATAATGATTATGAGTGTCTTCTCAAATGCATGTTAACCTTGGTGGCATCCAGAGGCTGGGAGTCAGTTTCCAGAATTCTTAGCTATGGTGAGGGTAGCTGGGGAAGTGTTTTTTTAGCATGTTTACCATGGAGCATTTGAAATCAATGGACTTACTGGATTTTATTTAAAACATTTATAGCCTGCCTATTGTCCACACAGCCTTCATGAATTCTGAGCAGACATGCATACAGTTGTATTAAAAAAACTCACACCGCAGAGTAGCCTTTCTCAACCTTTTGACCCTGGAGGAACCCCTGAAATATTTTTCAGGCCTTGGGGAAGGAACCCCTGCACATTCAAGGCTCAAATATAGGTCAGAAGTTACA
This sequence comes from Candoia aspera, assembly GCF_035149785.1. Classification (NCBI taxonomy): domain Eukaryota; kingdom Metazoa; phylum Chordata; class Lepidosauria; order Squamata; family Candoiidae; genus Candoia; species Candoia aspera. The sequence continues at coordinate 13,210,704 of NC_086166.1, read as the reverse complement.
AAATTGTTATATTTGTTTCATAGATAGGCCTGTATATAGGCATTAACAGTGTTCTCAAACTACAAATGAAGAATGAAACTTACCTCTTTAATGTGAAGTTGCCCGAATTTGAAATATTTTTTTAAAAATAAATCATTATCTCCCAGGGAACCCCTAGAGACTTCTCATGGAGCCCTAGGATGCCACAGAACCCTGGTGGAGGACCCCTACTGTAGAGGGCAAGTGTGAAGAAAGTGTTGCTGCTGAATGCAGCTCCAGCTGAATGCAGTCCTAGACATCGTGTGCATGAATGATGAAAGCTGTACAACCAAGAAGCATCAGGAGTACCACAGACTCCCACTTCTAATGTAAAGAAAACTAGATTTGGAAAGGAAACATCTGAAAAGCAAATAAGGGTTTGCAGGAGAGTCTTGAGTTCTTTGCAGGTGGCTTTTCATGTTATCATAAAGCAACCTGTGTGCCAATGTTCCATTTTCCTCCCCTCTCACTTGTGCCTTATTCCTTAATAATCCTCATCATTATTCTGCAGTCCAATAAAATGAGGCTGTCACCTATGATTTTATTTCACTGATTCTAGAACCGTTTCTTATCCCAACAGTATTTTCAGATGCCTATTTCCACTGATTTAGTCCGGCATTGCTATATCCTACCAAGTCAGCAGCAAGTAATTGGTTTCCTTGCTGTGAAGTGGGGGGAAAGGTGGGTGTAAATGGGGGCAGGAGGAGGAGGATAGGGACCAGCAAAGGAATCAAGATGCTGTTAAGATACTTCTCCCACTAATGCGGCTGTAAAAGGGCAAAATGACACAGTTCAGAAGCTCCGATTTTAATCTGAATCTCATTTCCATCCACGTCTGGAGGGCATTTAGCTCATGGTTCTTGAGAGTGCTTTGCCCCAAGGGTAAAATTAACCACTCACAGAGACATCCTACGGAGGGGGCAGTGCTTAAAAAATCTGTATACATGTGAGTAAAGGAAACACAAGCACCACTGCACGGATTCCTACTTGGGACCATCTGCTGATGGTGGCCACTGAACCTCTTATGTTTTGTTTTCCAGAGGGAGTCTATCCCAGGGTTTCTCAGCCAGGGTTCCACAAGAAGGGTTCCCTGGGAGATCATGATTTATATAAAAAAATATTTCGAATTCGGGCAACTTCGCATGAAAGAGGTAAGTTTCATTCTCTATTCTTAGTTTAAGAACACTGTTCATGCATATATACAAGCCTACGTGGGAAACAAATATAATGATTTTGCAACTTCTGGCCTCTATTTGAGCCTGAATGTGCAGGGGTTCCTTCCCGGAGGCCTGAAACATATTTCAAGGGTTCCTCCAGAGTCAAAAAGTTGAGAAAGTTTGGTCTATCCTATAGCAAAGATGAAATCTGTAGTTCTTCTTACTAAAACAACAAAAGCATCAAAACTCATTCTATACCATTTTTGGATGTTGGTATGTTATAAAAAATGAACTGAACTCTACGAGCCAGATACAATAGAACTGTTTTTAGCATGTGCCTGCCTGTTATATAAAGTGTACAGATCACTTGGTAAACATCCCATGTCAGTATTATAGGGTGGAATTTCACCATTAGATTGTTCCATCAAATTTCAGCATAAATCTGATTTTTTTTTTAAAAAAAGTGGCTACTGGAGCTGCTTTGTCCATAACTTTTTCTAATATATACATTTATATATAAGAGCGGGGAATAGATCTACATGGGGATGGCTGCTATAGACCACTCCTCCCACACTTGGACTGTTCTAGATTCTTTCACCACTTGGACTTTTTATCTTTACTCTTATTTCTATAATTTATTATTGTAATTTTATACTGTATATTTTATGATGGTTGTTTTAATTGATTATTGTAAACCACCCAGAGTCCCCTGATGGGAGGAGATGGGCGGGGACAAATTGAATAAATAAATAAATAAATAAATAAATATACACAACTCTGGTCATCCTTTCCCAAGTATTTATAAAATGCAGGCATTTTTGGAAACTATGTCCTGAAGTAAGCTTTTGTATGCAGCATTTGAGTTGGGAAATAAACATCTCAATCCAGTTTACCTTCATGATTGCATGAACCTATTCGTTACTTCGTTGATTCATCCGTATTATAAATTGCCTTTCTTCCAAAGAGCTCATGGTATCATACACAGGACATTTTTCTCCATTTTGTGTTCATAATAATTCTGCCAAATAGGCTGAGTTGAGAATTCCTGACTGCTCTCTAATCCCTAATGAACTTCATGGCAGAAAGGCCATTTGAAACTAGAGTTCCCCATTCTTCATCCAGTATTCATCTAATCACTATAAACGCACAAGCAGTCCTACTTGTTGTTTGTTTGTTGGCTAATGTACCTTGGATTGAACTAATTGTTCCTGAACAATAGAGGTAGATGTGCACCTCCTCTCTTTTTACATTATTAATGTCCACCAATGTGTGGATAATAGCACATCGACTTTCTCTTTGTGGGATGTTCACTGTTATTTAAATGCACTCCTGCAGTTTAGTGACCATGAAGAAAAATCTCAATATAATTGTCTGAATGCTTGCATGAAGACTGTTTATTGATGCCCCACAGTTCTACATGGGATTTAATGGTGGGGAGTAGAGTAAAAGCTAAGAAGTGACAGAAAACTTGAGCAAGGTCTGTAGGCACTGAGCCCTTCACAATACGTACAGTAGATAAGTTATCATGGAAAAATAAAAACTTCCTCATGTATGACGTCAACTTGAGAAGAAAAAATGGATTATTTGGAGCTTTAAAATCCAGAGAAATTTCCAGGGAGAATTTTGGAAGCATCTCTGCACACAGTGAGATAAGGCTGCACTATAGCATTAAAATGTTGCTCTGGTGTTCTTTGAAACTTCACGGCGGCTGTTTGGAAACTCGAGTGAATGGTAATTCACTTCCTATGGTTAATTTTTTATCTCTCAATCGAGAATTCATGGAGGTTATTGTGACATTGCTGTAAGGATCCAAAAATCCTCTGCTTATAAATAATGGATAAGACAATAGGAGCAACAACTACTGTAGTCTTCCTTGCTTGGAGAAAGAGTGAGAGTTTTCGTGAAGTTCCATGCAGGTAAAGAAAGGAGAATCTTGCTGCACTGCAGTAATTTCCTTGTCTTCATAAAAATTACATGCATTGCTAACATAAGGAGGAGGTTGGCAATAATGAAGTGCTAATCTCAGGGTGGTTAGAAATTCACTGTTGGTGGGTTGTTCCCCCTGCCTTTGCCTCTTTCTTTTCTATTCTAAGCAAATATTCCCTTAGATTCATAAAAAATATTATCTAAATAGTCTGAAAATGTAGTTTTCTCATCTTGCATCTCTAATGCAGAGACTGTGCTGGCTGGGGATGATGCATTTGAGATCCAGCACATCTGGAGAGGCCATTCTATTATTAAATTAACTATAGAGAAGTTAAATGTTTATTATAGTGAAATGTCATTTCATGATGTTTGAAAAGTATACTTGGAGATATATGCAAACGATGTGGGTAGAGCAGTTAATAGAGCTTTGGAATTTGTTAATACCCCACAAGAAGGCTAGAATCTAGAAGAGTTAGTGTGACATTGGTTTCGAAGGTGAAGATCCTAAAACAGACTTCTAAGGAATGGGAATGCTGGGATTAACTAATCTTCTGCATTTTAGCAAACATTATCCTCATGAACCTCATCAAATCTTTGCTCATTTAAATCATCCCAAGCGTGGATATTCTCATGCAGTTGTTGGGACCAATAGGACAGAAATGGCTTACAATCACTTAAGAAAAGGGTTTTTTTAAAAATCCACTTTTACAATGTGGTTCTTGATGCTCCACAATTTCCATCAGTTTTATTGTTATCTGGCTTATGAGTTGGACAAATTTTGGTCTGAAGGAAAAACAAAGAATATTGTGTACAGTATGGGGAAAGTTGCATGAAACACTCCAAAGATAACTTCTGGATTATGATGTGGTCCTTACCTTAAAAAATGTGATTCTCTGAGTTCTGTACATCAAAAGTATGCACATGAGTAGAACTCTTGCATTCAACCCCAAAAAAATTATTTAATGAGCAAAGGTTGATATATCCATTATTTTTATTTTAAAAAAATAACTCGGGCAATCAATCAATCAATCAATCAAACAATCTGTATACAACTGGGACAATTTTCCCTCTTAAAGCCCACTAAAATGAAAGGGTGAAGTGCAAAATAGTTTTATTGTCAACTGTTACCCCAACATTAACCAGATATTATTAACCAGTTGTACTTTCTCCACATTTAGGAAGGGCCTTGCAACATCCCTAAAAGCTAAGCAGCATTTTATATTATTAGAAGTGGATGGAAGAGCAGCAGGAAATTCCAAGACTTCAGGTTAGAGTAGAAAAAAAGAAATCCCAGATATAGGCAATGGAAGACATTGTCCATATTGTTGCCAAGAAAACAACATTGACGTATCCATGTAGCTACCATGAGTCAAGGTGAATGTTAGTCTTTACAATAACAACAACAATAATAATACAACATAAAATACCATCTATCTCTCTCTCCTATCTTCAAAATGTTTAAAGGTTCCCACATCAAGGAACACAAAACTCTTATTGCTTCCTATTCTGATAATTGAAGCCATGGTCTGTTCATTTTTAAACTATGGTTTGTTGAACAATCCTGGTTTGACAAGCTAGACCCAAAGCATACAAATCACATTATAGCTTAGAACAATGTATGAACCCAGCAAAGAGATATTATGCCATCAAATGGCAGATTATACTGGGCTAGAACTAGGCTCACACATTGTGTAAAACCATAAAAAAAAACTTTTGTGGAATTACTCATCATAACAGATAAGGGTTCATACAACACAACACACTATATGTTGTGTTGTATGAACCCTTCTTCCTCTCAACCCACTTCCTCTCAACACAACACAGCATATTAATTATTTACATGCCATTCAAAAGAGACAATTAAAAAGCTCAGAAGGAAACAAAAAGACCAGGACACATCTTCTCCAGCAGCCAACATCCAGATAAGCAGGGATTGACAACCAGATGAACAATCAGGCAGAAAACAATACCCTAATTAAGGAACCACCAAGGAAAAAACCTCACCCCTACCAACACTGGTAGGGCAAGCTACTATACATAAACAGGGAGCAAACCCCACACTCACCAGCCCTGATGATGTTACCTAGTCAGGTAATGAAATGTCTGCAAGTGAGCAACCAAGCTCAGAGAGCATCAAGGACTCCATACTGTAGTTTAACACAACCCAGGAACCATTTCTTCGCTGTGGAAGATAAGTAATCCTCATGGGATTATGCTTTATGGAGCATTCCACTGAACACCTTTTTATTGCCCTCCTGACTAAACACAGAATCAGTATCGAGATGATCCTCTCTTGGCTTCTAAGAAAGTATACCATATCAAAGTCTCTCTAAGACAGAATTCTTAATGATACTAGAAATAAGGCTGCTTTTTTTTTGGTTCAACTGCATGAGAGGAAGTACGTGTAAATCATTAGTCGTTCTGCATAGAACGTGGGCATAGAAAAATGGAAGAGAGAATTCCCAAGATGAAAACAACTCCGAAGGTTTTATCTGGCAATAAATCTGATATGAAAGCTGCAGTCTATGATAGATTTAGAGTTTAATGCCTGGTAAACGATCTGTACATCATTTGTATGCCACTGACACAAAAGCCATGGGAAATATTACTTAATTACTCTGAGATAGCTTCAAAGTTTCAGCCAATATACAGATACAAAGGAGATTTTAATTACAACTGTCTCATCCTACCACAAGTTAACATACACATTTGCAGAGAGGTATTCTCTCATTCCCCTTTTGTTGTTTGATGCGGCAATCACATTATCTGGTCAGGTTGTTTTTTCAATTGAAATTAACTTGCGGTATACTTTATTTTGCAATAAGCAAAGAAGAGCCAGTTGTGCCATTTTCTTTCTGGAACACCTAATGAGGTTCTTTAATTGCAACTGCTACATTGTCAACAAACCCCAACTCCACTGGGTTTGTGCAGAGATGGAGTTCTTCATTTGAAGGCTGGTTTCTAGACAAACACCGGCAACAGCATGGAGCCGCAAAGGAAGGTGCAGCAGTGCGAAGAAAACAATAGTTGCTAAATTTTAAAAAGTATATTGCAGAGATATGTTATCACTACATCCTAGTCCTATTTGAGCATTCAAGGAGTATGGAATGGATACTGCCTTAAGGTTGTCAACACAACACAACCTGAAAAAGTACTTTATGTGACCTATGGTTTGGTCGCCATGCCAAGTTAACCTAGGACGCTTTTAAACCATAGCTTATTGATCAAGCCGCGGTGGGTTGTATTAATTCACAGGGCTGTTCATTAAGGAAGGACATCCTACAAAGGCAACATAAAGCACATTATGACTTAATGGATGTGAAAACACACCAGAGGGAAGAAAACTGTAGGCTATTTTCACTGTCCATGATCCTCTTCTCTTATGGCATTTTCACCCCTGGCATCTTTTTACTAGGGCACTATGAGTCTTGATGGGTTTGTGATAAAGTCACCAATGAGATGAGAGAGAAAATTTTATTTGGTCTATATTCTAATTCATAGTTAATCCATGTATCCGTACACAGCCATTCCTCAGAGCATGTGCTTTTACATGTCTGTTGCTCAGAAAAGACACATAATATGCACACATCACCAAAAATGAACATACTGGGGATAATTGCATAAAATGCATATTTTAGAGAAAGTGGTAAATCATATATATGCAGTATGTATGTATACACATACATGTACGCATACATGTATACAGAAGGGTATGGAAATATTTATTCATTTATTTATTTGAAAGACTTATGGCTGCTTATCTTACACAGGATAACCCTAGGAAGCTCATAATGGGATTAAATAAAAACAGAATAAATAAAACTAGCAGAACCCTACAAGAGCAAATGGAATGAGCTGAAAGGAACTCATAGGAAACTATCGTAGATGTGATACAGCGTGATTTATCCATACCTATTGTTGTTTCAGTTTTTATTCCACATTTAATTTATTTTAATTTATTCAATTTAGGCACTGCCTGATTTCAAAACTAATTCTGGATGGTGTACAAAAAAACAAACGAACTGCAAAATACAAAGAATATAATAACAAAGAAATATGAAGGAGAATAAAAACCAAGAACAGATGGTGGGTCCCGCTAACAGCATCCCCTGGCATATCCAACAGGGCCCCAACTACTCTAACCCAAGGCCACATTTCTTCCGAGTACATATGACCAGACTAGGGAATTATCTATAAATTTCAATTGCTATTTAATTTTTTTTTTTAATCTGTTTAATCATGTCCAATTCTCAGAGACTGCCTGGACTAGTCCCTGCATTTTTCTTGGCAAGATTTTTCAGAAGTGGTTTGCCATTGCCTCCTTCCTAGGGCTGAGAGAGAGGGACTGGCCCAAGGTCACCCAGCTGGCTTTGTGCCTAAGGCCGGACTAGAATTCACGGTATCCTGGTTTCTAGCCCGGTGCCTTAACCACAACACCAAACTTGCTCTCATTTATTTAATTTATCTTAGGTCAAATATTGTGTAGTATGATGTAATTACCCTGCCTGGTGTATATAGACAACAAGATACTGGTCAGAAAGGTCCAAAGAGAGCCCATCAGCAGGTAATCACTAAAAAAAAACACACACACAAGTATTTATAGTTTTAATCTGGTTTAAATACATATTGAGTGTACTTCAATTTTAGAAAATTTCTTTATTGAAATGTTCTTGCTTATTCTTTGTTGATTATCTGAGTACCTTGCCATTTATTTCTTAAACACAGGAAGCAGAAGACAATGAGTGGAATAAACATGTGCTCATTTCCTTATATCTCTTCAGCTCAGAAGGTCTTGTATTTGACAGCAAAAGCCTCTGAACTTCTCACCAATCCTAAGCACCACCCTTTAAGATTTAAACCATCTGGAACATGTTCAGAGAAGGGCAACAAATCTGATAAAAGAATGGAAACTGATTTGAGGGGATGATGATGATGATGATGATGGTTTTCAATTTGGTTCAAACTGACTCAGGGTGGCTCAGAATATAATAAATGATAAAAACACAATACAGAACAAAACCAGATGGGATCCGGTCACTCTATACAAAAATATAGCCCAAAACACATCCAACAAGGAGGTCCTTGGGAGAACAACCAGGTCTACTTGAGAAAAGATGGTGGAAGGGGAATATGACAGTGGTCTTCAGAATCCTGGATTGTCATGAAGAATACTCCATGATCTCTTTTCTATCATCACAGAGGGCAGCCAGAGAATAATGGGCATTAAGTTAGAGGAAATCAAATTCTGATGGAATGACAGAGAAAAAAAATCCTAATGGTAAGTGCATTTTGACAGTGGAATCAATGATAAATCAAATCTAATCTCTTTGTTGAATGGAATGCAGATTCTTGAAATGGGCGGACAGTTGGAAGCAGGGGTTTACTGGCCCCTGCATAATTCTGTGAATTGGAATATTCAGAGGGGGATGCTCAAGGCAGCAGGAAGATCCATAAAACATTCAATGTTTACAAAAGAAATACAAACTAAAAAGCACAGCAGCAGATTTAAGTTTGCAAGTTGAAAGAGTTTAAACAGCAATTATCTAAGCAAGAGAAATCAGGGCTTCTTCTTCCCAATTAAGTAGCATTTGACTTGCAGGTGAAAACATACAACCACAGAAAAAGTAATTAAAAAACAAAAACTACCGCTATTCATTCTAATCAGGAAATGCTGTTACTCCTCATCAAAAATAGAAGCTTACTAAACAGATTTCGCCTGATCGATAATCAGTCTTTATTAAAGGGAATTTCATGTTCAGTTGGCTATCGTAGAAAAGGTTCAGTAAACAGCCATCTACCTTTCAAACTAAGCTGACAGTCAAGTTCATATCTTTGTCATTTTTTCTTATTCCAAAAACTGGGACCTGAATTTTGGTTGCTAAGCAAAGTGGTCATTAAGTGAATCTGACCTGATTTTACAACCCTTTTTGTGGCAGTCATTAAGTGAATCACTGCAGTGTTAAGAGAACCATGTGGTCGTTAAGTGAATCTCATGGTTCCCCATTGATTTTGCTTGCCAGAAGCGGCCAGGTAGGTTGAAAATGGTGATCATGTGATGCTGCGATGGTCGTAAACGCTAACTGGTTGCCAAATGCCCAAATTGTGATCACATGACTGTGGGGGACGCTGCAACAGTCGTAAGTGTGAGGACCAGTCGTAAGTCAGCTTTTTCAGCACCATCGTAAGTCCAAAACGTCACTAAACAAATGGTTGTTAAGCAAGGACTTTTATTATATTTGTTTCATGAATGTTATCTGTTTTGGGCTCATATCCAAGAAACAAAGATCAGGCATGAAGAAAAACAAATCTTCAAAGAATATTAAGTACCTGCATAGACAAAATACTTTCATTCCTCCTCTGACAAGGATACCACTGAAGGAGAAAAGAGAACAGGCTGGCTTCTTCCTAATCAGAGTAATTAATCAAGAGAACCAAATGGCATTGCCAGGCCTATATATTATTCCTTCAGTGCCATCTATTAAAAATGTGGTTCATTAGTAGCAGAAGCAATGTTCAATACCAGCCAAAAGCAGAGCTAGATTCGCCAGCAGACAAAAATCAACAGCCCTTCTGCAGGACTGGAGTATCGCATTTCTTTAAGGAAGAATTGTTCTCTCAGCAAAGACCCCATGTTTTCTCAACTGGTCTCCTTCACAACTAAATAGCATTTCCTGGCTATTTGCTAACCTATGTAAGTTTGTGACATTGTGTAATCATATAACCTTTCCCGAAAGCTTTGGCAGAAAGCCCTCTATTTTTCAAAGAGCCCCAAACTGCTGAAAGTCTGCTGTACTTTTTAATTTTGTTTTTGGTTTTTTTTAAGATAGAAAGGACCCTTGCAACTTCATACATTTTAGAAGAAAAACACAATCCCTCTGCAAACCACTTCTTTTTTTTCCCCCTGAGGGAGGAGAAATACTAGCAGGGCTTCTGGCTCATCCCACTGTGGATCCTCCATGGAAACCCTTAAATTTGCTACCTACAGTTTCCATAACATAATTTATTTTAATCCCTACGACAAGGAAAGCTGCTATTCAGCCCATATTTTACAGAATTGATCTGAAAATACTTGATGCTAATAGGTAGGCAAATAGTTAGGGGCTCTAAATATTTAGTAAGCAGACAATGTTTACAAATTCCTACAAATTATGTAAGATGTAGCCTTGCAGATGTGCCCTTGAGGACTCCTGCTCAAAGTCTTCAATCTACTTCCACATAAAAAAGTACTGCTTCAGACGTCCCCAAAGTATTATTTTTTACTATTGAGGTTGGTCCAAAAATTGTATCAAAGTTGTTTCACTGGGAGATGCTCAGTGGGAATTAATTATAAGGTCAGTTTTTGGTCCAAAAGTTGCAACCGGTGAAGGAAGGAAAAAGAGATGTGAGTCAGTTTGTAATCAGGAATTATCAGCCGGTCCAAAGAACTGAGAAATCTTAAGCTATAATATCACTACAAGAGGACTTTGGAAATCTGTCCAAGACCAGCTGCTCTATAAGCCCCAGGAATTTGGAGGGAGCCAAATACAATAGTTTGGAAGCCACAGAAATATAACATGAATGGTAGAATGATGGTCTCAGATGAGTTCCCCACCCCTATTCCAATCAATTCCGCATCTAAATTGATGTCCCCCTTCCCAGAATTTGTCAAGGTCATTTTGAGCTTCAGGGACCTTCTGTTTAATTGTCTTCTAGTTTTCCAACTCAGCACTCAGCCTGGGTCTTCCAGCATCTCATCTTCATTATGAGACAGAGTTAAACATTTATTAACCAACAGCTGCTCAGAGGTCTATCTGGGATCAGAAGCTTCTGACTTAACATTGTCAGACTTCTCTAACACAGCAACTTGTACACCCATCTGATCCTTGCCAATGAATGAGGACTCAGAGGAGTCCATTACAGTTGGTTGAAGGCATCCTGGAATTACAAAGTCTCTGAAGATCATGGGTTGAAGTAAGCAGTCTGGTGGTGCTGAAAGCATACTTCTCTGATGTAAGTTGTAGTATATTTTACACAAAAAGGTTGGACAGTTTGCATCACACATCAGAAGGAGGCAACATCTCCAGATACAGAAGAAGGTCCTTGAGGTTAGTATGTGACATACAGCCAATATCTTCATCAGAAGTCTGCTCACAGGTCATAATAAAACCTCTAAAACTGAATAAGCCTTAAAAGCCATGAAACCGCCCAGAGTCCCTCCTTGTGGGGGAGATGGGTGGTGATAAATTTGACAAATAAATAAATAAAATAAGTAAATAAACAATATATGAAGAACATTGCTGCTTCCTATTTTATTTCTTTGCTTTTTTTTAATCTGTTCCATCGTGTCTGATTCTCGGGACTGCCTGGACAAATGTCTGCAGTTTTCTTGGCAAAGTTTTTCAGAAGTGGTTTACCATTGCTTCCTTCCTAGGGCTGAGAGAAAGTGACTGGCCCAAGGCCACCCAGCTGGCTTTGTGCCCAAGGCAGCACTAGAACTCACGGTCTCCCAGTTCCTAGCCTGATGACATCACCACAACACCAAACTGGCTCTCAATTCTTTGCTTTTAAGCTTTATTAAAGTGAGATGGTGTTATCAGACAATCTTCAGATAGTTATATCAGCTGTTTTATCTGCAGGTATTTATTTATTTAAAATAGGTTTGTGCTCCTTCCCAACCCCCTGCCCCTCCAATGGTTTGCCCTCCCTCTCTCCCTATATTTCCCTATATCATGAACCTTCTTTCCCCACTATATCCCTTTACTATATCTTCACTCATCCCCACCCTGAGCCCACCCAGGGACTAAAGGCTGGCTGGCAATGGCATTCTCAACCTGGATCTCCTAAAATCTCCTACTCCCCCAGCCACCCACCTCCCATCAATCTCCACCTCTGTCCATGTTCCATCCCTTCCTCTGGTCCTTTACCCTCACCCCCAGCTTTCACCTGGGGTGCCCCGAGGGGTGTAGAGCCCATCAATAAATTTTATTGATTATTTTCCCTGCATCTTTTTTTTTTTTTTACCACTCCTGCCTATTTATAAGCAAGATGTTTTTTTAAAAAATATTTTTTTTAAAAATAGTAAGGCCCCATGAATCTTTTGTCATGTAGTGCATGGAACTTCCCACCACTTGCAGAAAGATGGAGCATCTCATAAGGTTGCAGTTCTTCATTGTGCATCCAGAAAATGGGCTAATCAGCCAGTAAAGAAAATCAACCGTGCTAAGTGTTTATTTTGCAAATAAACTATAATAAAATAAAATGTAGATGTGTTTGTTTAACGTGGATCTCTGGTAAGCTCATCTCGTACAATCATCTGTTGAAATATTTGTGGTAGGCAAACACAGAACAGGTGTGCACAGAGACATACTGTCAAGACATGTTGCTCTAAACATTTCCTAACTACCATCCGCAACAGATTTTGTGTACATGCAATATTTGCACTGTTCTAATGAAAAGCTTCTCACATCCCAATGGCATGAATGAGATGTAAGTCAAAGAATCTGGTCCCAGCCACAATGTGAGGAAGGGAAGCAAGACAGAAGAAGCCAAAGGTTTATGCAGCAATCAATATACAAATCATAATCGAATGGCAAACCAACACTGCCAATCTTCATATACCTAACAATTATACCTGGGACGCATAAATATCCTTTTATTTGGTAAACACCCACATGCAGTGTAACTATTAGAATTATATTACAAATTTCAGTTTGATTTAAGCTATTGGAAATCTGAGTTTGGGAATGGATTTGGAACTGAAACAGATGATGATGACAATGACGACAACAACAGCAGCATTATGGCACAGACATGGAACATGGCATGGTAACATGTTCTAACATATAAAGTAAAATTCCTGGATGGAATTCTTAGTGCTTGCAAATTTACATCATGATTGTAAACATGTCTAGTTGTCATTACTGTTCGTGTAAACCTCTAGGTGCATGTATGTATAGCTCCACAATGATGCTTTCCAAATATTTTCTACCTCTGCCCCCATATTCTTTGAATACCTAATGTATCAAGTATTGTAGGAGGAATAAGAAGCTAAGCCTGAAGAAGGAATACAAGAAGGGTTAAGTAAACATCAACTTAGCCCTAGGATTGAAAAAGGGGCAGCAAAGAAACTCAAGAAACTCAGCTATGATTTTCTTTGCTATAAGAGAGGGCAGAGGAAATTTTTTTCAGGCTTTCAGGATTATGGTATTGTACTCTACGACGATAAAGTAGAGTGGCTGTCATCCTTGTGGTATCTCATTCCTGACCTGGTCCATCTGAAAGGACTGACATTGATCTTGAAAACCTCCCTACTTTCCTTCCAGGCGAGGATTTATGGCAGACTACGGGTTAAACCGCTGAGCTGTCGATCGGAAGGTCGGCGGTTCGAAACCGCGCGGCGGGGTGAGCTCCCGTTGCTCGTCCCAGCTCCTGCACACCAAGCAGTTCGAAAACATGCAAATGTGAGTAGATTAATTGGTACCGCTTCGGCGGGAAGGTAACGGCGTTCCGTGAGTCATGCTGGCCACATGACCCGGAAGTGTCTATGACAACGCCGGCTCCAAGGCTTTGAAACGGAGATGAGCACCGCCCCCTAGAGTCGGACACGACTGGACTTTACGTCAAGGGAAACCTTTACCTTTACCTAGACATCCCTAAAGGAGCAGGGATGGTATTGCAGTGGTGAATTCTGGCCAGTGCAGTCTTTCTGGATAAAGGAGAGATTGGGAGATCACCCAATTGCACTCCAGACAGCTGCTCCTCATGAGTAGACTACAGGAACCGAGGTTTTTGCAGTAGGCTCGGGAGTTGAGCGGCTGGGAGTTGAGGGATTTCAATCAACACAGCCTACCTATATGGACACAAGGTTCACACAGCCTCATTTTCTTAACTACTTGAAAGAATTGTGAGAATAAGACATGTTCCAAGGGATATTTTGGTGCACTTTCTCAGGAAGAAGACAAGAGATCAGGTTTTGCAGCAGTATTTTCATACAAGACTGAGGATTGACAATTCAGGTGTAATTGTTCTTAATTCCTACTGGAATCTTGTGTAAGAGAAAAGAGTGTTCTTCTTTGACTGATAGATTAAAACAGAAAAAGATTCAGTTTCAAAGGGACAAATGGGAAGGTGTGATGTTTACTTTTAAACAGCAGAGGTTTCAACTGAATTCTGTTTAGAAGGTGGGGGGATTTCCAGAAAAATTTAAAGAGGAACTGGAGGAGATTCAAATGGAGGTGTCAAGATGAGACTACACAAAAACTTGGACAGGTACAACAGGAAACTGGAAGGGATGATACTGAACTAGGTGCTACAGGTATCAAGTTTTCTAAATTTTTGGCTTGATTGTGGATTACAGATGCTTAACATAGAATATAAAGGCAGCAAATGCTCCTCAAAAGAGGAAAAAAATATTATTTGGAAAAATTAAAACAAGATATAATTTGCCTACAAGAGACACATATTTAAAAAAGGACATAAAACATTTGATTTATAAAAATTTGGGTGAAGAATTTATTTCAGCAGGAACTAAAAAAAAAATAAATGGTGGTGTTTTGTATGTAAATCTCCAACTAAAACCAGGACTTGTATCGACTGATTAGCCATGGTAGATTTGTTGGGGTGGAAGTTAATTTGCATGGGACTAAGACTCTGATTTTGGGAATTTATGCCCCAAATGAGAATAAAATACTGTTCTATAAAGGACTTATGGAAAGACTAATAGGTTTCTGTTATGAAAATTGGTGTTTGATGGGCAAGTGGAATGGAGTGATCTCCCCACAAACTGGATAGAGCTTCTGAGAAAAATATTGAAATCACTCAAGGCAAATTGCCAAAGGTTTTCTTTGATTTGATGGACAATTTAGGGCTGGCTGATATATGGAGATGGAAAAATGGTAATTCAACAGAGTACACCTACTTTTCTGAAAGATACAGATCCTTTCCACAATAGATATAATTTGGATTTGAAAGAATTTGGCTACTAAGGTTTCTAAAGTAGAGATACTATCAAAGACTTTTTTGGATCATAGTCCCATGAGTTTGGTTTATCAAAGGAAATCCAGTTCTTTTAGATGGAGAGTAAATGAAATGTTGCTACAGAAAGAAGCAATAGTGGAGGATTGTAAAAAGAAATTAAAATATTTTTTTGAAAATAATTTAAATAATGGTATTGATTTAAGAATGGTTTGGGATGCAAGTAAAGCTTTTATTAGAGGTTATTTTATGCAACATAATAGTGAACTCAAAAAGAAGAGTCAAGAGAAAACACAAGCTATTTTGGATGAGAGAAAGAGAAAAGAAGAAGAAAGAAAGAAATTTCCAAAGAACATAAGTATTTCTCAACAAATTAAGCTTTTACAATGACATCTATGTTAACAGTAAGAGAAATGGAAATAAAAATGAACTATGTAACGCAAAAAAAAATTGAGTGTACAAACAAACCAGGGAAGTGGTTGGCATATATAAATTACAAAAAGATATCAATATGAAAGAGGGAGATACTGTATTAACAGATAGTGCAACTATACAAAAAAAAATCATCAATATTATTCCCACTTGTATAAAGGAAGTGACATCTCTCTGGAGAAAATAGATGGATATCTAAAGGAACAAATGCCAAGGATTACCAAGGAACAGAAACAGGTCATGAAGGGACCTATAACAATAAGGGATGTTTCTGAAGCAATAAAAATGATTTAACCAGGAAAGGTGCCTGGACCAGATGGATAAATAAACATCTTTACTTAAAGAGGGAGTGAGAAAGAAACTCAAGATAACCCCACCTTGATTTTCTTTGGTACAAGAGGGGGCAGAGAGAAGCTGTCATGATTTCAACATTCTCTTATTCTGTTTATTATATAAACAAGAAATTGATCTTTGTGGGGTTTGTTTCCTGACCTGGCTTAGCCTGAAGAGCTGACAGAAATGTAGTCTGCCAGTTGCATGAAGCTATTCTCAGAATATAATTTTATCAATGATTGTTAGCCATCATCTCTAAACAGAATCTCCCTGTTTAGAGACATCTGAATACCAAGTCAGGGATGTATGGATAAATCCCATAACTAGTTCACATCAGTATCCAGATGTATTCAAGCATAACTCCATCACTTTCTGAATCATTCAGATGGTGTTGGGTTTTTTCAGGCTATATGCCTCGTTCCCAACAAAAATATGCAATTTTTCATCTAGGAAAGGTTGATGACTATGACTGATTGATTATGATTATTGATTGGCCTGAGAACAGTACTGTGAAAGCAGTATAGTTATTGCTTGCCATAACCAGGATTTCAAACATGCTTTCAACCCCAAGTGTGGAATGCAAATTGGTTTAGGAAGTAAGACCCCTTCAATTGAGACCGCACAGATCAAGTTGCTTAGGAAAGCATTCCAACTGGCATGTTGCATACTAGAGGAAACAATCTACTTAGAGGTAGGTCTAGTCAAGATTGAATCTAGAACCCAGATGAGTTAAAGCTGAATTTTCACCCCAAGTCTTGGTCCCTTTCATATTATATCTGAGAAGCTGAAGGTAGAACAACATATACTGCACTGTAGACTTTATCCCCAGATGCTGGGGCTATTATCAAGCAAGGGAGAAATTGAAACAGACTTACTGATGCTGACATACAAGATTGAAGTATAATTTCTTGATGTGTAGTAGCTGGGATATTGTTACATAATCCCCAGGCAATACAATGACTCAAACAGCTTACTCTCCTAATGTACTTTCTATTGCCTATTTATCATCTGTCCTTCAACAATTCTTGGAGGTCATATCCAACATTCTGCTGAGAGAAAGACTCTGCCACATGGGATGGGTGTGATAGAAACATTGGCTCACAACTTTGTACACTGCCTCTTCTACAGGGACATCCATAACAATTTGCTAGCCCCCTTAAGGCAATGATTTCCAGGTGACTTTTATGAAAGCAGATGAAGACTCGGAAATCACAGGGCAAACTTCCACGTGTCAGCCTTCCAGAAATTGGCAGTGTCACATGGAGATGCAGAATGCTTTCAGGATGATAGAAATCAGCGGCCTTTCCTTATAGCATTGCATATTATTATCATTTACAAATTATTTCACATACTTTTATGCAAGCTGTACATCTCTTATTTTGTTATTATAATTTGAAGCAATGTGGTGATGTGTGGGACTGAAATAAAGCTATTTGCTTGCTTAATATAAGTTTCTTTTTAATAGCACTGCTTTCTAGAACATCCATCTGTCCTGTAATGCTTCCAGGAAGCTGGGGCCTTCCAGGATGAAGAAAAACCTGTCAATGAACTTTGTCAAAGAATTTCACATCGTTTAAGACCTCCCAGCCACTTTGAAAATCCCATAAAATTTCTAAACCAGTCTGGCATTTTTGCCATTGATACTTTTTGTTGAAAATGCATTTTAAAAAATCTCTGTAGAACAAAAGGCTCCTATGCTAAACTGGTCAATAATAGAAACTCAGTGCTCCAAGGACTTTTCTTGGGCACCAAGCACCTCCAGAGCTACGGTGCCCTGACCTGACCTGGAACTTTTAAAATACTGCTTCCTTTGTTGAGAAGCGAAATCGTCGTTAATATTTCTCCCACCAAAAACAGCATTACAATGCAATTTAGCCCGGTAACAGCCTTCTTTTAAAACCAAGCTTCTGCCAAAAACAATAATAATTTAAAAAACCCATTCAGTTGGATTTAAAATGGGATTTTTCCTCTGCATGAAATCTGCTTCCATTATTAGGGTATATTCAGGACCCACAGAAGAAAAGTCAATACCATGGAATTTTTCCAGTGTGGAATCAAGTTTCTCTTTCATGTGTGTAATAAAAGCCAGTGGGCTTTAACTCAATACATGACTTTGAGACAAACCCCTCAGCTCTCACTCTGTTAGCCATTAATTAAAGCTTAGGGGATTTTGATATTGGAATAAGCCCTCCTTATTATAGGAATGAAAGGAAAGAGAAAAAGCACTTTCAGATAATTAGCTCTTCCCTTAAATGCTGTTTGGCTCCCATTACAAACAAAGCACTGTGCTAATATACCTTGTGTTGTAAACGTCTCACAATTCCTGTTAATTGAATTAAACTCAATTCTCTGCAAATAAACTCCCTGGCACACTTAATGGGAAATAAGGAAAAGAGCCCTTCCATCCGAGAATGGGTCCATTATGACAATTGCCTAATTACGAGCATCTTCTTAATGCATAATGCAAAATGCTATCCCGGCCAGCTTTCTTCGAACGCAAACAGTAGCAAAATCAGTGGTGCAGTTCTGCCCTTGAGACAGAGAAATGGAGAGACGTTTTGGAGAGGGCATGAGACCACTATTTACCATGTGGCTGCGCAAAGAGTTACAGGAGAGGCAAGACCTTGAAAAGGGGTCCTAGGATGGGAGAAGTGACTCTATGCAACTTTTCTTTTCTTTTTTTAATCCATCCAATTGTGTCTGACTCTCGGAGACTGCCTGGAAAAGTCCCTGCAGTTTTCTTGGCAAGGTTTCTTGGAAGTGGTTTGCCATTGCCTGCTTCCTGGGGCTGAGAGAGAGGGGCTGGCCACAGCTGGCTTTGTGCCTAAGGCCGGACTAGAACTCATAGTCTTCTGTTTTCTAGCCTGAGGCATTAACTACTACACCAAAGTCACTCTCTTTTTTTTCTATGGAACCTAGCCTGCCTCTGGTCTGGATCTCCTTCAGAATCCAGACTTTCAGATGTGGATCTTCTGTCCTCCACTATACTCGTCCAATTTCTGCAAGGTAAGCATTAAAAATAAACATTTAGAAAGCTTATTGAAGAATGATTATTTTTATTTTATTTTATTTATTTTCTATCCCACCTTTATTATTTTTATGAATAACTCAAGGAGGCAAACATACCTAATACTCCTCCCTCCTCCTATTTTCCCCACAACAGCAACCCTGTGAGGTGGGTTGGGCTGAGAGAGAGGGCCTGGCCCAAGGTCACCCAGCCGGCTTTCATGCCCAAGGCAGGACTAGAACTCTCCTACCACGCCTGATTGGCTCTCAGGCTGAGAGGGAGGGACTGGTCCAAGGTCACCCAGCCGGCTTTCATGCCCAAGGCGGGACTAGAACTCTCATACCATGCCTGATTGGCTCTTGGGTTGAGAGGGAAGGACTGGCCCAAGGTCACCCAGCCAGCTTTTGTGCCTAAGGCAGGACTAGAACTCACAGCCTCCTGGTTTCTAGCCCAGCACCTTAACCACTAGACCAAACTGGCTCTCCAGTTATATTCTTCCTCATACGTTGCAAGATTCAGAAGAAGGAAAGAGATGTTTCTGTGAGTTTAGAGCAGGAATAATACTTTCTGTACAGATAGTATTCTCTCAACGTATCCCCCTGGGTTGTTATGAGAACTGGGGGGAGAAAGGGCGATTGAACTAATTGCCTTGAACTTCTGGAGGAAAGATATATATTTATTCAGTCAATGACCAGCAAAATTTAAAAGAAAAAAAGTACAGTCAAGAAATACAATTATAAACTACGAACTAACAAAATATATCACATAATGATACAGCATTCACTCTACCATTACTGTATTAATACATTTGTTACCTTATGGGGTGAGCCTAAAACATGAGAAATTATACGGTAAGAAATTATAAAATGAAAGTAAAAATATATATCCCCTGACAATTTATCTATTCAAAGATTTCAAATTTAACAGTACTTTTTAAAATAGGGAGTTATTTCTTTGTCTGGATTTGTCTTATTTTCACTGCAGCAGCACAGAATTTGGCAACTGTACACGTAATGTAAGGTTTTAAATCCTGAAATAGATAGTTCACGTAAAAATTGGAGGAAAAGTAGAATATAAGTTTAATGAATAAAAATAAAGGCAGCAACTCACTCTCAATTGGACTAGTCAAATCAAACCCTTCCCAAGCCACAAAGACTTAATATATATTTCCATTTCACTGCATCAAGCACCATCAGGTCATCAATAATTCCCTTGTTTGGACTACTGGATAGGACTGTCCCAAAATTTCTCCATCTGAATTCACATGAACAGACATTATATGATACTAACACTGTAAAACTTGTCCTTTGGTCAGTGACAGAACATATGGTTAGCATTAAAAATGTAAGAGACCCACTTTGGTGTCATGGTTAAGCCACCAGGCTAGAAATTGGTAGACCGTGAGTTCTAGTCCTGTCTTCGGCACAAAGCCAGATGGGTGACTTTGGGCTGGTCCCTGTCTCTCAGCCCTAGGAAGGAGGCAATGGCAAAATTATGCTGAGAAAACTGCAGGGACTCATCCAAGCAATTGCCAGGAGTCAACAATGACTCAGTGGTACAAAAAAGTAAACATTTATTACGACCTTCAGAAGGCCTAGGATGGCAACTTGCTTAAGATGCTGCTTTCATTGAAAATAATACCGCAGTGGGTAGGCCAGTGGCTTGATCTGTTATGTGGCCAATGTTTTCACCACTGGAGGGCAATTTCCTGTGCGTTTATCTCAGTAGACACTAGGTATGCATGTACTCCTTCTGAACATCTTTTTTTCCTGGAATTGGGAATATTTAGCCTTGATAAGAGAAGACTGAAGACAGAAATGACAATGCTCTTCAAATACCTGAAAGGATGCCACATAAGTGGATATTAAAGGTCTACACACCCCTGTTAAAATGCCAGGTTTTTTAGATGTAAAAAAAAAATCAGACCAAGATAAATCACTTCAGAATTTTTTCCCCCTTTAATATAACATACAAGCTGTACAATTCAATTGAAAAACAGACTGAAATCTTTTAGGGTGAAAAAATAAAAATAAAAAAACTAGAATAATGTGGTTGCACAAGTGTGCACACCCTTAAACTAATACGTTGTTGAAGCACCTTTTGATTTCATGACAGCATTCAGTCTTGTGGGGTAGGAGTCTATCAGCATGGCACATCTTGCTTTGGGAATCTTTGCCCATTCTTCCATGCAGAAGCACTTCAAATCTGACAGATGGCGAGGGCATCTCCTGGGCATCTTCAGGTCACCCCACAGATTTTCAAATGGATTCAGGTTTGGGCTCCAGTTGGGCTATTCCAAAACTTTGACCTGCTTCTGATGAAGCCATTCTTTGGTTGATTTGGAGGTATGCTTTGGGTCGTTGTCATGTTGAAAGGTGAAATTCCTCTTCATCTTCAGCATTTTAGCAGAGGCCTGAAGGTTTTGTGCCAAAATTGACTGATATTTGGAACTGTTCATAATTCCCTCCACCTTGACTAAAGCCCCAGCTCCAGCTGAAGAAATGTGTTAAATGTGTGAAAAAATGTGTTATGGTCTAATGAGACTAAGGCTGAACTTTTTGGCCATAATTCCAAAAAGTATGTTTGGTGCAAAAAGAACAGTGCATTACCAAAAGTACACCATACCCACCACCGTGCTCTGATTTTTTTACATCTCAAAAACCTGGCATTTTAACAAGGGTGTGTAGAATTTTTATATCCACTGCAG
Organism: Candoia aspera; assembly: GCF_035149785.1. Classification (NCBI taxonomy): domain Eukaryota; kingdom Metazoa; phylum Chordata; class Lepidosauria; order Squamata; family Candoiidae; genus Candoia; species Candoia aspera. Next base: position 13,189,172 of record NC_086166.1, on the reverse strand, counting down.
AAGAATATCGACATCTGTCCTTTATTGTTCCGTAGTACAGGACATGTGGTAAAGGTTTTAAGTTACAGGAAAGGGGGCAAAATTTGATTGAATGTTAGAAGAAAAACTTCCCAGTAATAAAATCATTTCCATAAAATATAAGTAATCACCAAGGAAAGTGGTGACTTTTCCTTCACTAGAGATGTTAAGGCAGAGATGGACTGCCATCTGTTATGGATGTTTTAATTTGGATTCCTGGACTGAACAGGGTTTTGACTCAATGGCATCTTCCCATTCTCTGCTTCTGTTTATTGCTTTTATTAATTGCCAAGTCTATTAGTATCAGGAAAGGTTCTAAATACTGTAAAATGAATGAATAAACTTGAAGTGTTTCTGAACAACCTTCCATTACAAAACAATGTGAAGCAGTCTATAATAAAGTCCTCTTTTGTGTAGTTGCATACTTTGGGTGAGGAAATAATTGTTATAGAACGACAAAAATGGCATTTTTATTTACTTTATTCACATGATTCTCTCTTCTTCCTCAAAGCTGTTAAATGATGAGAAGCCAGACTGAAACTCCAGGGCTAAAGGTAGCTATTAAACACCATTTTTGTGTCCCTTGCCCACATTTCAGTAGTAGTTTATCAGAAAGTACATTTCCCTACCATTTATATATGGGAAGCACGTGAAAACTATAACATAAGATAAATCCTAAAATGGGTTCAAAATACACAAATGTACCATATCAATACTTCCCAATGCCCTCTTTTCCCCAAACTGGGGAACGCATAGAAAATCCTAGATTTAAACATTTACCCCCCACCTTCAAATACGAAATAAGTGTGGGTCCCAACCATACCAAACTTTGCACGCATCCCAATGTTAAAGGAACCTTCTGAACTCTTACCAAGCTTATTGCCTAGAAGCAGGATCCGAGAGACTTCTAAAATCAGAAAACAGAGTGGGCTAGAATTTCTGATCAGAATAGGAATGTAATTTATGTCCTAATATACAACACTAAGTGCCTTTCCACACCCCCACCTCCCACCTGCTCCTACAGCTTGTGTCATGCATAGGAGCTAATGAAGGGTTATTACTTTTCTTCCATCTAAGTTGCTGGAATGTCCAAGGTTAAAGCAGAGGACACCCACCTCAAATTAGTTTGCCCGATGCCTGGATGATAGATGGCATATTGCTATTATCATGCCAAGCATTTATCAATATTTTGCCACCAATTATTTTCTGTAGCTCTGCTCTTCCTATCATAGGTCAGTACCTTTCATTTAAATTTGCTGAACTGGAAGGAGAGGAGGAGGAGGAGGAAGAATGGATCGGGGAAGCAACATAATGCAAAGTAATTCATAAGGGCTGGATTATCTAGCTCTGGGTTGAGATACCGTGCTTTATTAGCTGTACAATTCTGTCAGGACTTAACACAAAGTTTTTCAAGGTAAGAGAAAGGGCACTTTTCTCTGCTAGTGACATAGTCTTGCAACTTACTGTACCTCCCACATAACAAAGGTACCAACTGCTAGAAGACTCCCCCTTTTTAAATGCTTCTTTACCCAGAAAAACTTTACCCAGCCAATGTCTGAAAACATCTAATGAAGGAAACCTTCCACTCTCCTAGTTCATTAGTTTCCATGTGCATCTGCTCTTTTCATTAGGAAGGTTTTCTTGAAATTCAACTGAAGTTTGCTTTCCAACAACTTAAGACCTGAATTTTATCGTCTGTACTCTGGAATCTGGAACATCTACTTGGGGGGAATGACAAAGATGACAACCCTAATTGAAGCCCCCCCCCCTTTGTTTTTACATGTGTTGCATGACAAAAGGGGTGGGGCTTCAACTATACAACCATCATCTTGAATTTTTTTACTTTACCCTGCTCTGGGGATGCTACAAACATCCTGCTCATTCAGTGATTTAACACATATGTATCTCTTTGTGTGGCCTCCAGGTGTTTCTCCCAACTGCCAGAAGTATTCTGCCATCCAGCAGGCCAGAAGAGAATATGAATAGAGCACACATACATCAGGCAGGAGGATCTTAGCAAAATGAAGACCTTCTTTCTGGAGAAACCAATGACTATTCTTACAATCACATCCACCGAAAGATGTAATATATCACATTTTGCCCTGTCCTTCTGACAGAAGACTACAGGCTGTAACGAGTAAAAGTCAAAAAGTATCTCCTACCTTTGTGACAAGGTGATTAATTGCTAGTTAGAACATGGAAAAACAGGTTAGAATTCTACCAGATATCTAAGTCTTGGCTAGACTTTTTCAACCTCTTTCCCTCTGTCGCCTCTATGCTAGACCTTCCCATAACTGTAGCTTAAATTGGTCATAATCAAGTCAAGATTTTCTACCAAATACCTGGCCATACAGGCAAAGAGAAAATAAATGAACAAGAATGGTCATTTACCGAATCCTGTCAACTGAGATCTTGCAGAAAGCAGTGAAGTAGCTTAAATCATGGTTTGTTTTAACCATGGTTTATTGACCAACCAACAGTAGCTTGGTCTACATATAATATCAAATCATAAACGATGGTTCACCTAGCTATTTCCACACATGATAAACCCCAAACAATCAAACCACTCAAGTGTTCACACTATGACAAAGTAAAATGTTAATGTACAAAACGAATAAAAAAAAATTGGTTTGCAAAAGGTTGCTTTCTCATAGACTATGACAACAAAGAGTAGTATGGTGTTTAAACGTCTAATACATTTTATTATAACCTAAGCTTTAATTAAATTAAGTTTTGCCCATAAGCCACTGATTAAAAATTGGAGTGATAACAGCATTACAGGCTAAAGTTTGCATGGTTCTTTTTTAACACAATAATGTTGATGTTGGTGCTGATGTTCAGCAAGCTGATCTTTGCACTGAATCTTTTGGTGTTGTTTGTGACTGAAAATGAGAAGCGGCTTGGTCTCTTCAAAACATTTGGAACTCAAACAGCCATTTTGAGTGTTCTGAGCAAGGAACCAACTGCTTGGGTTTCCAGGATGAAACAAGATGGCCATTTTTGTTGGAGGTCCTAGCAAATCAGTATGCCTCATTAGCATGTGGATGAGTTCGCTGTAGGATGCAAATTCTTTATGTGCTTCTGGAGGAAGCTGTTTGTTGCCCCTCCCACATTCCTCTCTTCCTCCTTCTTCACCATCCTGGAGGGGAGCATATGGCTGCTGCTCTTTCCATCTCTGGGAGCCATGCTTGGCCCTAGAGTCAGGAGGTTCCCCCTTTCTCCATGCAGTCTTCAGCAACAATGAGGGCTGAAGGTCAATTAAGTTTAGGGACAGAAGAAGAACAAGAATCATCTTTTCCTGAATGATGTAACTGGACCAAATAAATGAGTAAGATATTCTTTTACCTACTTTTGAACCTACTTTGTCTAAGTGTCTAATTTTTTATGCTTGAGTGGGCTAAGTGTGTAAGATCAATAACTTATATTTCTCTAAGGTGCTCATTAATGCAATTTAAGATAATATTCTTTTTCTGTGTGCACCTTTCACTGTGTTAAGCTGTGCTCCATTCAGTGGTCCTAGCTGTCCGCTAATGGCTTCAATTTTGAGCGGTATCCTTCCAAGTCCCCCATCTCAAAAACAGGATGGACTGTTTTAACCTGGAGACCTGTTTCCCAAGAATCTTGTGTCATCGATTAAATCTTGTTTCATGGAGTTGTTCTGAATTTGGTTCCAAAAGGAAACATTCACTTTGGAATACTTCCAGTGAGCCTGTTCTGTTTCTCATTTTGGATACCCCGTAAGGACCTGATCTTTCTCCCATATTTCAAGCAATGAGGATCATAAAGTTTGATTAAAAGTTGGCTATTGGGAAGGTAGGACAGGTTTTTTTCTCAAGCCATTCAAGCAATCAAGTTCTGAGGGTAACATAAGCAGCTTCTAATCATATCTGGTTGAAAAGCCAATCGATAGATTCAAAAACAGAAAGGATCAGAGTTTTGGGGCCATAAAGATGGGCAAAATGAGCAGAGAAAATTTACATTAAGAACATATTACTTTTCAGGAGTGGCCCCAGGGGAGTGCTACATGCTAACACCACTACTGTACCCACTGTTCTACTCTGATTTACTTGGCTCCTGAGTGTTTTTTTCCAACTGTAACCTAGAACTGCTTTTCCCAACACATTGTCTTCCACATGTGTTGGACTGCACCTCCCAAAATCCTGCAGGTCTATACCAAATCATGCAAGAAATTATAATTCTACCTGGCCAGAATTAATTAACTAACTAACTAACTGATTTATATGGCTGCCTGTCTTACATACATAACTTTTTTGAGTTGGGCAGGCAATATATATATATATATTTTAAATCCAACATAATTAAAATAAATACATGTTGACCAAATTGAGGAAGCTAGGCCAGATTGAGGAATGACATTTGGCACATCTACTGTGAACTGATGGAAGTCGTAATCTCAGGAGTTACTGTGATTCATGATTTATTCATTTGTTCAATTTATATTCTGTCTTTCCTTCAGGAGCTCAAAGTAGCATACTGTCAGCCCCAAGAGTAAACCAGACAAGAAGTATAACAAGATGAGCTAATTCTACTTTATTGTAAGGCTACATTAACAGAATCTTGCAAAACTGAAAGTACAGGTCTCCCACCCTTCCTATTTACCACCTGAGTAACTGAGGCAGGCCAGTCTTCAGTTTCTTTCTCTGGCCATTACTCTGTTGTGGGCTCCTTTCTCTCTTATCTGATTGTTCCCTAGATGGCATTTCTTCTCCCTGTCTTCCAAGGTCACCCTCCCATTCCATCACACATACAGAATGTTCTCTGCTCCCATTTTCTCACACAACAACCACCCTGCAAAGTTGGTTGGGATGAGAGAGCAGGCTAGCCCCAGATCCCCCAGGGAACTTCTGTGGCTGAGAGGGCACTGGAACCTAAGTCTTCCCACTCCTAATCCAACACTTCAACCACTAGACCACACTGCTTCTTGGGCTGAGAGGGAGGGACTGGTCCAGAGTCACTCCAGGGGCTTTTGTAGCTAAGAGAGGACCAGCAAGTGGGTCTTCTTGACCCTAGTCCAACACCCAACTGGCTGTCCATCTCAACTAAGGTATGGACCAAATTACATTTTGACAGTTCTTTGTCAAAATAATATTGTATTTACCTCAAAGAACAATGAGAGATTTTCCCCCTCTCCTTCCCTCATCCCTTTTGGAGTGTGTGCCCATTTATAGAGATGCTGAAAAATATATGTATTTTCAACATATATTTTTCAGCGTATCTATAATAAATTACATATATCTTAAAGGATTGCATGGGGAGCAAATCCATTTACAAATCTGTATCTTGAAAGTTCTAGTTAAATATGAATTTATATGAAGACACTGTAACAGATTTTTAAAAAATGACACCAGGAGGATCGTGCAAAAGAACAAGGTAGAGTGGAAGGCAGCCAAATGCCAATGAAGGCATCCCACCCTCTGCAGCCCAACTCCTAATATTTTTAAGAAAGTAGCTTGCTGGACATGACTTGATTCAAACAAATCAGACATATTAGGGTTTGAAATGAAGCATTTCTGATCAAACATGGCCAAAACCTCTTGCATATGCTTCTCTAAATTTGGGGCAGTTCTTCCTTGTAAGAACCAATAATGGCAACCAGCTGCTTAATAAGTTTTTTTCCCCTCTGACCCCCCCCCTTTTTTTTTTTATTACCTCTACAGTGGAAGGCTTTTCTCATTATGCTCTTATAAATGGAAGAAGAACAGAACTATGTTAAGTGAAAGAAATTCTCTTGTGCCTTTTCCAGTTGCAAACAAGTGCTCTGCTCACTCTGAAGGTTTGACTGGTGATTCTTGTATCAGTCCTCCCTCAAATACAATTATGTGAGCTGAGAAAGTCATATTAAGCATCAATATCTATTTACAGTCTGTGGCTGACAGGTACAGAGGGGGGATGAGAAAGCTTTCCAATATTCAGTGAAGCACACCAAGGAGCTGAATAGATTTCCCTTGCTTATGCTATCAAAAATAAAACCCTAATTTGATAACAACTGTAACTGAATCAGGAACTATTTCCATCCCATGCCACTTTACACTTCAAGCCACTTCATCCTGGTTTTGCATTATTGTGTGCTGTTGTTTGTGCTGTTTTTCATCCACATTGAAAAATGATATTTACCAGCATATTCAAATAATATTTTCCTTTTAACACATGCATTCTAGGTTGAAAAAAACAAAAGGGAAACTGCAAAAGCCGGGGGATTAATCCAGACAGCAGTAACCACAGGTATGGTAGAAAGAAGGCAAGATGTTGGTGTGATTGAAGCTCCATCCATTTTTTATTGCTGTTGCATAAAAATGAATCCAGATGTTTGTATCAGAATTTTCAAGAGTGGGACTCTTCAACGTGGCTGTTCAGAAATTAAGATTCTTTCATTCCATTCAAACAGATAAGGTAGAAAACAGTATAGATTCATTATTTAGGATCTAGGGGGAAAAGTCAGGAAAGTCCCAACAGCTCTCATTCTTGGTGAGATGAATGGGTCAGTCTATTTATGGACAAAGTCCAACTTCCATATGTTTATAAGTCCATTCTATACCAGTGACAGGAAAAATTTTCCTTTGGCCAATAAAAGGCCCACTCAGAGCAAGGTAAATATTCGCTCATGACACCATCTTCTCATACTGAAGACAGCCAATAGTCAAGGCCCAACAAGCTAAATGAAAGGAGGAACATATTATTTAAACAAAATGAAAGTGTGATTTCATCTCCTGCATTTTTATCCTTTGCTGCTCTGGGGATTTATTCTAGCCTTCCTGAATAGATGGAAAAGGATTTCTAAACATGCACATTTCCCCTCTAGATCATCCTACACCATTCTTTACAGTTTTCCATGCCTCTGTGCTACTAATGTGCTTATGTGCATTAAAAAATAAATAAATCCAAGCCCAAGCCAATATTGATGCACTCATAAACATTGCATAAAGCTTCTGTTTAGATAGGGTTTTATGCAAATATGCAGACATCCCTGCACATTAGTAAATGTAAAGTTAAAGTCTCGGTCAAGTTGCGTTTGACTCCTGGTGAATTCATGGGCAACTCCATGTAGGATTTTTTGGCAGCAATATAGAAATATTATAGCCCAGAGTCATTGTAATACAAGATGGGCAGGGAAGAAATATCATAAATAAATAAATAAATCGTTTGCCACTGCTTTTTCTATGATATTTTTGATTGCCTAGTCTAGCCTCCCACCCTTGTATTCTCAGTCATTTCCTATCCAAGTACTACACATAAAGAAACCAAGATAGCCCTTGTGTTTGGGGGGGTCTGCCCAGAGGGGTTAAGAAATTCAAGATGATGGCTTCAGTTGTGCAAAGTCACCATCTTGATTTTCTTCACACACAGAAGGCTCTGTTTGTGCAACTGTGGTTTGTTTGCACAGTCAATATTCTCCTTTCTGATCTAACCCTTTTAGATGGCTTACAAGTAACTGTAATAACACAGAAACATGCATCCCAAATCTCATCTCCCCCCAATTCATCAGCCAATGTCAGAAGCCAGAAAGAGCACGGCATTCCATTTCTTCAGTCCCAAGCTCTCAGGCTTCACCCTACAGAATTGAACCACTTAGGTAACTCACAAGGAATTGAAAAACTACACTTTATTTTTACCAAGGACAGAGGTAATCATAACTAAAAAAATTCAATGACTGCTGTGATTCAAGAACAAGTGCTATACATACAGAGATCAAGCATCTTGCATTTCATTTTCCTCCCCATCCTACATAAGGGACTACTTCACCTGCCCTTTTGAGTGGACTGACTTGTCTTCTTCTGCCCTTTGCTTCTGTATCCATCAGATTTGCCATCATATTTTATACCGAGAACTACCTTTTAATTGAAGCTGAGAGTTTTTTGCAGAAACAAGGTCACTGCAGATTGTTTTTTCCTTTTCAATGAGTGCGGACCTGAGTATTCCTTCATCTCTACAGCTGAAGCCAATCTGTCTGCAGGATTTCTGCTGGTACCTAAGAATAAAGTCATGTTGGCTGTCTTTTTACCATGGCATTCTTTGGGAGGTGAGGAGAGGGGGAAGGAGTATTAATTTCCATCAGCTCTTGATCACCAGCAAAATTACTTTTTATCTTAGGCTTCAGATGGGGAAGACTTGCATGGGTAGAAGGAACCCCTAAATTGCATCAAAATACAATGGAATAATCCATATATATTTCTGTATAGAGTGTAAAAGAGAGCAATGGAGGATACTTGATAAATTGTATATTTAGAACTCCAACTATGGGGATGACTTGGTATGAGGAGAACTTTAGAAGCATTCCAACCAAGGCAGGCTTCAGGGCAATGAAGGATACCCATGGGTAGCAGTGACTTTCTTGACCTGTCTGGGCAGACCCCCTGAACACAAGGGCTATCTTGGTTTCTTTATGTGTAGTATATGGATGGGAATAATTGGAATTATAATCCAACTGTATGTAAAGAGCCATGGATCCCTTGTTTTCACTTTCAAACTGCCCCAGAATCCCTTACCATTACAAAAAGTTTTGCGGACAATCTACTGGTGGATTCTCAGAGGGTGAGTGAATGTGAATATTTCCTGCAAATAGAAGACTTTAAAATAACTGCCCAAGTGAGACAAACTATCCAGACAAATGGCTAAAGGTCACAACATGGAAAAGTGTCAGAGTGTAGAAACACACGCCTAGAGATCAAGACTTCCACTTACAGATTCTTAACGCATCCTCTCTTAATGCCTCCCTGGGCTGCGTTGAGCTTCTGCAGATAATCAACCCATATATTAGGTAAGCAGAAAGTGTTCCAATTGCATCGGGGGGTGTGAGTGCATGTGTGCGTAGATTCTTTCTCCCCCCAACCAGTTCAGCATCTTGCTCTTCTATCAATTATGTGGCATGTTGCTGTTTGGATAGCAATGCTTTCATTTAGGGGTTGTCAACCCTTCATTTGATTTATTTCCTCCTCAGTATGTCTTCTCAGTAGCTTGGCTCCCTTGATCAGGATTCTTGCACTCAGCCTGCATAATCTTCTAGTGAGTAGAAAAAGTCTTCACTTATAATAATGGAAATAAACCATCTCCAGTGATCCTCAAAGAAGCAAAAAGAAAAGCTGATGCCTTTAGTATGCATGGCATGCCCTTACCTTCTTTTTTAATTTCCTTGTACTGCAACCTATTTGCTACTTTCCATCCAGCCCTTGCAGTTTCTCCAGCTAGAGGTCACCAAGGAGTCTGTGACAGGAGCTCTCAGCCTCCAGTAATGTGACCTTCTGTTAACTGCAGTGGTTTAAAATGCACCATCCTCAGGGGATCTTGTTCACAATAACCCATATGTTCAGAAAATTCTGTGCACTGCAGTGTATTCTGGAAATACTTTAGGGCAGACCATAAATTCCTAGGGAACCTTAGCTAAATCTTCTGAATATTCCACATTTGCATAGTATGCATGACACCGGCTGTGTGCAGACATGATTACCTGTGGTTAATTTTTCTGAGGTTATATGATCTGTGGCTGATAAACTAATCAGGTGGGCTTGGTTCTCACTAGGGTTCATGCTAGACTAAATTATGCTTAGCTGGCCTGCTTGTTGAGTGAATACAACTACTGATGCTCCAGAACAACCCCCACAAATTTCTCACAGCTATGTACGGTGGGAAAATCTTGCATAATTCTATTTAGTACGGCATTTATTTTTCACCTTTCCACGGAATGTGCTGTATTCAGAATGGCTTGCAGCAATTTTAAACCCAACACTCTAGAATTGTAGAGGATTTTAGCTTTGGCCTTGAGAAGGAGGAAAGAGGCAGAAAACGGTTGCTCAGCCTTGGGAAATTAGAAAGCTTCAGAAAGAGTCTCAAAACAATCCTTCCTTGATCTTGTTATCCTTAAAAGCGGGGTGACGAAGGCTGACAAGGTTTCAAGATCTTGAATAGACCATAAAACAATAAAGTAGCTTTCCTGGAATCCCTGAGGTGTCTGATGCTTGACCCTGCCTACCTCAAAAGCAAAGTGATCATGCAGGTCAGGGAAGGGCAGGGAAGGGAGAAAGAGAAAAGAAAGACAGAGGAAGAGGAAGAGGAAGAGGAAGAGGAAGAGGAAGAGGAAGGAAGGAAGGAAAGAGTAACAATCCATAGAGTTTATCTATAAAATTCAAGTAATGTGTAGGTAAGCTATGCATAAGAGAACTAGTTTGGTGTAGTGGTGAAGGCACCAGGCTAGAAACCGGGAGGCTGTGAGTTCTAGTCCTTCCTTTGGCATGAAGCCTGCTGGGTGACCTTGGGCCAGTCCCTCTCTCTCAGCCCTAGGAAAGAGGCAATGGCAAACCACTTCTGAAAATCTTGCCAAGGAAACTGCAGGGGCTAATCCAGGCAATCGCCAGAAGTCATCACATTCTATGTCTGGAAAATAACGGCCAATCCATACAGCTATTGCACAAAGAGCATATATCCTTCCTATGAACAACACCCATTTACATTGTTGCTGAGCCAACTGAAATTTCCACAGTCTTTTCAAATGCAAGTCCCTGTAGCTCACATTGCAATAATCCACATTTCACCACAGTTATGGTCCGCTTTTCTGAAGATGTGTAGTTGACAAACCAACCTGAGCTGGCCACATTTGCAACTAGGAACACAGGGAAAAACTGTACTAGTGCATATGTGCCAGTCTTCTTGGATGGAAAAGGGGGTCAGAGAAATAGAAGAAAGAATACCATCTGGATTGAGAAGCTGAGAAAAGGCAGAGAAAAATCTCAACTTCAGTTTTTCTGATACACGACGGAGTAAATAAATGAGGGACAGAAAATAGCAGAGATGGAGAAAAGTATCATGCAAATCCAGGAGGTGATGAGAAGCAAGGATCCTACTATTACGGTCACTGCTAGTATCCAATCAGTTGCTTTTTCCCCCCCTGAGTTCAGCATCAAATGCATATTTTGGATGTGTGAAACTTTTTTGTAGGGTGACCAACTTGAATATACTAAAGGAAAAGTGGGTGAAAAAATGGGCTAGCATTTTCCATAGCACTGCGGTAGGTAGCATCTAGAGGACCATCTAGAGAGCCTGTTTGGTGTAGTAGTTAAGGCACCAGGCTAGAACTGGGAGACTGGGTTCTAGTCCTGCCTTAGGTGCAAAGCCAGCTGGGTGACCTTGGGTCCATCGTTCTCTCTCAGCCCTAGGAAGAAGGAAGCAAGGGTCAACCACTTCCATAAAACCTTGCCAAGAAAACTGCAGGGACTAGTCTAGGCAGTTGCCAGGAGTCAAAAACTGTCCTGAAGGCAGACAGAGAGAGGACCATGGGTTGCTCACCCATTAAGTGCCTTTAAAAATATGCCTGCATTTCTTATACACACTTTTAAAGGCACTTAATGGGTGAGCAACCCATGGCACTCTAGATGCTACCTAGTTACATCAGCCAGCATGTCTTACTACTGACCATAGGTAAGACCATGATTGGGTCTGCAGGGAGTTATGGTCCAGCATCAAGAAGACCTCTAGTTAGCTGTTCCTGAATTAGGAAAAGAATAGGACTTTTACCAAACTACTGCATAAATGGGATGGAAGCAAATTCTGTCTGAAAGAATGAACACAGACTGGAACAGACACAGGCTAAAACAGCAAGCCGAAGTGTATTTTAATAGGAAACTAAAATGTAAATCACTGAAATTTTGTGGCCATTTTTATCCCTGCAGAATATGATTAAATAACTTGACTAATTCAACTTTGCACTTACTAATAAAAGACATTGATGTGTAAAAGAACCTGTAATGAGGTCTCAAAATTGAAGCAATATGCATGCTGTCCACATTTTTACATGAAGAGTGGCTAGATGCCTAAACAGCATGACCATTAATTGAGGAATTAATCATAAATATACGGGTACCCGTCGTACTGCTCCCTTTTGGGGTAAAGCAGTGTGATGGAAAGTACAGAAAAGGAGTAAGAAAAAGTATGCAAAAGACATTAAAAGCACGAGGAAAGAAAAATAAAAGGTAACATAGCTAAATGTAGCTTACACCATTATTCATTCCATATCTTTTTAGCCTTGGAAATCATGCTTTCTTCCACTAAGTCAATTTTAAGAGTGAGGCAAACTCTAGTAACATTGCTGCTTCTTTGTTACTCTGATCCATCTGTATGATAAGTGAATAGATATTACAATAATTCTGCATGTTTAAAAAAACGTCACCCTCTTTTCAGGGCCTCAGCAACAGCATCCAACCATGACTTCCTCAGTTTCCCTTTTCCTCCCAGCCCATTTACTTTTCTTCCTATCTTTGTTTGCAATCAGTTTATTTTTTTCTATATGGCTGAACCTCCTCAAGATACTTCTAAACTGGTCCCTCGCTTTTGTAAATGACCCACATTCTTTCATCATTTATCCATTCTTCACCCACACCGTTCTTATGTACCCCATTCCCGCTGCATTCCATTCAACTTTAATTGATCATTTAAGGCAGAACTGGGCAATCAATGGTACTGATTTTATTTTTTATTATGTGCCATCAAGTTGGTGTTGACTCTTAGCAACCACATAGATGGATTTTCTCCATGATCAGTGGCACTAGAAGCTCCAACATATTTTATTTGCATCATACTAAACCATGGCTTGTTTAACTATAAATTATAGAATAAACCTCAATTGGATTGGCTTTCACCCTAGTCCATAAGCTATGGCTAACCAGCCATCACTGCTAAAGCACAACAAAACAATTGCATTATATAGCCAATTTTCTTGCTATAGAATCTGAATTTCCATGGCACAAAACAGAATCATGTAAAAATAGAACAGAAGACACTGCACTGGACTGAACCAAAAGCAAAACATGAATTATATAAGAAAAATTATATCATGCTGTCAGTGTATGAAATAGGCATCTGCAGGGGCTATTTTTGTTGCAAACGTTAAGGATCAAAAAGTCTGTGAAAAGCTGGCAGCAAAGAATGAGAAAAACAAAAATAATTTGGTATGGGTTTGTGCATTTACAGGATGATGAGCAGGTAAGCCAACAGGTTGCAAAAGGGACTTATTTCAAGCACACAGGAGTAACTAATCTGGAGTCTAAAAGCAGGCAAGCTCTGGGCAGTTTATTTCACAGTTGGAGATCCTCTCCACTGAAATCACAGTTTGGAGCATTTGGTGTTCTTGGCTAGCTAAATTTTCACCCATCTGGACCCTTCATGTAAGCTTGATTGTCCAGGATTTAGGAAGATTACAATTCACACTGTGGAAAGATTCTTCCTGCACGCCCCACTATCATTCTCCTGCCTGGAGCTGAGGCCGGGGTTGAGGAATCAAGAGTAACTGACCATGGTCTCTTCAAGTTCTCAGTCCTGGACTCTGGCTTTATTGGATCATACTTGTCAGGTCTCTACTCAACTCCTGGTCTTTCTCCTCCTCCTTGAAAGAGGGGACCACCACACGACTGGAGGCCCTATAGAAATAGTTTACACAAAGTGTAGGTCTACTTGTGAGTGAAACCTAACGCAGCTGCAAGGAGAAACTTCATCCAGGTGATCTGATGGCTGGTATGTGGAGTCGAGATGGGGTCTGAAACATTGGCTTTATAAGCCTTATGTTCCTTGAGAGCGACAGCTGGAACAAGGTAATCTGTCAATTTATGATTTGTGAAATGGATTTCTCTTGGCTGACTGATGCTCTGCCTCTTGACTGACTCCAGAACCCATTCTTGGACTTCATCTTTATTGGATGCTTGGACTCTAGTCTGAACTTTGTGTGAAATTACTTTGAGCTTTGCCTGCAGTCAATTCCAATTGTTCGCTATCTTGCCGCCTTTGACCCTGTTGCCTCTGATGCCTTGTTTCCTTTCAGACAGAATAGATTTGTTGAGACCAAAGAGCCCTTGCACTGCAGAATTATTGTAATATCTATTCACTTATCATACAGATGGATCAGAGTAGCAAAGAAGCAGCAATGTTACTAGAGTTTGCCTCACTCCTAAAATTATTTCCCTGGTTTAGGCCATTTGTTTTCAAACCTAACGGGTTTCTTTTGTTCTTTTTTATCATACCATTTTCCTGCCAAATACTCTCACCTTTTGATCCTTACCCACCAAGCAGAATATTCTTTTTTTTTTTTTTTTAAAAAGAACAACTTTGTTATATTTCCAAATATAGATAAAAGATAAAAAAGATTGGGGGAAAAAAACTAAACGAAAAGAGAAAAAGTAAAAAGGTGTAGAAATAAATAGAACAGAATGCATAGAGTGACTTCCGACTTTCTACAGCAAAGTTATACATAAAAAGCTACCACAATCTCTTACTCCAATCTTAACTATAATAAACCTAATTTCTGTAGTCCATTTCAACTTGCAAAGAATCATTCCCATCTAACAGAAATCCCCCCCCACTTAAAAACATAAAAAAGAAACCCTCAAATGCAGTTTTTCACCAAAAACAAGTAACTGTCCCTCATCCCTATAATTAATTTTTAGTCCTCTCTGCCAACTATAACTAACAATGAATAACATGGATATATCTTAATGCTAACATACATATATGTATGTATGTATAGACCCACACATACACACACACACACACAAATAGCTTTATTAATATCCTTTTAGGAAAAGTGAGAGTGGCATCCAAAAAGAAAACATTCATTTTAACCATTAAAGAAAATTTATCAAGAAAAAAAAAGTCCCTTGCCAAAAAATTATGTTTTCCAGAGCCGCTAGATACCTTTCTGTTCTTTGGATCATGCTTTGTTCTGCTTGAGTTGACAAACGACAGAACTAGGGAGATCCAGAAAGCTTTGCACCTACACTTGAACACTATCAGCTTTGCACATCGTTTCACCTCCTTGAATGTTCAGCTCAGAGCTAGGGAATGATCTCTTAGATCTTTGTGCTAGAGGCCCTCAGTGTAGGAACTTCTGTTTCCTTCAAATCACCCACCCCACCAGAACTGCTACTACTGGTTGTCAAGTTTGGTAGAAAAAGAAGGATGGAAGGTTGTTCTGATGATGCTTCTGATGAGGGTTGTAGGGGTGACAGTTAAGCCTGTCTACAATTAGTAAGTAATATAACTTTATTGATTAGTCAATTGACCATGTCAAAAAGTTTGGCATCAGCCACAATAAAATATAGTACCATAAGACAGATAAAATGCAGTAAGGTAAGATAAAATATACTAAGGTGAGAGAAAATATGATAAAATACAGTAGGGTAAAATAGAGATAAAAGAGTAAGATAAAAGTGTAAGATATAATAAGACGAGTAATAAAATACAAAAAGAATATGTGTTTAGGTGAATTCATCACCTTTACATGCCACCCCAATATGTTCTATAAATTGTGTTCTCAATTGGACAGCCCTAACTACAAACTTAAACTGAAGAACTTTGGCCACATAATGAGAAGACAGGACACCCTGGAGAAGATGCTGATGCTAGGGAGAGCAGAGGGCAAAAGGAAGAGGGGCCGACCAAGGGCAAGGTGGATGGATGATATCCTAGAGGTGACGGACTCGTCCCTGGGGGAGCTGGGGGTGTTGACGACTGACAGGAAGCTCTGGCGTGGGCTGGTCCATGAAGTCACAAAGAGTCGGAAGTGACTAAACGAATAAACAACAACAAACAACAACTACAAACTTAACAGTTCTTAACAAACTTAACATATGTATTTGTGACCTGAAGGAAGTAACATAGTCGTTTGTTACAGTCCCAATATATGGTTCTGTCAACTAGTGTTGGGAGATACTGAGCCTTTACTGGGGCATACAGTTGGCAGTTAAATAGGACATGTGCAATGTCTTCTACTTCGGGTGCTCCATGAACACACGTCCTCTCAAGGTAAGGCACGTGGTGGAATCGTCCGTATTTGACCATCGAGTCTAGCTGCTCAAATCTTGCTCTAGTAAGAGCTATCCTATGGTATTGAGTCAGACCCATTGTCAGGTATTTTTCTATTTGAAAGGACAGTTTATTCTTGGCCAGCCATTTCAGCGACCTAATGTTTGCAAGTGACTCAATATCGGTTTGGGCATTAACATCCAAAACTCTTTGTTTAAATACTGCCTTGGCCTGATCTCTGGTTGAAAGTAAATATTGTGTTGAAAAGCTGAGGTATGCAATACCTTGGAGAAGTACAATTAGAGAGCATAACTGGGTTCATACAACACAACTTAGCCCTAAACCTAATTCAGTCCTGTTTGCACACTATGTTCATGAGAGCTGGTGGGGTTAGCATGCCAAACCCAACCCTGGCTGGGTTTCCTAGAACTTCCTGAAACTCCAATACAGATAAACCAAAAGCAAAAGCCCAGAGTCCCTCTGGTGAGAGGAGATGGACAGTGACAAATTTGATAAACAAACAAAAAAACAAATAAATAGAAAACCTCAATCCCATTTTATCCTAGTCTATGAGCCTGTTTATTTATTTTATTTATTTATTTATCTAATTTGTCCCTGCCCATCTCCTCCCGTTGGGGGACTCTGGTCAGTTTACAACAATCGATTAAAAACATCAACCATAAAATACACAGAATAAAATACAATAATAAATAATATAAATAAAGGTAAAAATAAAGAATCCAGGTGGTGAAGAATCTAAAACAGTCCAAGTGTGGGAGGAGTGGTCTATAGCAACCATCCCCATGTAGATCTATTCCCCTCTCCATCCAAAGTGAGGCGGCAGAGCCAGGTCTTCAGACTCCTCCAAAAGGCCAGGAGCGATGGGGCCAATCTCACCGCCGGGGGCAGCATGTTCCACAGGGCAGGAGCTACTGCAGAGAAGGCCCATTTCCTGGACCCCACCAGATGAAATTCTCTTACAGAATTGCTTTCAGTTGCTTTCAGCACCAATGATGGATGCTGTAGAATGTCTACTGCTGTTCTCCTTTGTTAGAGGCAGAATATTGTGTCCCCAGATATCTGCCCCATATGTCCCAAATTAGCCTTGTGGTCAAGGGCAGTGGGTGATATCTCATCACACCATGGAAAGAAGATTAATTTGCCTGGCTCCATTTATGCAACACATTTAACTTGGTTACTGGATTAACTCATATTCTGGATTCATGTAACACATAAACTAATCAAAGGGTTGGGCAATAATTGACTTCCTTCCTGTCTTTCCCCAGCTTGTTTAGCCACAACAGATAAAGGAAAATGAATTGGAGCAATTAAAATTAGAGAATATTTGACAATTCTATAGATGCCTGAAGTTACAGAGAAGTGTTGTTTCAGAAAGAAGACTAGCACAGAAAGGCTCTAACAGATGCATATCGAATTTGACACATAATGAATTTTTAAATGTTCTTCTAAAAATGTCTTTTCAAGCTGGGTGCATTCTGCCACACACAGCCCTTGGCTGTGTCTCCCTGCATGTGTGCCCAATACCTGCCTTTCATTTTCGAACCTCTGCTTCTTGCATCACCACACTGAATGCTTCTGTCACTGCCTTTCTGCAGTGATGTTGTGTGTTTAGCAAACACAGTGCAGTCCCACTCAGCCAAATCTCCTTCCCACTGAGATGATTTCAAGCTGCTAGCAAATTGCTAAATTCAGTGCTTGGGAACGATAGGGCTCCCAGTTCTAGACTAGTCCTTGGATCAATCATGCAGGCAGGAGTCCCTCCTGAGATGCATATAATCAAAATACATGCCAACACCAGACAGTAGGGGATTATAGCACTCACATCATTAACAGAACTATTTCTTTGTCCCATAAACATGAATATATGATTTAAATGTGATTTAGGAGGGTATATGGAATCACACATACTGGCCTTGTAAATGTGATTCCATATACAAGGTGAGTGTACTGTGTACCTTGTTGTGGTAACCAGTGCTTGCTTGGGTCTGGTGGAAAGAAGATAATTTAGCAGAACCACGTGTTGAACAATAACAGCGTTATTCAGAAATTGCAATAACTTTTGTTCCTGTGTAAAGCCTTTTTTTTTTCTAGGGATATTCCTGCCTTACTAGAACGGCTCAGGATGGGATAATTCATGGTCTGCTTAAGCATGGATTCTCAAATAAGTCAATGTTGGTGGGGTTAATACAACAGGCTAAGCCATAAGTCATAGACTGCAGTTTGCAGTGGAGAGATTCATGCAATTCATTAAGCAGAAAACATAGTTTTACCATTATGGCTTAGCATGATATATGGATCTTGATTGTATTTGCTTGGGATAACCATGAAACCAGTCTCAGGCAGATTCTACAACTGCTATGAAGTAAACAAACCAGTTACATGAATAATTTTCTTCCCAGCTTAACTCATTGCATAAATACTTTGAAATGGGATGCATTCGAACAGAGGTAGCTGATATTCTCTCTGGTGTTTAATTTGCATTTTCAGTTATAAGGTATCTCAAATGGGCTGTGTTTTTCTTCATGAAATTGCTAGCAAGTGACAGCGTCACTCCACAGGAAAAAATATGAAGAAATCTTTCAAACATTAGTAAAGATCCATGAGAAGCAACATTTGAATTTATAATTATGATGTGAGCCACACCTGGAATATGATTTTGCAGCTGTGCTATTCAATTAACAATGCCTAATCAGACCATTTCACATGTTACAATACCAAGAAGTCTCTGATGTGCTAGCACAATGGATGAAAGTCTCACATTCAATTCAGCCAATAATTTTGAATAATTAAATTATGGGACAAAGTCACAGCCTCTCCAGACAGTTGCAGCTGTAATATTTTAATTCCTTTGAGCCCACCCCCCACCCCTGCCAAACAAGGGGATAAATATTTTCCTTAACC
This sequence comes from Candoia aspera, assembly GCF_035149785.1. Lineage (NCBI taxonomy): Eukaryota > Metazoa > Chordata > Lepidosauria > Squamata > Candoiidae > Candoia > Candoia aspera. The sequence goes on along the minus strand of NC_086166.1, from coordinate 13,170,434 downwards.
ATGGTGAATTGGACAAACAGTATAGGGAGGAGGGAGCAACCTTAGAAAATTCAGATAGGACCTCAGGATCAAGAGGAAATGTGAGGGAAGGAGATATTTTTGAGAAGACTCTGTCTCTAGTAGCCACCATTATGGTTACCTATGTCCAGAGAAACGCTTCCAAACATAATTTTAACCTTTTAGGTAAGATCATAAGAGTACTGTTTCTCCAAAGTAGCAATAGACAGTGAACCCAGAACCCTTACTAAACACTAAAAGGAATGGACTTATCCTGGTTGGCTTACTGAATGGAATTTCAACAAAAATGTACTTTATTTTTATAACAAGGAGTACTAACATCTCTTTGTTGCAAAGCCTATTTTTTATGTGGACCAAAACGTTTTTAGGACTTTGAAGGTAGGGCCCACAAACAAATCAGCAGCTCTTAAAATTTGAATAGTGCTAATATCCTAAACCCCAAATCAACACCACCACTCCCAATGGTAGCATCAGCTGTATTCCCAGCCAGATATAAGAAATACCAGCAAGTAAATCTCCATGTCAGCTTCTCAGAGAATAACACAAAACACTGCAGTTAGTACCTGGAGACACAGCAATGGAGAAGGGGACCCACAATAGAGAACTCTCTTTCAGTGGAATGGCCAGGATTAGTAGCAAAGACTCTGGTGATAGAGCCCTCCTCTTCCGTGCAGTGACATCATCAGAAAAAATCTCAGGAGCAGAAGTCCAGAGCCCTACTCAGCAGAATGAGCTAGAGGCCATAGCAACATAAGAAAGGCTGGTAGTGTTGAAATAATTAAATAGTATACATTGGCACTACAAGTCCATCATCACAGGAAGGGTTGTGTGTTCCTGGTGCATTCTGGCCCAAATATGTCCAGAACATGTCATCCTGTTCTGGAGAAATGTGTCCATGAATGCAGAAACTACATCTACAGTATAGCAGCCCATTCTAAAGAGAATGGAATGGAATAATCTGAAGCATATTATTCAACAGGCACCTTGTGCAGTTAAATAGTGTGAGCACAACCTACATGTGGCATAGCCTCAAAGTTATGGGTCAGTTCCAAAGGCCAAGGCCAACAGATTATATAGAGGCTGTTCCTCTTAATATAGAAATATTCACTGTTAGTTTAGTAAAGATGCAGTACAGTTACCTGGTCTAGTAGTTACTGTGTGGCCACTCTACTTAACTAACAGAGCATATTTCTATATTAAAAAGAATACCCTCTATGTAACCAGCTGAACTTGGGGATGAACAACTTAGGGCCCCAAATCACAAAAATTGATGGCAGTGGCAAAAGTTGTTGCCTCTGTTATTGAAAACAATAACACCTTTAGCCTTTGCTAGGCATAATGTAAGGGTTTTAGTAGGGGGGAAAACAGTAGGCATCCTGCAAAAACAACAAAATAGAAATAGGAGTAAAAATCCAGTACTCCCATCTCCAGTGGTACTCTACTATTCTGTTACACAACCTCGTGTGAATAATAATAATAATAATAATAATAATAATAATAATAATAATGCAGCCTCCCATTGCCTCCACCCCAAAATCAATGATAATCAATAGCTACATACCAAATAAACCTGCCTGAACTTGAGCTGGACAAATCTTTGTACATTTCTTCCAGTTTTAAGGAACTTCTAATCATCATGGTTGAGTGATATTTCCTGAGTCTGGTGGTGGAGGCAGGTAGAATAAACTTCACTAAATTCAGTGGAAATCACTTTTATGTATAGGATTATGCAATCACATTTCAAACTCCTTTTGACCTGAGGTTCAGCTTCTGCTGTCGCTCACAGGAATTAAAAAAAAAAAGTTTCCAGATCTCAGCTCTCTATAAATAAGATCAAGGCATCCCCCACCATTGTTCATCTGATTTTTTTATAAAAAAGATGCACCTCTCAGCCAGCTATCAGATCCACTTAATACCCCTCGGAGACCAAGGGAATGGAGCAAGGTGTTACATAAAGGATGCTTTCTGAGGCAGTCAAACAATGATTTGGAAGGTCAGAGTTATTATTCTCCAGGGGGGGAAATGATTTTCATACCTTTCTTATAATAAAACTGTATTAAAGAGAGAGAAAGGAGAATGACAATGCAGCTTTCATCTCCCGCTAGTCTGTGATGCCGACAAATGAGAACGTTTAGAAATTCAGCAACATAATGACATGGTTTCCAGCAGTTAGAATCGGGGTTTCTGAAAGGTCCTTTTTTCCTGCCATTCTGTAATTATTTAGAGCTTGTCAGCCAAGTCGGCTAAAATTAGAATGCTCCTCATTGGGGTTTCTCAAGGGAGTGAATAATAAGTCACAGTGTTTGCCATCTAAGGTCACTGGCTGGAATACAACTCAAGCCAGGTTTTAAGGAAACCAAGCAAACAAGCAAACCATTATCACCTCATCACACTTGCCTTGAGTTAGGACTCTCATCTGAGCTGCTCTCCAGTTCAAAAATGTGGAGGAAAGATGCTGGATTTTTGTCCAGACTACAGGTTGGGGGAGGAAGCTTTTAACCAGCCCGAGTGAGCACACATTTGTAAGCCACCCAGAGTTGCTTTCATAGTGAGATGGGCAGTGTATAAATTAAATAAATAAATAAAGTATAAAAATACCCTTCCTTGGTACCTAGCAAGCTCCCTGCTCCTTCCTTCCTTCCTTCCTTCCTCCCTCCCTCATTCAATCATGGAGACTGCCTGGACAAGTCCCTGCAGTTTTCTTGACAAGGTTTTTCAGAAGTGGCTTGCCATTGCCTCCTTCCTAGGGCCGAGGGAGAGGGATTGGCCCAAGGTCTCCCAGCTGGCTTTGTGGCCAAGGTGGGACTAAAACACAGTCCCCCAGTTTCTAGCCTGTGCCTTAACCACTACACCAAACTGGCCCTCAATAATGATAATAAAGTCCCCACAGTTTTCTTGACAAGGTTGTTTGGAAATGGTTTGCCATTGCCTCCTTCCTAGGGCTGAGAGAGAGGGACTGGCCCAAGGTCATCCAGCTGCCTTTGTGCCTAAGGCGAGACTAGAACTCACAGTCTCCCAGTTTCTAGCCTGGTGCCTTAACCTCTACAGCAAACAGTCTCTCTTATTTAATTTTAAAATACTTTTAATTAAGTTCAAGTGGAAGAGAAACTGTTGGTACATTGGAAAGGGTAGGAAGAGGGGGATTCAACCTTGCTCTTCGCTTGTGATAAATGGATGTTTTATAACTGGCCATATCCATCATGGCAACCATCTGGTGAATGGATAAGTTCCTCTTTCTTCATGAGAACCATCCCAAAGTATTTGACATCCTTTCAAGTTCTAGAGGTCCTCGTCAGCCACGAAAACCAGCCTGATCCATCACAGAAAGATCTTCGTCATTATATACGCTTTCTTTGACTTTTAAAAAGAAATTGGTAGTTGCTACTGGAAGGCAGACAAATTGGATCAAGGCTATGTTTGGTACAGGAGGTGTTAACCTTTTCCCCCTTTCCAGCTCTTATCTGAACTCCTTAGCTCTCTCAGATGCATTAGAGACAGCAAGAAAGCCCTCTTTGGCTGTATATCATGTCAACTCTTTAGCCTTACACAGTTATTGATACTGTATCAGAGTAACTTTAAAACCCACTTTTCAATTCATCTTCACTCCAGCCTTGGTCTGCTATCTGGAAACTGCTAATCTAGTGCAGTGATTAATGTTTTGCGATTGCCTGCTGGAGACTGTGGTTAAAATCTACTCTGAGTAATGGTCAAATCTTGTCTAAGTAACTATGCAATCAGTCCAAGAACGTTATTGCCACAAGGACCCAGAAGTTTAAGGAATCTCTCTCTCTCTCTTTCTCTCTCACACGCACTCATGCACACATAGAACAGACAGAAAATCCAAAGTGATGTTGCTGTCTGGAGAAGGGTGCAAAGCCTGCTTGCAAGGGCTTGGGAGAGCCATAACATTGCCCTGAAAAGTTAGAGGATTCAGTTGCAACTGAAATGAGAGAAGGGCTGACTGGGGATGAAGCCAAAAGAAAAATATTGATGTTGTGATTGAGTCTGTTTCCCTGGAGGGAGAAAAAAAAAACCCTTCAGTTTTTCTGCCTTATTCTCAAGGTCCTTGAGAATTGATTTTAAATTTTTTCTTGGTGTTCTTTTTAAACATATTGTCAGAGGTGATGGTGTGGGTGACTACTAGGCTCATGGCTTCCTGCTACATATCAATCATGAGAAGTCTCCTGGGCCACCCTCTTTCTGCAGTCTTCTAAAGCCTCATCAGAAGACTTCTGTCCTCCACTTTCCCTTGGGATTGAATCAAAACATGGGAATCCAGGGAGGTTGTAGATTATTACAGGTAGTCCTCGTTTAGCAACCACAGTTGGGACCAGCAACGCAGTCATTAAGTGAAGCAGTTGCTAAGTGGAACCGCAGCTGTGCTTACAATCTAACTTCAGCTTTCCTTTGCTTTACAGGCCTGCCAAGGTTGTAAATGTGAGGATTGGTTGTAAAGTTACTTTTTCATTACCGTTGTAACTGTGAACGGTCACTAAATGAGGCAGCTGCTAAAAAAGGACTACCTGTAGAGAGAAAATAGCACTATGAACGTTCAGATAGCTACCAAACTCTTGGCCATTTCAACACTAAAGCATTTCACTCTGCCCTAAAATTTAAATAAATTTCAAAAGCACACTTTCTTTCTTTAAATTGAATCAGAACTGGGAAAAAACACAAGGTATTTTTTTCTGTAAGGCCCTAGAAAGCATTACTCTTTCCCTGTTTTTGCTCTGTAGCCCAAAGTGGGTCGAGTCAAAGGACACTGGCCCAAAGACTTCTGGTTCAGTTCTTAGAGGTCCAGTGGATGGATCTGTACAGGAAATAGTTTATACTGAGAGCAAGGTACCCAATTTCCATGGAGGATCTGAACAGCATGGCATTGATCTCTACCAGAAAAATGTGGAGTCCATTACTATAAGTATGCATTAGAACTGGGCAAACTGGAACCAATTTAATTCACATGTTCTATTCAGTTTTGAAAATTGATTGAATTCTATACAGACATCTGAATCAATTTGGACCAAATCTATGAATCAAATTCAGTTTGATTCAAATCAGTTTGGACCATTAAAAAATGTGCATGTGTGTGCCAGGTATCCTAAGTGGTCTAAAATTGATTCAACATTCCCAATTAATCTGGAGCAGTGAATATTTGCATATGACCAGTATGTATATTGGTCTTTGTCTCCTACGTATGAAGTTTGCTGTTTTTATTTCAAAGAATCCTTAGTTGTCATCTCTTGAGTAGATGCACTTGTGGGGAAAGATTTTGCCCCTCTTCCAGTCCACCCACACCTTGTTCTAAATATAGACACAAATCCTAGAGATTTTTGGTTCTAGTTTTCCAGCTGCTACTGGTCCAGATGATCTATGGCCCAGCCCATGACTATGCTCATCAGATTTGTGGATGACACAAAGCTGTGGGGAATTGCTAACACTTCGGAAGATAGACTCAAGATTCAGCATGAGTCTTGAGCATTGGGCCCTATCCAACAAGATGAAGTTCAGTGGCAAGAAATGTAAGGTCCTGCACTTAGGCAGGAAAACCCAGATGCACAGGTACAAGACAGGCAGTACCTGGCTCAACAGTAGTGCCTGTGAAAGGGATCTGGTGGACCACCACTTAAGTATGAGTCAGCAGTGTGCTGCAGCTCCCAGAAAAGCCAACACAGTCCTGGGCTGCATCAACAGAGGGATAGTATCAAGATCATGGGAAGTGATAGGACCTCTCTCTACTGCACCGGTGAGGCCACAGTTGGAATACTGTGTCCAGTTCTGGTCACCCCAATACAAAAAAGATGCTGAGTCCCTAGAAAGAGTGCCGAGAAGAGCAACAAAGATGGTCTGGAGGCTAAATCCTCTGAAGAACAGCCAAAGGAACTAGGAATGTTTAGCCTAACGAAGAGAAGGCTGAGGGGACACATGGTAGCAGCCTTCCCATACTTGAAGGGCTGCCACAGGGAAGAGGGGGTCGATGTACTGTCCATAGCACCGGAGGGTAGGACAAGAAGCCATGGGTGGAAGCTCATCAGAGGGAGATCCAACCTGGAAACAAGGAGGAATTTCCTGACAGAGAGAACTATTAAGCGGTGGAACAGCCTGCCTCCTGAAGTTGTGGGTGCTCCATCCCTGGAGGTTTCAAGAAAAGATTGGACAACCATTTGTCTGAGATGGTAGGAGGATTCCTGCCTTGGACAGGGGGTGGGACTAGAAGACCTCCAAGGTCCCTTCAACCCTGTGATTCTATGATTCCATTGCAAGTGTTTACCACCAGTGTATTGCTGGAGCAGACACAAACCCTGGAACTGAGTTGCTAATCGAAAAGGAGGTTCAATGTTCAGAGGCATTTTCTGACATCCCGAGCCCAAAGAGAAGAGGCGAGCTATCTGTGATCTTGGCCTTGTACCATGCTGCCAAGACAGTTGCAACTGAAACTGTTATGCTTAAGCTACCCTTGTATGCATTTTCTGTGTTATTCTCTCCCTGCTACCCAAAGCTTGTCAGCTTTGATCTAAAGACGAATCCACACTCCTGCCTCCAAATGCCTTGGCTTTAGGGAATCAATTAAAAAGCCTTTTTAATAGATCTCTTTCAACTATTCTAGATGTTTTGTTACAAGTCACAACCATGAGACCTAGCATCACTGTTACATTAAAAAAACAAAAGATAGATAGAATCACAGTAAGCGAAAATGTGCCATAAGAAAAGGGGAGGGGAAAATAAGACAATAAGGTAACTGAAGCTAAACAGCTTTAAAAAAAAAACCCTTGTGTAAATAAGTTGTGCCGCAGTCCTCCATATAGTACGGTATCTCTCTTCAGAAACAATTATTTTGCTTTTCCTTGACTTCACTCTGACAGCATTGCCTCACTCTGCTGGTAATAGGCTTTTTTTTGCTTCCTGTTGCCCTTGATCAAGAAAACTTGTCTGAACTGCAACAGCAGCGTTAATTTAAAGACTCCATACCAGCTGGAGCAGAGTTTAAATATATAATTTGTATGCTCTTTTCAACTGGATTCGCTCTTCCTTCCAGTTAAGGGCACAATCCAGGTGAAGAGAAATGTCAAAAGGTCTCTTCACTCCTGGTGTCGAAGAAACTCGGGTTTTTGAGTTCATCCTGCACAGGTAGCTCTGGACGTCCTTTAAGCATGTTGTGAGAGAACAGATTTCCTGCTCTAACCCCAATTAGATAATTATTTCCTTCTTTTGTCTTAGCAGGCACCCAATACCTGCTGGACACTTATTCCTCATTAATATGTAACCCTTCCTTGCTGGGGCTTAAACTTAGCAACTGTGGGGGGGGGATTGAAGGGCTATAAAACTTGCCCCTGCGAGAAATCTGCGAGAGCTGGACCATAAGGAAGGCTGAGAGAAGGAAGATCGATGCTTTTGAACTGTGGTGCTGGAGGAAAATTCTGAGAGTGCCTTGGACTGCAAGATGATCAAACCAGTCCATCCTCCAGGAAATAAAGCCAGACTGCTCACTTGAGGGAATGATATTAAAGGCAAAACTGAAATACTTTGGCCACATAATGAGAAGACAGGACAGCCTGGAGAAGATGTTGATGCTAGGGAGAGTGGAGGGCAAAAGGAAGAGGGACGACCAAGGGCAAGGTGGATGGATGATATTCTAGAGGTGACGGACTTGTTCCTGGGGGAGCTGGGGGTGATGACGACCGACAGGAAGCTCTGGTGTGGGCTGGTCCATGAAGTCACAAAGAGTCGGAAGCGACTGAACGAATAAACAACAACAACAACTTGCCCCATGAAAGGAACCCCTTTATGAGTCAGGTCAATGGGCTACCTACCTTGCTGCAATCTAGACTCATTGTGACACACTGAGGATTTGATTCGCCAATGCTGTAAGCATAGGGACCATTTTAATAAATCTTTCAATAGAAGAGAATCTCTGTGGCTCAGGGTTGAACTGTGGAGTCCTTGGTGCTCTCTGAGCTTGGTTGTTTGTTGTAGATGTTTCATTACGCAACTAGGGAACATCTTCAGTGCTGGTGAGGGTGGGGTTTGCTCCCTGTTTGTATACAGTGGATTGGCCTCCCGCTATCAGTGGGGGTGTGGTTTTCTCCTTGGTAGGTCCTTGATTAGAGTATTGTTTTCTGCTTGATTGTTTGGTGTTAATCCCTGCTTATCCAGGCGTTGGCTGCTGGAGAGGACGTGTCCTGGTCTTTTGGTTTCCTTCTTAGCTTTTTTATTGTCTCTTTTGAATGATGTGCAAATATGGTTTATTCCTATTGATGGCTGATCTGTCTGAATGCCAAGCTTCCAGGAAACTAGCAGTCAGAAGACACAACGAAAACTCCCTAATCTCATAACACATGGACAGACTCAACCATAGTTTCAGCTGGGAAGCTGTGAGAATCCTAGACCAAGCTAAATCCAAAAATGCTAGGGAATTCCTGGAAACTATTCCTGGAAACTAGGGAATTAATCAAAGAGAATATTTGTAGCTCAGGATTGAACTGTGGAGTCCTTGGTGCTCTCTTAGCCTTACTGTTTTCTTGTGGGTCTCACTGAAGATGTTGCCTAGTCTGGCAATGAAATGTCTGCAAGAAAACAACAAGGCTCAGAGAGCAGCAAGGATTCCATAATAAATCTTTATCAGTTGTAAGCATCCTGGCATCTTTCTTAGCATTCCTAGCTTTTTTTGATATCTGACCCGCAACTGCACTAGCCGGCAACAGACCATCACTTCCATTCCATTGGGAATGGAATTCAGACTGACAGTTGCAACTTTTTTTCTGATGAAAGTCACTGGAAAGGTTGGAGGGTTTCAGTAAGATTAGTGGAATTTTTCTGTTATTCCCAAAACCTTTGCCATGATTTTAGTTAAACTTTATCTAAACCAAAGTTTCAGTTAAACTTTAATTAATAGTTAATTAAACTATTAATTTAAAATATTTCCCCTCCTGAAGTATGGTATGGAATCTCATTGCTTTCAGTAGTATTTTATGCACTCTAGACAGGTTATTAAGCATTTAATTGGCAGCTATGTCTAAGTGTGTGTGTTTTTAGTAGATTAAATAAGGGTAGGAACATTGGTTGGGGGCTGATGTGGACCTGAGTCATGATAAAGACAATAAATTCAATCTCTTTTTACACATCCCATTTTCCCAATCCAGATCAGTCCTCCCTTTCCAATGCTGGCCATTCAATAAACAAAGACCAAGCAGATAAGAACCAGCTGAGTGTTTAATTTGGTCTCTGCTTGGGAGTAAGCCCCACTGAACCTATTGGGGTCTAACGCAATTGCGCCATTAGGGTGTAAATCTCTACTTCTCTCTATAAAATATTAACTCTCTTGGGTGAATTATACTTGGGCCCAGTATGGTTTATTTAACCATAATTTGTTGAGTAAGACCCAATTGGGTCAGTTCAGAAAACGTCGTGAGTCTTGGACCTTTATTTATAAATTACAATAGCCGAGTCACACCACTCAGTAAGCTAAGTTCAGTAGGCCATTGCTATGCATGGAGTTTCCTTGCAAGGGCATTCCCAAGATCCATCCTCTCAGGCAGCCTTCAGACTTCCCCAAAATGGATCTTCATGAGGGAGCAATGCTCATTTTAGGGCATAGCAACAGAAAGGTTCTTTCCAAGCCCCTTCCCTGCCAAATGGGAAAGCTTTTGCTCATTTCTCTGGAAAGAAAGAAACAAACCACCAGAAGGGCTCCAGGACTAGATTAACCATTCCTGAGCCTTTGATAAAAGGTGGCCATCTACAAAATGCTGGGGGAAAAAACAAGCGAAAGATTTAAGTTTCAAGCATCGGTCAATCTAGGGAAAAGGTTACAAGGCAGGTAGGGATATTATATAAGGTTGGGGGTTTTTTTGAGAAACAGTACTGTGTCTTTTAGTGAAATATTTTGCTCTCTTGCATTAATTGTTTCTCTACAAGCTCAGGCCAGCATCACCTTGGGAACTGCCAGAACCTTTTTTATATATTTTCCTTCCTAGTTTGCCATGAGAGAATCGTTTTGTTTGCTGTGATTTGAACAACTATACATTTCTATCTCCTTTGCCACTGAAGGTCCTTTGAGGTTTCTTAAGGCCAAAAAGAATGTTTTTTTTTTCTTTCTTTCAGTGAAGTTTGATTTTATTTCTTGGGTCTGTTTTCCAAAAAGGTGGAAGTGGAAGAGGGACTGATTTCACAAGCCATATGCCTCAACACTGCAGAGCCAGGGAGTGGCTGCAGCATATATTTCAGTTTTTCCTTTTAATTTGCCCAGAAAAAAAAACATAGGTTATAGGTTCTCCATTGCTCTCACACACAGGTTAGGAGGCATTCCATAGAAGATAATTCCTTCATACTAAGACAGGGTGCTAGTTAGGGTATTTAGACTAGAAAGGATGGCTGAGAACTCCCTATGGGCCCTGCTGCTACAGCAATGGCTTAGCATAATGTGTGAACCAGCCAGTGAGGGATGAAGAAGAACATAATACATGTTCAAATTATTCCTAAATCCCCAGGAGCCACGTTCTCATAAAAATTCTCTTCTCCTTTCCAAAACAAACACGCCCACACCATTCCCGTGTTGCATGTAAATTACAGCCCCATCCAAATGCCCTCACCTTGGTCAACTCAAAACGATTTTACAAATTGAGCTATGCCAGCTGTAATAAATATATCTTCAGGATAAATCTGAACTCTGACAGAGATGGCCAAGAACCGTAATCTCAAGTGTACAATCCTACTGATGAGTACCATTGTGGACAAAAGACCTTTCCCCTCAATTTTCAGCAGCCCCCACTGCCTCCAACAGTGTTCTAATCAGCTCTTGTGAGGGACAGCAGAGCAAGGACAAGCTGGAATTTATATAAGAGATTTCCAAAATGAGGCAAAGATTGCTAGGGGACGACATGGACAATGCATATCAACTGGGGACTGCATTTTTAAAATTGAATTTACAAGTTATGAGAAAATCTGAGCCTGGTTGTGCAAAAATTTCTTCCTCCTTTTCATAATCATGGCCATATGGAGACTAAATAAAAACATTCTGAGGAAAAACTGACTCACATATTTATCTGGCTTGATCAACTTTCTCTTAGGTTGGAGAAGACATGAATCCATACCGACACATTCACACATTTTGTCTGAGGAACACAATAGGGAATTCATTGCCAAAATATGATTTCCAGATAGCGTACCAGCTCCATTTATTATATGAAGGAGGTGGCATTCCCACTCACGTTCTGCAAAAGAAGCATCCTGCGGGATGGGCAGCCCTGATTCCCTTAGATGCCATGTGTGAGTGACTGCAACAAACAAATCAGTTTATTTGTGCTTTATGTGCTAAAACTACAGAGTTGAAGCTTCTCACCAATGCCTCATCTGGTAATTAATGTATCTGCAGAAGAGGTGTTTCTGAACTGTCTTCATCTAGACACCCATTGGGTACTGTTGATTAGTATATTTTGAATGTGCATAGTATGTTGTGCAGATTCAGACACAGGGTAAATTCCATCAACTATAGCTCAATTTAGTATAACTGTCAGACTCTCTGATCAAATGTTCACAGAACACTCTTACTGGAATTGCATCCATCTTTCTCGCACCCATGTCAGCAGACTGAGAGTCGCCAGCAGGGAGGAGGAGCTGGGCCGGAGTGTGAATTCTTTTGTTTAGGCTAGGTGTTTAGTGCCCAAGGCCATCCAGCCAAATACCAACTGGGCCATCTGCTAGAGAGGGGAGGGGTACATGCTTTCATGGGTAGTAAGGAGGAATTAGAAGCTTTTTTATTTTAAATTGTAGAATGCATGGAAGACTTTCATTCACAACTTTCCCCTTGCATCGGCCACTTCGCATCATTAAACAGTTGAAAGGGACTGAGCCTCTGGACTGTCATTGACTGAGTGCTTGAGTGTGCTGGTCATTACAATAACCTTTTGTTCTCCTATTATCTCAAAGAAGCTCAGAGTGGCATTATGCAAAGATGAGTAACATGTTATGACAATTCGAACTAGCTAACTAGCTCTACCAACTATCTCTGTTGGCTGCTTCTCAAAGGCCATAAGGTATGGTCATCACGTTGGCTAAATTGGAAAGAGACAGGTTTATTTATCTGATTTCATTAAACCTCTTTCTCCACCCAAATTATTAAAGCATTTCCTGTTCTTCCACCATGACAGATTGGGTAGACACGTAAAACCCTGGGGATATATAATTCAGGGACTGAAGCTGAACAAAACTGAATTTAAAAGCAAAGTAATCAGGTCTTTCTCGTTCTAGAATTAGTACAGAGAATTTCTAAAGAACCTGAATAGGTATTGAATCAATGAAGAATTAAACAACCAGTTACTTTCAAAATAAGAATAATCCTGATATAGTACTAAGTCAGGACCCTCATCCATGATGCATTTAACTGGGTATAACTTCTGCTTAATTATCTACCGGAAGCTGTAGTTTTGACCAGGTGCCTGGTGAATGAGGGTGCTTAGTGATTTCTGCTCAGGCCGATATCTCCAATTTCCTCCTGCTGAGTTTTTTTTTCCCCTTGAGAAAATGATACATGTTCCAGAGTACTTTCTGTTGTGATGAAAAAAGCAGATATAGTGATTTATTTAAAGCAGCTTCACTCCATTCTGCAACCAAGAAGGATCCCATAGTGGTTCGAATAAGATTAATAATAATGTGACTGTCCCTAATGCTAATAAAATCTGAAAGACTACTACAAAAATAGGGTTGGACCCTAAGAAGTCAGATATTGCCACTGGCTGTAGAATACCCTCCTCTCCCCCAGAAAGCATCAGAGTAGGCTGGGCTCATTCATGACTCTTCTTATCCTACTAAAATCACGAGCATGGGTAAATAGTCCCATAGAAAGAATGGCTCCAGATGTTTGGAGCTGAGGTCATCCTAGGCCAGAGCTAAAGATGGTATGTCTTAGAATGTTGAAGCCTGAAATGATCACACAACATGATTCTCCCTGGTCAGACTTCCTAATGAAAATGTGATAGAGCTTTTCAACTGTTTGTTTACCTTGAAAAATATATCTCACATGTTCATGTTGGTGGATCATTTGATTCAGCATTATATAGACCTTCTTAATAAATATCTGGCAGCTTATTTAATCTTAGAATTTGAGGGCTGCATCCTCCCTCTCCCTCTCCTTCTCCTTCTCCTTCTCCCTCTCCCTCTCCCTCTCCCTCTCCTCCTCCTCCTCCTCCTCCTCCCTCTCCCTCTCCTTCTCCTTCTCCTTCTCCTTCTCCCTCTCCCTCTCCCTCTCTCTCTCTCTCCCCCTCTCCTTCTCCTTCTCCCTCTCCCTCTCCTTCTTCTCCTTCTCCCTCTCCTTCTCCTTCTCCTTCTCCCTCTCCTTCTCCTTCTCCTTCTCCTTCTCCTTCTCCTTCTCCTTCTCCTTCTCCTTCTCCTTCTCCTTCTCCCTCTCCCTCTCCCTCTCCTTCTCCTTCTCCTTCTCCTTCTCCCTCTCCCTCTCCCTCTCCCTCTCCCTCTCCTTCTCCTTCTCCTTCTCCCTCTCCTTCTCCCTCTCCCTCTCCTCCTCCCTCTCCTCCTCCTTCTCCCTCTCCCTCTCCCTCTCCCTCTCCCTCTCCCTCTCCCTCTCCCTCTCCCTCTCCTTCTCCCTCTCCTTCTCCCTCTCCCTCTCCTCCTCCCTCTCTCTCTCCTTCTCCCTCTCCCTCTTCTCCCTCTCTCTCTCCTTCTCCCTCTCCCTCTCCTCCTCCCTCTCCCCCTCCCTCTCCCTCTCCCTCTCCCTCTCCTTCTCCTTCTCCTTCTCCTTCTCCTTCTCCTTCTCCTTCTCCTTCTCCTTCTCCTTCTCCTTTTGTATTCTTGGCCTTGAAGCCAAGTCACTAAGAAAGTTGTGAGGAGAATTTCTTGCACTTTAGCATCTGCAAGTCTTGAAATCTGAATACTGGGAACAGGCCGTGAGGACTGACGTATGGCCCCTCTTTCCTTGTAAATCTACAAGAACCTAATGACCAGATGGGTAAGCTTTGTGAAGCATTAGTTTAATGTTTTACTTTTTTTTTTTAAGTGTAAGCTGCCCAGTGCTGTTTGGAATGGACAACCTACAAATTTAATAAAATAAATAATAAGAATACATGTAGGTTTTTTATTGGGCTTTTAAGAAACATTTTTGATAAATATTCTCCTAGCAAGCTCAAAGAAGGATGAGTGGGACAAAGGACTAGATCCTGGGAAAGTACCAGCTTCATTAGATGAACCAATGGCAAAAGGGAATAATAGTGACTTTGTCAATCAGAGAGGATGGGGGTATAAACCATAATGAAATATCTGGTGTCAACAGTGAAAACATAAGGTTTGTACCTTGACTGACTTTGTCCTGTGGCTACAGGATTTGGCTTCAGGAACCGAGAGGTTTAGGCTATTGATCAGCCTGAAGCTAATCCCAAACTCCAGTGGTATTGGATGTCAATTGTCATGCTTCAGTATGCATGATTGTAAATTTAGGTTCTTCAGACCCTCAAGCCCTTATTTTGGAACTGAGTTACTTGGAGGTAGACTTTCAGACAAGTCTACACTGAAGTAGATACTCTGTTGCACAAAGGAATGAAGTCAGCTACATCAGAAGATCTGCCTATGAAAGCCTTGAAAGCCTTTATATAGGGCTATGCTCCAAGATTTAAATCCTAGGCTTCTTCTTCCTGCCTTTCCAAGTCAACAGATATTTGGCCATTCTCTACAAAGACACAGAAGGCAACTAGGATCTGCTGACATAATGATTCTCCTGGGACTGGGAACCACTGGTTCCTGTTTCTCCTGCTTTACCCCTAATATCAATTCCCATAAATCTCCAGACTCCGTAGGATTTATGAGAGTTGAAATCCAATCTATCTATCAGGTCATCAGGTCAAACTGCTGCCAGATGTGGATCCTCCCTTCAGAAGTAGCAGTGTCCACAGGACATCAAAATAACAACATGAGCATGATGACATCATGACCCAAACTCCACAATTGTGTGCTTGCATCACCACATGTGACGCAAGTACATCAATTCTGGCATTTGCATGATTATGCCAACACATATATGTCATCATTTATCCTCCTTGCCCCCTTATGTGCAACTAGTTTTAGAAATGATGTCCAATCCTTACCAGAGCAATTATAAGGGTAGATAATTCATGAAGGATTTTTTGCTTTGCAGTTGGATTTACCGTATGTTTAGTGCTTCTTGAGAAGATCCAGCAAGTGCTAAAGCCTTCCAGTGTGACCATGAATAATCATTTGGGCCAGTCAGAAAGCAGTAGGAGCTCAGCTGTATTATACAAAGTGAGCTGAACAAACTTTCCAGCGATGGTGGGGCATGCTAATCAAAGTGAGGAGTTGCTAGTGGATTCCAGATCTATGGGTGAAGCTCTAGAAACTAATCTTCTACACCTAAAGAAGTGTTGGGTGTTAAGAGCACTTTCTTGGCTCTATTACTAGTTCAGATGAGTAAGAATTGCACCGTTTGTTCAATGGCTGATATAAATCATGAGTATAGTTGATATAACAACACATGACTGCCTGTTTATTCTTGGATGGGGCTGCAAACAGGATACACTATGGTAAAATTAATATCACCGTTAATGTACCTTTACCCACTCATCATTCTGCTTCAATTATCTCATAAACATTAACTTTTGGTTTAACACAATAGAACTTCTATACCTGTTTAGTCAAAAGTTGCAATTTCAAATGGACTGGAGCAAGACGAAGGAGGAGGTCAACATGCAATGTTAACCCATGTCTGAAAATCATACTTTGCTTTCCTTTAATTCTCAAGTTCTGTTTTCAGCTATTGGATAATGTGGTAAGAAAAGGAGAGGCAATTTTCAACTTGAATTTGTTTTGATTGCACCTCTGAAACAGAATGAATTTTACTTTCCAGCAGAACATCTAGAATGCTTCTTCTATGTAACTCTGGTATATTTTAGAATATATAGTATTTGACATGAGCAGCAAAAAAAGTCTTCCTAAATTATTCCCACTTTGAAATGCAGTTGAATTAAAAGCAAGCATTTGCATTGTTAAATACCTTTCTTTCCAAAATACTGGCCAGCCTGATGAGATTTTGCTACCAAAGCAAAGCTTAAAATAGATTTCTAGGTCTTAAATGATGGGTAGTTTTTTAAAATAAATAAATAAATAAATAAAAATTTATTCTGATGGTGTTTGGAGAGTTGCTCTAAATTGTGAAACAAACTTACTTAAAAATATTGGAAATGTAATGAGGGCTAAAATACTCACAAGGCCACACTAGAGGTTTAACTATCAGATGACCAAGAAGAGAAATTTGAGTTCCCATCAGCCCACAAGCCATCCAAGACACTCATCTGACCCTGACGTTGGCCAGAATGAAGCAGTTGCCTCAGACTTCCTGATGAAAAGGCAGCAAAGAAGAAAGTATTTCTATTGTATTTTTACAGATAGGGAGTGAATAATGGCATTTGTCCAATTTTCTGTATCATGTACAAAAATCACTCATCCAATTTTGGGTACTTCCCTGTTTAGTGAGTCTGGGAAGTTTGGAGAAAGTGTCATTTACTTCTCTTTTAGACAGCAAAAATATTCTGAGCCACCTTCAGACAGGCCGGGTTTTGAGGCAGGACATAATTTATTCTTTCTACTTGTTCTGATACTTCTTAATATATTTCCCAACACTGATTTTAGGTGTGCCTGCAGTTTTAGTTTAATTATATTGAATTGTGCTTTTAATGAATTGAATTTTTATTTCTCCCCCCCCTTTTTTTTTTTTTTTCTTTTGTTAGCTTTCTAGCTCTCTCTCATTTTTGGCAGAAAAAAAAATGGGTTAACTATCCAAACAATCAATCAGTGGGGATATTCTAGATACTTGGGAAATAAAATATGAATGTTATACTGAATTCCTTGGGGAAAGTTTTTTTTAATGGCAATGTAATACAGGTAGTCCTTGCTTAACAACCATTCGTTCAGACTTATAACGGTGCTGGAAAAACTGACTTATGACCAGTCCTCCCACGTACAACTGTCACAGCATCTGTGCAGTCACATAATCACAATTTGGGCCCTTGGCAATCAGTTTGCATTTATGACCGTCACAGTCATGTGATCACCATTTTTGACCTTCTCAGCAGGCTTTTGGCAAGCAAATTCAATGGGAAACTTGAAGATTTGCTTAATGACCATGTGGTTCATTTAATGATTGCAGTGCTTTGCTTAATGACCACCACATAAAGGTCATAAAATCAGGTCAGATTCGCTTAATGACTGCTTTGATTAGCAACTGAAATTCCGGTCTCAATTGTGGTCATTAAGCAAGGACTACCTGTATTCTAATCTTTTATCTGGCAACTAAAAAAAGATTTTAAAAGTATTAAAAGCAGAAATGTGCAAAATATTTTGAGATATAAACATTTTGGTCTTGAAATATTCAACCTCCACCTCATAGTTAGGAGTGCCCACAAGATATATTAAAAAAGGTCAAGGTGGTGGCCATGTCAGGCTCAATTGAAGGTCCTCCTGGGTATATGTGTATCATGCTGTCATGGTCGCCATCTTGACTTTTTTTTTCCAGGAGCCCCCTGCTCATAGTATAACTGAGCACCTTGTTTTTTGAGGTTAAACTAGATCCAGTACAGTCAGAACAGCTGGTTCTGACATTGGGACACTTTGAGGTCAGAACAAACGGTGATGCTGAGTTGGAATATTAGGAGACTGCGGCTTTGAAACCTGACATTTTATTTTATTTTATTTATCAAATTTATCACCACCCATCTCCTCCACAAGGAGGGACTCTGGGCGGTTCACAATAAAAACATTCAACCACAATATAATATAAATACTATGTAATAATATCAATAAGCAATAAAACATACATATATTAAAATGGAATAGAGTCCAGATGGCTAAAATTGTCTCTTTGTCCATGAGCAAAACAGGGCAATTCTAAGGAGCTAGCCATCCCCAAGAGGAACTATTCTCTTCCCCCACCCCCACCCCAGGCATGATGACAAAGCCAGGTTTTTAATTTTTTGCGGAAATCCAGGAGCCAGGGGACCCACCTCAACTCGGGGGGGAGAATGTTCCAGAGGGCAGGTGCTATTGCAGAGAAGCCCTGCCTCCTGGACCCCACCAGATGGAATTCTTTTGCAGACGAGGTCCGTAGCATGCCCTCTCTGCATGCCCAGGTGGGATGGGTCAATGTAATGGGGATGACATGGTCCCTCAGGTAGCCTGGCCTCATGCCATGTAGGGCTTTAAAGGTCATAACCAACACCTTGAATTGGACCAGGAAGCAAACTGGCACCCAGTGCAGCTTGTGCAGTAAAGGTGTTACATGTGCCACCCTTGGGGCACCTAAAATTACCCACTTGGCTACGTTCTGGACTAGTTGTAGCTTCTGGATCCTCTTCAAGGGTAGCCCCATTTTGCAGAAAAGCATTTCATTTAGGTTACCACCTTTAGGCAATGAAGCTGAGCATATTTCTTGTGCAGAGGGTTGCAATAGTCCAGTCACTTTTGGGAGTGCAATTGAGCATCCAACACAATAGCCAAATGCAGATTTTTTTTAAAGCAAGACCATGCATTCTTATGTGCATTCTGCATGCTCCGCTGCACCTCATGAGAAATAAAAGGCACATTCCCATGAGCATCTTGCCAAGAAAGTTGGCAATTTAAATGGGAGTATTGGAATTTGAATGGGAATTTAAATGGGAGTGTAGGGCAACCCACCACTGTCGGGATATTTTTAAGGAAGAAAAAAGAGGAAGAGGAGGATATAAATTCTCCCCATGAAAGTTTTAAACCATTTTTCAAGCTGACCTACTTGTCCAAAGTCAACAATTACAACCTTTTTTACATGAGCTAAAACATTGGCACAGTCAAGGTATTTCGCTCGACCTTGCCTCTATGCAGCTACTTATCCTCATTCTCAATACCTACACAAAATAAATCAGTTCTGTCATTACTAGCCATGGGGATAATTAAGACAACACTACAATTTTTTGACTTCTTCATTAGGGTGCAGATTAACATGAACAACCAACGTTCTTCCAAACTCATTTATTCCCATCCAATTATGGGTAAGATTAAAAACAGTCACCTTCCTTCAGAGATCTTTTCCATAACAGATATAAACTTCTCATGTGCTGGGCAGAGGGATGTGATACAGATATCTTCTTCCAAATAAACATGACAGCAATGCTTCCCAAAGTGGAAAAAAAGATAGAAGGAAGAGAGGATAACTGCTGGATGAGATTGCTCCTGGCTTCTTCATCAGATGATAATGGCTCCATCTAGTCTGGCTTCATACATCACGTGAAGCCAGAATGAGCTGAAGCCAGCCACTGTGATGTGTAAATAATAATTTATGCCTTAGATTGTGTCAAGGCAGCCAATTGTTAATTCAGGAGCTATCACCTTGGGCCAGTCCCTCTCTCTCAGCCCAACTCACCTCCCAGGGTTGTTGTGGGAAAAATAGGAGGAGGAAGGAGTATTAGGTATGTTCGTCGCCTTGAGTTTTGTATAAAAATAATAAAGGTGGGATAGAAAATTAAAAAATTAATTAATTAATTAAGCAAACGGTGACATAGTATGGTGTGTGAATGCAGCCTAGGAGTGAAGGACCACTTTCCATGAGGAAAACCTCCACTAGTACAGACAGCTTCAAGCCCAGTAGATATTGTAGGATCTGCCAAAGTTCAGCTTCAAAACAAAGTTAAAAGCTACATTATAGAGAAAATGTTATGCTTTGAGGCTGCGGCTCCCCAAAGCATTGACTTATCTTCCCCACAGCGACAAGGCAACAGCTGAAAATGGAGTAGTATCAGGTGTGGTAGCAAACAAATCCCACAGGAGAAATAAGCTTGTACATTTACAGAGCACAATAAAGCTTTAAGGCTGAATGTCAGGGGCAGTATTTGTGTCTGGTCTGCCAATCTTCATTCTGGTGCCTTAATCAGACTTCTAGGACTTCTTTCTGTCTAGCTTCAGGTTTATGTACAGTTTCTTTCTTCCATTGTCTCAAAGACAGTTTCCAAAGAACATGGGCTGTTTCTCCAGAACAAAACATGAGTTGTTGAGGAGCATAGCTCTCCTTTCGAACAGGGCAGAAGAGAGCTGAATGAATTGCAAAGGAAAAATGGCAATGCCTTTTGTCATCAGATATGTTCAATTTAAGAACAATCTCACTTCAGTGTGAAGCAACAGCAATAAAGTAAAAATAAAGTGGAGAAAATGGAAGGACTTCCCAAGCCACATGTCCTGCACTGTTTATACTTTTATGGCCTCCAATGTGTTTGAACATCTGTGATCTTAGCCAGTCTGCAGTTCCAAGACCCATAACCAATCCACAGTGGCCTGCAGGAGACTTCTGCATGCCAGAAGTACTCTCAGTTTGCACTCTTCTTTCCCCAGAATCACTTTGCTGTTATTTCTCCTTACAACCTTCCCTGCATTCCTCTGGGCAGGTCCATCTTTCTCTTCCCCATTCCAGCTTGTGGTCTCAAGGCTTTGAACTTTCAGGCACGTGGCCCTGTGATTTTGAAATCAGCTCTCCCCTTCCCTGCCCTTCTGTGAAAGTATGCCTTTAAAGGGGCTGAAAGACCTTTTTATTTGACTAGAAGCTTAGTGCAGGACCTGCTCCTTTTATCCTTCTCTCATTAAGTTTGGTAGCTTTCAGGTTAGTATTTGTTTTAGATTAATTATGCATGTCTGTACCCTCTGCAGTGTTATACATTGTTCCTTTAGAGAGGTGTCTTTATGTTTGATTTGTTTTGCTTATAAATATTGGTTTTACTGGAAAGCTTGTTAAGTCGTTGTTTATTTATTTTATTAACACACACACCTCCTTTGCAAACCTACCGAACTCTCAGCAGTTTACCATTTATAGGAATACAGAACCATTAAATCAATCACAGTCAGCATTAAAATTATAATAGAAAGGAAGAAGGCAAGACAATGCAAGACCCCAGAGGGAATCAGGACTATGGATAGCTCCCAATTTACTCCACTAGTTCTTTCTACCCTATTTAGAAGAACAGATTTATTTATATTTACTTATTTAATGTTGAGGCCACCCAACTCTAAAAAGGCTCTGGGTGGCTTGGAACCACAGAAGGATATATAATAGAAAAAGAGAAACATGAACACCCAGACAAAACCGCATAATCCCAACCCCAAAAATTGCCAGGAGCTCCACTGATTCCCTAACCCCAGGCTCGGGAACAAAGTCAGGTCTTCAAAGTCTTACAGAAGATTGGAAGGGTGGGAGCCATAGATTTCTGCACACATGACATACATGACAATCTCTGCAAAGTAAATTGAAATTTTACTGACTACAGGGTTCATAAAAGGGCTTCCTTGTTTGAGTTTTCTACTGATCCTGCATGTCCAAGGCCTGGAGGCCATAATACCTTAATAGCGTGAAACTGAACCATCTGGAATGTTATCCATGGAACCACAGGCTGTCCCGTAATCCCAGATATCAGCAGTAATTGAGTTTTCTTCCTCTGCCAGAGAATTCCTTCGCTTCCCATTGAATCACTTCAGGGCATACAGTAAAGTGATAAGTAATAGGAGGCAGGTACAACTTGGGCATATTATTATTGAATAATATGCCACCTTGAATAGCATTTGAATGAAAGACTACTAGGAATTCCCATGGCAGTAAGTTAGACTAAAAAGCTGAGAAAACTTCCTAGAAGAAGACAAAAGCAAATTATGTCCTTAATTCTTTCAAAATCTATGAAGTCACCAGGAGTTGAGATGGACTTGAAGGAGACTTTATTTTTTTAAAATCAGGGACAGCAGTAACAATCTCATCTTATTGACCAAATACAAGCAGATGTTATTTTCTGGCATAATACTGTTTTTCTCTTCCTCCAGTGAAACCTACTCTAACGTGCTCTGTAAAACTGCCAAAATTAGATTTCAGAGGACGGGATTCAGTATGACAAATATCAGGCATGAAATCTGCTGCTGTTCCTATTGCCAATCAGAAATAGAGCCAGTGTTTCTTTTTTAAGAAAATGGGAGCTTCTCTTATTGCCACTGGGGTGGCTGAAAAATTGAATAATATATATATATATATATATACATGAATACCAGCTTTGCTAAAAGTAAACCTGTTTCCTTCATAAACCCAATGAGAATTTTTGTTCCATCCACCCTCACCCTCTATGAGCAGATTGGCCCTGTTGGGTCCACAGATAGCTTTTTGCACGTCTGAAGTTAGAATATCTTCTACCCCAAATAGGCCAATCTTGTGAAAAATCCCTTTTGCTGTCTTCAATGTGCATCCACTGGCTGGAAATTTTGCTCTAATCAAAATCTGATGATAGCACAAATAGGAAGGGATTTCTTCCTTTTTATATCTCATTCTCTAGTCCCAAGACTATAGTCCTAGGGTAGAAAATGCCATGTCTCTCTTTATCAAGAGAATAAGATAAAAGAGATTTATCAAGAGAATAAAAGCTAGAAAGAAATTCCTATTTTCTCCCCTTTTTTGAAAAAAGCAATTTTATAACGTCCTTGGGACTAATGCAGAGAAATCCCACCAGAGTGTTCATCTCTATGGTACCACTGGAACATAACAGAGAAAATAACCAGAGAAGGCAAGGTAATAAAACTGAAACTGTGAAATGCTAAATAAGTTTATGTCTCAGCTTTGGCTAGTTCTGAATTGGCTGAAGATGATTTAACACTGCCCTCAATGCATCATGGCCATGGCTTAAAGAAAAGTAAACACATCTGTCTTTTGATGGAATATCTAACGGGTAGGAAAGTCTTTAAATCTAAGATAAATACTTCAGCAGCAACAAATATAAAGATGGTAACCAAGCAAAAAGAGAAAAATAAATTATCTCAGAAAGGTTTTAAATCTGTACATGGCCAAAATTTCATTAAATGAATTATCATTGAAAGAAGACTCATGAGATATGGGATAAAAGGCTTGGTATGAAGCCAAGAGATACCATCCATAAAACAGTTTGGTTTAGTGGTTAAGGCAATGGGCTAGAAACCAGGAGACGGTGAGTTCTAGTCCCACCTTAGCCATGAAAGCCGGCTAGGTGACCTTGGGCCAGTCCCTCTCTCTCAACCCAACTCACCTCACAGGGTTGTTGTTGTGGGGAAAATAGGAGGAGGAGGGAGTATTGGGTATGCTCGCCACCTTGAGTTATTTATAAAAATAATAAAGGTGGGATAGAAAATAAATAAATAAATTACAGCTACCATAAACTCAGTCGTCGAAACCAGTGGTCTTAGATAATGAGAACTGTAACCCAGAAACTTCTGGTGAGTCAAATCTTCCTACCCTTGCACTGAGCCAACATCTTGGTTTATACTGTGCCAAATTGTATCATGTGTGTTTATTTGATTTGACTTAGTGCATTTTGTGATGCCTGCCATTGTGACTTGTTCCCTAAACAAGCCATGATTTATTGGAATGTGTGAAAGCGATTTTTTTCCCCAAATCGGAGAGCATTTCACAAATTGGTATCAAATTTCTCCTGTTTTAATGTGAGACTCTTGAGAGATTGGTTATATGATTCATATCCTCACAGCATGATTCAAAGTATTAAGAAAATGATTGCATATAGTACATTTTTTCTTTTTCTTTTGAAGAACAGAGAGAGAGAGAGAGAGAGAGAGACCGATAACCCCAATTTTTTACATAGAAAAGTTAACCGCCCAGAGTTGCTGGGAGTCAGGTAGCATATAAATTATTGTTATTATTATTATTGGTATAAAATAATCTAAGTTACACCAGATGATGTTATGCCTGAACCTTTCAGCAATAAATATTAATCTATGGTCTCTCCAACCTGGCTTTCTCATGATTACAGCAAAAGACAGTAGGAACCAAGCATAACCCATATATATAGCCTCAGGATAATGCTGGAGAAGGCTCATATAGGACATTTTGACAGCGGGGCATCTTTACAGAGGTCTGTCCCACAGATATCAGTGGCTGGACAAGTTTGTAAGGATAAAGATGGCTGTTAGTCAGATCTTAAACTGTTTAGGGCTTTAAAGGTTAACAACAAGAGCTTCAGTCATGCCCCCTAAGAAACTGGCGACTAGTATAATTTTTTCAATACATCAAGTGATCCCTGCCCCTTGTATCAACTAGTACCCTAGCAATTGCATTTTGCACCAAGAGCCGCCCTACACAATAAGCAAAATAAGATATAACTAAAATATGGATAACTTCCTCAAATCCAGCCAGCACAGGAAAAAGAGCAGCTCAGCACTAGCCATAGGTGTGTGACAACCATCCTTTCCATAGCCAAAGCTGGCTGGGTGACCTTGGGCCAGTCCCTCCCTCTCAGCCCGAGAGCCAATCAGGTGGGGTATGAGAGTTCTAGTCCCACCTTGGGCGTGAAAGCCGGCTGGGTGACCTTGGGCCAGTCCCTCCCTCTCAGCCCAAGAGCCAATCAGGCGGGGTATGAGAGTTCTAGTCCTGCCTTGGGCGTGAAAGCCGGCTGGGTGACCTTGGGCCAGTCCCTCCCTCTCAGCCCGAGAGCCAATCAGGCGGGGTATGAGAGTTCTAGTCCCGCCTTAGACATGAGAGCCTGCTGGGTGACCTTGGGCCAGTCCCTCTCTCTCAGCCCAACCCACCTCACAGGGTTGTTATTGTGGGGAAAATAGGAGGAGGAGGGAGTGTTAGGTATGTTTGCCACCTTGAGTTATTTATAAAAAATAATAAAGGTGGGATAGAAAACAAACAAACAAACTTGTGAATCTGTTGACAGCTGGAGATTAAGGAGTTCTCCCAAACTTCAGTCTAACTGGGCATAAGATTGCTTCTGCCATATCTGTGAACACCATTCAATGTTTTCACTAGACTGCTCCAAGTTGGATGTTCTTTCTAGGGAAGCCGAATTCATCCTAGTCAGACACAGTATAATAGTGGGAGAAGGAATCTTAGAAAGCTCTGATGGGTTGGCTAGATGTAGCCTGTGCAAGCAGGTGAAGTCAATTTATGAGTGAGATGCCAGTTATGGCTTATGAACAAATGTCAAGGATTCCCCGGAGCCCAATCTCCAACACTTTCCCCCCAAATCTTGAGTACTGACTTCACTTGTCCACTTCTACCGAGGTGTGTGTGTGTGTATGTTTGTGTGCAAATGTAAGTTCTTACAAGAACCATTTCTAACTCATCAGCCAAATCATTATCGTTGTCGTCATCGTCCATCATCGTCATCATCATCTCATTTGTCATATATTCACCAGTATGATGAGGATCCAGGAAGACCTCACTTGCAAGGCATTAATTCTGCTTATTAACATGAAAATAGCTACTACACTGTTACGTTTAGGCAAATGGGAAATAGTGATGGGAATTTAGAAATATTTTACCATGTATTTTACCATAAACCTGGATGTGCTGATGAACTTTGTAAATGGAACAGAGTGTGTCAAGATATGATTGCATGTCAGAAGTGGAGAAAATCTATCAAAAGCAAAAAATTCAAGCCTGAGAAATTTTTAAGGAGTTTTATATCAACAGTCATATTTAGAGTGGGTCACACAGGACAATAAGTCATAATGTATTTAATACAATCTGTTTGATTTTGGCTTAGCCTGTTGTGCCAACCCAGCCACTGCGATTTGTAAACTGGGGTTTTGGCTTAACATATTGTGAAACCCAACCAAGTGTGAACTATTCAATAAACCATAGTTGAGCAAAGCCTAGGGTAGCATGATGTATAAAGCCAGTGTTAAAATCTGGCGGTGCACTCATTTTCTTCCAAGCCAGATTCAGAAAAGAAATATCAGTGTTTATAAATCTCAGCCCAAAATAAAGATTAGTTTTGTAAGCCCCCCATTTCCATGTTATTGGCTTCAATTAAAACCTAAGTCAAAGAAGAATTCTTGGTTTTGTTCCTTCTCGCCCTCCCACTCCTTCCCAACTCCATCACCATCTCCTGGGTCCACCCCTGCTACTGAAGCAGCCTAAGTGCTTGTCTTTCTCTGCTTTTGAGATAGTCAATTGATCAATCAATTTTATTTCGGTCATAGACCAGCACAGAACTAATAACATAACGATTGTGCTAAAAGAGAAATAAAAATCAAAAGACATATTGATAGAATAAAATAAGGTAAAGATAAAGGTATTAAAGTAAAATTGCAGAGTACAGGTATTAAAATGCAAAAGAATCCTGTAAAATTACAATTGATGTTACAAGTAATAATCTAAATGCTATAAATTATTAGGATGGATAGTTATAAAAGGACATAAGTAGTACTAGAATTTATAAAACTCTATGAGAATGTAAAGCTATGCTAACTTATATTAAGATAAACTTTATTCCAGTCAATGACCAATAAAATACATAAGGCGAACAGAGTTATCCCCTAGTATCAGTAACTGTTAACAACCATTTGTAGGCAAAGCTTGCATAAAACGTAGCAGAATTTTGCTACTTTCAGAGAGAGATGTTTGTCTTTCTTGCTTTTGAGTTGGTTACCATAGGATAAGCAGCCACATAGGAAATGCATGGGGAGAAAGAAAGAAAAAGTGAAGATTTTATCTTCCATCTGTTGCCTAAACTCACTGTGCCTAAAGTTTGTATCTTCTCTTTACATGTCTTCACTGCTATTCCCACCACTGCAAAATTAAGGGAAGGGAAATGGGGATATAAATGGCCCTAACAGTCAAGAAATAAACCACAGTCTTGTTTCTATTTCTATTTCTATTTCTATTTTTTTTTCTTTTTTCTTTTTTCACTATTTACCATTTTTCTTTATTTTCTTTACTTTCTTTCATGGTTTTTACTTTGTTAAAAAATTCTTCAATAAAAATTATATATAAAAAGAAAGAAATATACCACAGACCAGCACTTGCTAGAGCAGCCATGAAGGCCTTGGAAAAGATATTCAAATGCCATGATGTGTCTATACCTACAAAGATCAGAATTGTGCAAGCTGTGGTATTCCTTGTGACATTCTATGGAAGTGCAAGTTGGATTTTGAAGAAGCAGGATAGGAAGAGTATTGACACCTTTGAAGGTTGATGTTGGAGAAGACTCCTGAGAATGCTGTGGACAGCCAAAAAAAACCCTGATGGATCATTGAACAAATCAACCCAAAGTTCTCACTCAAGACATAAACGATCAGGCTCAAATTACCTTACTTTGGACATATTATGTGAAGACCCAGCTCTCTGGAGAAGGTTCTAATGCTGGGAAAGGTGGATGGAAAGCGAAAAAGACGTTGACCAGAAGCAAGGTGGATGGACTTAGTTATGGTGGCAATGAGTGCACTGTTGGGAGAAAACCTGTCTATGTGGGTGCTAGGAGTGGAAAATGATTTATAGCACATAATCAATCAACCAATCAGTAAAAGAAAAGAATCAGGAAAAGAACTGTCAGATGTCATGTTATGTTAGAGTAGGAAAAAAGTGTGTTGATTAGACAAAAGTAATATAAATCAGGTACTTTTTGTTGTTGTTTTATACAGCATTCTGAGGTGGGACAGTGAATAATTTCAGGTCATAGGAGTGAGAGGCAATTTATATGGGTATTCTCTACATAAGCAGTATTCCTTGTGACATTCTATGGAAGTGCAAGTTGGATTTTGAAGAAGCAGGATAGGAAGAGTATTGACACCTTTGAAGGTTGGTATTGGAGAAGACTCCTGAGAATACCATGGACAGCCAAAATAAACTGATGGATCATCGAACAAATCAACCCAGAGTTCTCACTCGAGGCACAAAGGACCAGGCTCCAATTATCCTACTTTGGACACATTATGGGAAGACCCAGCTCTCTGGAGAAGGCTCTGATGGTGGGAAAGGTGGAAGGAAAGAGAAGAAGAGGATGACCAGCGGCAAGGGGGATGGACTCAGTTACAGTGGGGATGAGTTGGGAGACTTGAAAGAACAGGATAGTGATAGACCATCTTGGAGAAAATCTATGTGGTCACTAGGAGTTGAAAATGACTTGATGGCACATAATCAATCAATCAATCAATCAGAAGAAATTCAAGGAAAAGGAACTATCAAGACTCCTACATATCCTATTGCTGCTGCTGTTGTTGCTGTTAGTAGTAGCAGTGGTACCATCACTTATCACAGTGTGTTGAGCTTCTCAGAGAAGATCATGATTAAATAATTAACAGACAGCCACAAGCACCACCACCACAACAATAATCAGAATAATCAGAATATCAAACAGAGCATGACCCAACTGTTAAGATGCCACCTTTCTTCCCTATCCCCTTCGGGGGATATGACAGCTCCTTTCAAGTATCTAAAGAAGTTGGCTTCAGCAGCCTAAATGAATCTTGCCATATGCATGGAACTCCTAAGGTCCCATCAGGTCGTAAAGCTGTGAAACCCAGACAGTTCCAAGGATCATGACTTCATACTAGTGACTTTATGAACCACTATCCTTAATGATAGTGGTGTGTATTACCACTCGCCACAAATTAATTTGCATACTGTGTGTAATCACAGGAAAAAAGAAACAAATTAGTTTTCCTATAAGGTTGTTTTCCAGCTGTTTTAGTACAGGCATTGCTCTTCCAAAGCCAGAAAACTGGAGGCTGGGAGATGTGGAGGCAGAAAGAGAAAAAGAGAAAACATCTTGAAAATCTGCATAGTTTTGAATATAAATGAGATAGAGCCAGCTAATTTTATTTCATTACTCTTTAATTGCATTATTAATTAGCAAAGGGCATTAATGCACTTCATGGCAGAGCCAGGAGGTTTTTTTTGGGGGGGGGGTGGAAATAAGAGATTTAATTTTATTGCTTTGTTGTGTGTATGTTATACATGCATGTAATAACCTTGCGGCTCCCCAGATGAACCAGAAGCAGAAAGCAGAAGAGATATTTAAGCAACATAGTAGGAGTCCATCTGGATAAGGCTAAGATGCCATCTGGTCGAGCATTCTGTGTTACATATGGAAGCCAGTCCAGATATATGCTGGAAGCTCAGCAGCATGGGCTTCCATTGCTGCTCTCTAGGATTCAGAAGATTGTAAACAGCCACCTCAATGAACTACCCAGGTCCTCTTTCAAAACTGCTTAAAATGGTGGTCAGGATGACAACAAATTGACATAGTTTGCGGTTTGCAAAGAAAGCTTTCCTTTTAACCGCTCTGAATTTCCCTGCATTCATTTCTGATGCATGACTCAGTCCTAATGTTGTACAGAAGAGAGAAAAACTTTCCTCTGTCCACCTTTCCCATGGCCTGTGTGATTTTATATACCTTACTCATGTCTCCCCTTCACTATCCAGTTATTATAAGGGAGGATGACAGCATTGGCTCAGTTGGTCTGGACTTAGAAGTTTTTGGATGCAATCCTCCAGGAAATGTTAGGGCTGTAGAGTAGAATGATAAATTGAAAAATAAACCTTGCAAAAAGGCAATAACAAACTAATTCTGGGCTATTGTCAAAAAAACAACAACAACCTACATGAAGATATCCATAAAGTCACTAGGAGTCAAACTTGATTTGAAGGAAAAATCTCTTTTGCTTCCACTTGGATGGGAAAGCAAGATATCCCTGGATGATACACAAACAGAGATATATTGAGCCTTCTGGAGAATCCAATGAAAAGGAAGGTCATTAACACAATGGCAATGGAGGGCAAGTTTTTCTGTGCCACACTATCCCATCTTCATTACCATCTTTTGCTTACTTTTCACTGTAGATGTTCTACTTCGCCTTATGCTATATATTAAAAATTATACATCATAAAATCATGCATACCAGCAATGCAAAGGCAGTTGATTTATTACAAGTCAAGCTGCAGGGCCAGTATACCTAGCTGAATATTTATTGAGGGAGTTTGTTTTAGTGGAAAATGTCTTGGTCTAGAACTGGGGAGATACAGGTTCCAACTTCGCCTTCAGCCATGGAGGTTCGTAGTGACTTTGGGTGAAACATGCTTACCCCACCTCACAGCACTGGGGAGTGGGGGAACATAAGGAGGATATGCCATGTAGGCTCTTGAAGGAAAGGTGAGGTAGAATTCTAAAGTGGATGGACAGACAGACAGCAGACAGACAGATGTTACTAGTCAGATGGAGCTCTTTGGTGCACCTGAACAGGTTTTTAAAATAATATTAAGATTGAGATGAAGTCTTCTTTAGGAACTACTCCAGTTCTATGACTATTTCACTTTTGACCTCTCTCCATGGTAGTGCCATGGGGAGAAATGGATGGGCAGTAAATGCTAACCCCATTCTTGCCTCTATGGGTTTTTCTTTAACATTTTTGCTCTGGCTTGGGCAGTGGGAACAAAGGAAACTGAAGCACTGATAAGTTCCACATTTCCTTTGTGGCCATTGGGAGAACTAGAAAAATGGTTATTGCAACACAGAGCCAGACATCTGATTGGGAAAAGAATGGCTGGGTTGCTTGTGTCATAGGAACAGGATCAATGTGTGTTTATGGGTGTGGACACAACACTGGTGTCAGAGTATAATCAACTCAAAAAAAGTAATGAGAGAAATGGACAACAGAATTAAAACTGGCCTGATTTCCCGAAAGATCCAGAATTATATCATTATGAGTGTTGCTCTCACAGTTCTAACCTTGATGTCATTTTTCATTACATGCTGAGTCGAGGTCAAAGTTATAAGTAATGGAGATCAGCTGCCTCATACTACATCTTTGTGCTTAAGTCTAGCAAAATGGAAATGGTCTATTAATTCTCTTAATAAATTTAGATATGGGATTTTGTTTTCCCTCAGCAAAATCTGTCTTTGATTAGCTAACAAAGTGCTCATGAAAACATGCCAAGCTAGTTCTGCTGAATGATGCTGAATCAAAGCCAGCATGATGACAAATTTCTCTTTAATTAGCTCAGAGTGGAATTTGAATGAAGGCTTTTGAGAGAGTCTTCAGTATGCAGAGAAACGGCATACCTCTAGGGTGTGGGGCAGTGTTTCTCCACCTTGGCAACTTTAAGATGTGTGGACTTCAACTCCCAGAATTCCCCAGCCAGCCACTTTGCACCCAGTCTGAATGGGACAAAGGAAGACATGAGACAAGTCATGAATTAACGAGAACTAAGAGGAGTGGAACATTATCTCAAACATCTTAAATTGCTGCTTGATCTGGGAGATGAGAAGCAAAGCAGGACGACCATCAGCTTAGCAGAAAAGTAATCCACCTTAGCCTCTTCTCTGTATTAACTGTCACGTAGCAGCCACAGTGACCCTGACAGAGGCATGCGCAAGAGATGCAATTAAGGCCTCCCTCTCCACAAACTCAGCTAACATAATTTAACATGTCATCTCCCTGAATTGTTTCTCTTCCAGCTTATAAGGACTAGCCCTGTGTGAATCAGCCAGGATCAGTTTTGAACTGGAGATCTGAGATTCAAAGAGGACACGAAGTGATTTTATTTGATTTGGTTGGCAGTGGGAGATTCAGGCTTTGATTTAAGCCACATCAAGATTTGAAATTTGACTGAAGAGAAAAAAAGGAGGTTCGTCCATAGGCTGTAATGGGGATGCATTAAAGTATCTGCAGCCGCTTCATTTTGGTTGATCCCTGAAAGGATGTTAATCCTGTCAAATTTTAGCTAGTTTTAGGTAGGTAGTTAGCTAATTTTAGGTAGTTCTTCAAGAGTTTCACCAAAATATTTTATTTATTTATTTATCAAATTTGTCACTGCCCATCTCCTCCCACCAGGGGGACTCTGGGCAGTTTACAGTAAAATAATCAATAAAACATTAGATATATAATATAATTACAATATATACAAATACACTATAAAATACAATTACAAGTAACTAATAAATATAGATAAAAATGAAGTCCAGATGGCAATGATCCAATTCGGTCCTTGTGTGGGAGGAGCACTTTGGGGCACTAGCCAACCCCAGGCATGACTCCTCTCCTCCCTGCCCCAGGCCAGCTGGCAGAGCCAGGTCTTCAAGTTTCTCCGAAAGGCCAGGAGCGATGGGGCCAATCTCACCTCTGGGGGCAAGATGTTCCAGAGGGTGGGAGCTACTGCAGAGAAGGCCCGCCTCCTGGACCCCGCCAGATGGAATTCTCTTACTGACGGGGTCCGCAACATGCCCCCTCTGCACGATTGGGTGGGCCGGGTCGATGTAACGGGGAAGAGGTGGTCCTTCAGGTAGCCTGGTCCCATGCCATGTAGGGCTTTAGAGGTGATAACCAACACCTTGAATTGGACCCGGAAGCTAACTGGCACCCAATGCAGCTTGCGTAGTAAAGATGTTATCTGCGCCCTTCTAGGGCCACCAAAGATAGCCCATGCAGCTGCATTCTGGACCAGCTGTAGCTTCCGGATACTCTTCAAGGGTAGCCTCATATAGAGTGCATTGCAGTAGTCAATCTGGGAGATAACAAGGGCATGAGTGACCGTTCAAAGGGCCTTCCAATCCAGGAAAGGGCATAACTGGTGCACAACATGAAGCTGTGCAAAGGTCCTCCTGGCCACGGCTGCCACCTGCTCTTTGAACAGGGGCTGTGAGTCCAGGAGGACTCCCAAGTTATGCACAGGGTCTGTCTGGGGCAGTGCAACCCCATCCAGAACCAAAGATGACAAGTCCCGGATACGGAAGACCCATCAACCCACAGCCACTCTGTCTTACCAGGGTTCAGCTGAAGCCTGTTGTTCACCATCCAGACCCCCACAGCCCCCAGGCACCAAGAGAGGGCGGTCACAGCATCACTTACCTCACCCTCACTTACTTCCCCCTGTAGCTATTTTAAAGCAGAGGTAGTTGGAATGAGCAAAAGGCAGCCCCAACAACCTCCAAATGATCCAGCAAAACCCAATGGAGAACCTCAGTTAGCCCAATGCACAAAGTGCCCCTCAAATCACGTGGAACTCAACTCCATGAACAAGTCAATATGGGTCTTAGCAACAGTACAGAAATGGCTTCCCATTGCCATTTGCAGGGATTTTTTTTTTTTAGTTCCCAGTCTAGCCTACAGTCCTGATAGCTTCTGGTGATCGCCCACTCAAGCACAAGCCAGACCTGACCTTGCTTAGTTTTTCAAATCAACCAAAGTTGTCTACGTTTTGCCACTGGGCTGGAGGGAAGTTCACTACTCTAAATGAAATATGTTGAAGAGGAGGAAGGGGGAAAGAATGAATGTATAGTAAAGGGAGGACTTTCAGAAAATATTCCTTGCTCATGAGAAAATGGATCTCACAAGAAGGACACTCAGAATAAACCTGCCTTGATTTTGTTGAGTATAAGATGGGACTGAGAAAAAAATGGCCAGGCTTTCATTATTCCGTTATTCTACCCTAAAATAATAGATAGCTTTCTGGAATCCCTGATGTTCCTACCTTGAAGGGCTGACAAAAACCTCCTTTAACAAGTAAGCCCTTGCATTTCCATTTGCAAGAAGGAAGCTAACCTTGGCAAGATAGTTAATCAGCTGAAACATGCTGGCACAATGAGATTCAAGGCCACAGGAATAGGCATGCTGAAGGAGGCTAGCGTTGAAAAAATGGCATTTATGACCTTGCCACCCTCTACTATTAAAAACGGTACCTGCTGGGGTGACCGCCTAACCTGGCACCTGTTTGCTCAGTGTCAAGTATTTTAAAACAATCCCAATCATACAGAATTTAAGAGTAAGGTTTGACCTATATTCGTTGTTGAAAGCTGAACTGAACTCCCAGTGGTGTTCCCAGAAGCAGCCCAGAAGTGTAACGTTCCATTAGTACAAGAGAACAATTTTAAGGATTGGGGCTGGTCAATCCAAGAATCTGAGAGAAAGTGAATGAAGCCCAAAGCAATGTTAACTGGGCCACCTCAAAACTGTAATGATAAACACAGACTTTAGCGAGGCGATAAAACTCTCAATAACAGACAGATCTTCATGCCACTCCATCTCCTTTCCTTTTACATCCTCCATAAAAGGGAAGTTGTAATGTTATGTATGGTCTCTCTGGGCCACCGAAGCAGCAGAAGACCTATAATATCTGCAAAGTGCTTGGCAAGGTTGAGAAATATTTTGAAGCCCTCTGATTCAACGCACTTCATTGAAGAGGCTCGTCTGCTCACTAACTGCTTTGAAGGGCTGATTCGATTGAGGCTTCGTCAAATCAAAGTATCCCTCTGAAGCTTGGCACAGCCATAATTAGGAGTTTTCTTTTTCACTCCTCACCTGCCCTCTGGAACACTTGTATTTTTGTGTAAAGTTTTTTGAATTCTAAGCCTGAGGGTAGGATCAATGAGCCTGTTTTGGCTGATAAAACAAAGTACTGTAGATCTATTCTGATATAGTCAAGCTTCCAAGTCTTAAGATGACACCCCCCTGAAAAACAGGCCATTGAGATCCAAACAAGGGCACCATTAATTCTCTGTTTTAATTTTTCTGAAGTCCGACATGGTTTTCAGCTTATCTTTTGGTCTTGTCTTGGTATTTAATCAAGCCCCATGGCTTGCCCTAGATCTTGCCTCCTCATTTCTTTTTCACCACTAAATTCTGATTTGGTTTTCTCTGAAAACTCCTGGTTTGTTTTTCAGTCTCAACTTTTTGTTTAGACTTGCCTTCTTCTTATTTGACCTTTCTTCCTAACTGTTGGCCTGATTCTCAACCTCCCTTTAGGTATCTTTTTTAGCACTTTTATTTTGCTTCTTGGCCATGTTTTCTTGTGCTTCTCTTCCACTTTTGATTTATCTTACTTTTCCTCTTACCTCCTGAACTGGTTTTTAGTTTTGACTTACTCCTTTTAGTTCTCACTTACTCTTTGGCCTTGACAACTGGCATTATCCCATAGCTCCTAATTCCTAACTCACTTTGGCCTGCTGCCCCTTGCCCAGTCCTTGGACGTGTTGTTTTCCCTGCCATAACCAGAACACAAAGACTCAGGGGAAGCTGTGATTCATGCCTTGCAGTGGGTTTCCCAAAAGCATAAGACTGCCCACCATTGGTTCTTGACTTACTTCAAGGATCTAGACAGGAATGCAACTATTGCATCTCCTAATCAAAGAATAGTAGGCTCTATCTAAGATGGTCATCTTCTTCCTGCAAGTGGACAGGCTTGGGCAGGACACACATGGAGCAGTGAGAGAGGAAGGCATCAGTCCTGGTGAATAAATTGGATACAGATAAGGCAGCCACATCTCTCTCACAGAACGTGGAACTAAATGGACCCTTTCTCAGATCCAGCAGGGCTCTTACATCCTTACTCTGTCCAAAATTGGTTAAAGCAAAACTGAGGATAACTTGATGGTGAAACATCTCTGTACTCAAGATGCATATGCACAAAAGAAAAGACACAATGAAACATTGCACCTAAAGAGTAGATATGGTATATTCCTTTTCTTGAGGAGAAAGAAAATCCATACTGTAGTCATTGGGACAATCATGTTTGTTCATCTGTTTTTAAAAGGTGTTTTCTAACTCCAGCTTGTGTGTCAGACTCCTCCTGGAATGCATAATGAAGACTGAAGCACAAAGTTGTAACATGTGATAGGGTGAGCCGTGTAGGAACCCCAACGCCAAATGTCCAAATGGAACTCACAGTATATTATAAGGGAAAACAATTTTTAGGAAGCAGCCTAAGTCGGACCTAGCAATGGTGGCATACTTTATTAGCTTTGCATTTGTAAAAGCCACGTTCAGACAAACTACCGTAGTGTGGAAGATTGAAATAAGAGAGGGAAGAGCGCCAAAAACGCCGGTGATGCCCCTGTAGCCTGCTCACATTTATCCTACTATTGGATCTCTACGATCTCTTCAGAAGATCCAGAGGAAATTGGGCTCCCATTTACATAACTCTCAACATAGCTTTCTCTATGGTCGAGGATCCCAAAACACTGCTGACAGCCACACTCATATTCAGGTTAAAATGACACACTTCTCCTTATGACCTGCTGGTACAGGAATGGCCAACTTGAGGACTTCACAAAGCCCCAGCTCAATTTTTACTTGTTTCCCCTCCCACCAACAAAACACTAATTTTTAGTGGCACAAGTTTGGGCTAGCCAAATCCGTGGACAGAATTCACTGTAAGGCTCCTTTCTTGGTTAGAATGAGTTGCAGTTCCTGAGATGCAATCATGGGAGACAACGATTGCTTCTGTGCCCTGTCTGCTGGGCTTCCTAGAAGCATGAAGATGACAAGATGTCCAAGCTGATGAACAGATATGTGGGATTCTTCTAATTCATTCTGAAAAGTGAAGTTGACACATGACATGCCTTGCATAAATCATCTGGTGGAGGACGCTCATTCTGTGTGCTCTACCTTTTCTTCATATTTATGATTAAGAGGAAAGGACTGAAGGCGTCTTGCTTGCTCTCCCTGTCTGAAACTCCTGTTGGATTTATCTTCGAGCAGGAAATTTTGCTTCAGGCCAATAAATTTTCCACCTACAGTACCTCAACTCTTTCCCCACCTCTCTGCAGAATAAGCACACGTTCTACTCTACCCAAAAATGCAGTGTCAGGGCTCAGACGCCGACTCCTTGTTTGATGCAAGGTCTAAAACTTATAAGACAGGCAAGTCAGCAGCCCTGGATATAAAAAAGCAAGAGTCCTTGAGCCTTTGCAGGCAGGGAATCTTCTCCCCCCCACCCCCCATCCTCTTAATCCAGCACTTCTTAGTAAGGGAGGATTCATCAAAATCTCTAATTAAATACATGACAGCTGGTGGATGGGAGCATTTTGTCTCAGCACTTCCATTCTCTAATACTTCATAATCCTAAGAGTCCAAAATATGAATTAATAATGATTCCAGGACCTTGATACACCCCAACTAATGGCAGCTAGAGATAGGGGGAGGGAGATGAAGTTGATAAAAAGGTGTCTTTGAATTGCATCTAAGGGACTGCCTTATGCATTCAGGAGAATCAGCTGGATAAAAAATGTTCCTGTGCTTCATCTCAGACTGCAGGTGGGTACTGGAGGTGCTGTTTTGTGTTTCAGTGTGCTCTCATGGATAATAAAATAAAATAAAATAAAATAAAATTGTATAAGCTGCATTGATGATTGCTCTCACTTACAGTGCAGGTGTTTAACCAAATCACTAACAAATACATCAAAAGTGAAAAATAGTAAAAATCACGTCAACCAAATAAAAGCAACTGCAATGAACACATAAAAGAAATAGATAAATAATCATCAATTAAATCAATAATAGTAGGATCAAATTCTTGTTGAACAAGAAAAGTCGTCGGGTGGGATGCAGCCAGCCTGTAGATTTGCCTTCTACAATCTGTCTCTCAGTGTTTCAAACCATGCTTTCCATAATCAGCATCAGAAAGCATGCTGAGGAAGAACTGCAGGCCAAAAATCTGGAGGGACTCCAGACTGGGAAGATTTGTGTATAAAATGCTTGAGCATTTAGTTCTGGCTAAAGAGAGGTCCTCTGCTTCCAGTCTAGGTCAGTGAAAGGGGATGTATTTAATCATAAGTGTAGTGTAATGGTATGTGGGAATGACCTTGGGAGAATTGGTAAAGAGACACTGCCAAGGGAATGGTCAGATAAGAGACAGCATAGCCCACAGCTGGATAGTGGGCAGGGCAAGAGGGAAAGGAGAAGGTGGGAGGATTGTACTTTCAGACTTGCAAGATTCTGTCAATGTAGCTTTACAATAAAGTAGAATTAGCTCATCTGGTTGTAATTTCTGTCTGGCTTACCCAATAAGGCTGACATCATTCTTGTGAGTCTGAAAGTACAATCCTCCCTCCCCCCATGTGTCTCCTTTAGAGCCCAAGAAACTAGGGACGGTCCCTTCTGAGCCTCTTGCCCCACCCATTATCCAGCTGTGACCTATGCAGTCTCTTATCTGACCATTCCCTTGGCAGTCTCTCTTCTCCCTGTCTACCAAGGTCTTTCCCACATACCATAGTTGTTTGTTGTTTATTCATTCAGTTGCTTCTGACTCTTCGTGACTTCATGGACCAGCCCATGCCAGAGCTTCCTGTCGGTCGTCAACACCCCCAGCTCCCCCAGGGACGAGTCCATCACCTCTAGAATATCATCCATCCACCTTGCCCTTGGTCAGCCCCTCTTCCTTTTGCCCTCCACTCTCCCCAGCATCAGCATCTTCTCCAGGGTGTCCTGTCTTCTCATTATGTGGCCAAAGTATTTCAGTTTTGCCTTTAATATCATTCCCTCAAGTGAGCAGTCTGGCTTTATTTCCTGGAGGATGGACTGGTTGGATCTTCTTGCAGTCCAAGGCACTCTCAGAATTTTCCTCCAACACCACAGTTCAAAAGCATCGATCTTCCTTCTCTCAGCCTTCCTTATGGTCCAGCTCTCGCAGCCATATGTTACTACGGGGAACACCATTGCTTTACCTATGCGGACCTTTGTTGTCAGTGTGATGTCTCTGCTCTTAACTATTTTATCGAGATTTGTCATTGCTCTTCTCCCAAGGATTAAGCGTCTTCTGATTTCCTGACTGCAGTCAGCATCTGCAGTAATCTTTGCACCTAGAAATACAAAGTCTTTCACTGCCTCTATATTTTCTCCCTCTATTTGCCAGTTATCAATCAAGCTGGTTGCCATAATCTTGGTTTTTTTGAGGTTTATCTGCAAGCCAGCTTTTGCACTTTCTTCTTTCACCTTCATCATAAGGCTCCTCAGTTCCTCTTCGCTTTCAGCCATCAAAGTGGTATCATCTGCATATCTGAGATTGTTAATGTTTCTTCCAGTGATTTTAACTCCAGCCTTGGATTCCTCAAGGCCAGCTTGTCGCATGATGTGTTCTGCATACAAGTTGAATAGGTAGGGTGAGAGTATACAGCCCTGCCGTACTCCTTTCCCAATCTTAAACCAGTCTGTTGTTCCGTGGTCTGTTCTTACTGTTGCTACTTGGTCGTTATACAGATTCTTCAGGAGGCAGACAAGATGACTTGGTATCCCCATACCACTAAGAACTTGCCACAATTTGTTATGGTCCACACAGTCAAAGGCTTTAGAATAGTCAATAAAACAGAAATAGATGTTTTTCTGAAACTCCCTGGCTATTTCCATTATCCATCGGATATTGGCAATTTGGTCCCTAGTTCCTCTGCCTTTTCTAAACCCAGCTTGTACATCTGGCAATTCTCGCTCCATGAATTGCTGAAGTCTACCTTGCAGGATCTTGAGCATTACCTTACTGGCATGTGAAATGAGTGCCACTGTTCGATAGTTTGAACATTCTTTAGTGTTTCCCTTTTTTGGTATGGGGATATAACTTGATTTTTTCCAGTCTAATGGCCATTCTTGTGTTTTCCAAATTTGCTGGCATATAGCATGCATTACCTTGACAGCATCATCTTGCAAGATTTTGAACAGTTCAGCTGGGATGCCGTCGTCTCCTGCTGCCTTGTTATTAGCAATGCTTCTTAAGGCCCACTCAACCTCACTCTTCAGGATGTCTGGCTCTAGCTCACTGACCACACCGTCAAAGCTATCCCCGATATTGTTATCCTTCCTATACAGGTCTTCTGTATATTCTTGCCACCTTTTCTTGATCTCTTCTTCTTCTGTTAGGTCCTTGCCATCTTTGTTTTTGATCATACCCATTTTGGCCTGGAATTTACCTCCAATGTTTCAAATTTTCTGGAAGAGGTCTCTTGTCCTTCCTGTTCTATTGTCTTCTTCCACTTCCGTGCATTGCTTGTTTAAAAATAATTCCTCATCTCTTCTGGCTAACCTCTGGCATTTTGCATTTAATTGGGCATATCTCCCCCTATCACTGTTGCCTTTTGCTTTCCTTCTTTCTTGGGCTACTTCTAGTGTCTCAGCAGACAGCCATTTTGCCTTCTTGGTTTTCTCTTTCTTTGGGATGTATTTTGTTGCCGCCTCCTGAAGAATGTTGCGGACTTCTGTCCATAGTTCTTCCGGGACCCTATCTATTAAGTCCAGTCCCTTAAATCGATTCTTCACCTCCACTGCATATTCCTTAGGAATATTAGTGAGCTCATATCTAGCTGATCTGTGGGTCCTCCCTAATTGTTTTAGTCTGATCCTAAATTGTGCAAGAAGAAGTTCGTGATCTGAACTACAGTCAGCTCCAGATCTTGTTTTTACCGACTGTATAGATGTCTGCCACCTTTGGCTGCAAAGGATGTAGTCAATCTGATTTCGGTGTTGTCCATCTGGTGAAGTCCATGTATAAAGCCGTCTCTTAGGTTGTTGGAAGACAGTGTTTGTTATGCAGAGTGAGTTGTCTTGGCAAAATTCTATCAGCCTATGTCCTGCTTTGTTTTGTTCTCCCAGGCCATGCTTACCTGTAATTCGAGGTGTCATTTGACTGCCCACCTTAGCATTCCAGTCTCCTGTGATGAAAATAACATCTCTTTTAGGCGTGTTGTCCAGTAGGTGCTGCAGATCCTCATAGAAGTGCTCTACTTCAGCTTCTTCAACATCTGTGGTTGGGGCGTATATTTGGATCACTGTGATGTTAGATGGCTTGCCCTGAATTCGAATTGAGATCATTCTGTCGTTTTTTGGATTGTATCCAAGCACTGCTTTAGCCACTTTACTATTAATTATGAAGGCTACTCCATTTCTTCTGTGGTCCTCTTGTCCACAGCAGTAGATCTGGTGGTCATTTGATGTGAAGTGGCCCATTCCAGTCCATTTCAGTTCACTGACGCCCAAAATGTCTATCTTTAATCTTGACATCTCACCAATAACCACATCCAATTTGCCCTGGCTCATAGATCTTACATTCCAGGTTCCAATGGTGTGTTGATCCTTAGAACATCGGATTCGCCGTTCACCACCAGCACCGTCGGCCGCTAGCCATCCTTTCGGCTTTGAGCTAGCTGCGTCATCACGTCTGGGGCTAGTTGAGCTCATCCTCTGTTCCTCCCCAGTAGCATTTTGACCATCTTCCGACCTGGGGGTCTCATCTTCCGATGGTATACCGACATATCTCTGGTTGTACTGATCCATTTAGTTTTCACGGCAAGAATACTGGGGTGGGTTGCCATTACCTTCTCCAGGGATCGCATTTAGTCTGACCTCTCTGTCATGACCTTCCCGTCTTGGGTGGCCCTTCACGGTTTAGCTCATGGCATCATTGAGGTGCTCAAGCTCCAGCACCACGACAAGGTAACGATCCTTTGCTGAAGCACATGCCATTACATGTAGTGTAAGAATGATTTCTCACAGTAAGAAATCTAGCAGCAGTTACAAAAACACCTGACAGATGCAGTCTGCTCCCTTCATAAAAGACACAAGCCCCCTCTCCTTTGCATAGGAAAACTTCAAGAGAACAGACCACAGTTTGCTGCTTCAGTTACCCCATCAGTAAGATGCTTCTCATATTAGGAGACAGTATTATGAACTCTGGCATAGATCCCACATATCTTGCTGACTCTACTCCCCCACTGTTCTCTTATTCAGCTGGAGGGGGGCACTTTACCCTGGTCAGAGGTTCATTCCAGAATTTATGGACACTAAACTGGGGAAGGTTGGTTTAGGGACTGATTTTGTTATTTAATTTTCTGACACACTTATTCTTCCACTGTTCTAATAATAGTTATATTGTTTCAAAGAACTGCATGGTGCTATTTTGATATCAGTATGAGTCTGATAATGATCTGGAATTCTTTTTTTTTTTTTCCTTTCTATCTTGGTCCTGAAATTACCTAGAGATTTGTAGCTCACTTTTAATAGAAGATATTTAACTTAGCAGAGGAGCAATATGATAAAATATTTCTCTCTAGCCAAAAGAAAGAGCAGATCGTATTCTGATTATTCTCCTCAATCTATTCCCCTTCTCATGCTCGGCAGGTAAACCAAATAACCATTTTAGTGATTTCTTTATGAAAGCCCCCATTTTATTTAAGCCTTGCAAATTGCAAACCATTTCTTTATGCAATCAGGCTGGTTACCTGATCTCTCTCTAAACAAAGGTCAGAAAAGACCAAAGATAACTCTCTCTCTCTCTCTCTCTCTCTCTCTTTACACACACACACACACACACACACACACACATATACACACACATACATATATGGTCTCAGTTAAAGCATTATCCTCAAACACCAGGGGCTGTAAAATCTTCAGAGAATGTTTTTTCTGATGGCCCCATTGAAGTGATCAGGAGCTCAGTGAAGCATGACAGTACTTTAATGTAATTCCTATTCAAGAGAAGGAGAAGGAGAAGAAGAAGGAGGAACATCATCATTAGAGCCAGTTTGGTGTAGTGGTTAAAGAGCTGGCCTAGAAACCAGGAGACTGTGAATTCTAGGCCTCCCATCAGCATGAAAGCCAGCTGGGTGGCTTTGGGCCAATCCCTGCCTCTCAGATCTATCTTTAATAAATTCTAGCCATCTGACTCCTCCTTCACATGTCCTCTTTAAGTCAACCACAGGTATATCCTCTCACTCACTCAGCCTCACTCAGTGGAGCTGATTGACCTCAATGAAAGAGAGAAGTGAAAGGGCCATAAGAGAGTTTGAGAGCCAGTTTGGGTGGTGATTAACGTGCAGGCCTACAAACCAGGAGACCGTGAGTTCTAGGCCTCTCTTAGGTATGAGAGCTGACTGGGTGACTTTGGGCCAGTCCCTCTCTCTCAGCCCAACCCACCTCACAGGGCTGTTGTGGAGAAAAATATGAGGCAGCAGTATTAGGCATGTTCACCACCTTCTGTTCTCTATCTATCTATGCGTATATATATATACAGTATATACAGTACATACTGTATATACAGTACATATATACATATATACTTATATAATTGGGATAATATTACTGTCTAGTTTGCCCAGCTGATGCATCTTGTGCATAGCTGTTATGACCCCTCATCCCCTTGGATCTTTTAGGATGGGGCAGAAGATTGATGAGGAGCTTTTAGATAAGAACAGCCAGGCTGGTATAAAGGGCCATCCCCGTCAAACAATACAGTTCTGTCATCATCTGACTCAGAAGTTGAACCCTCAATCATTTCTGCAAAATCAGTTGAAGATTGAACTAATCTTGACTATGTATTTACTGACTGACTGACTTGCTAGGATTTACAGTATATGCCACTTCAATCCAGCAGGACTCTGGATCATTTCTGAGTTGGAGACTTCAACTCCTACTATTCCTTAGCCTAAGAATGCTGATTATTTCAAGTCCATACATCAGAAGGGGAAAAAGAAAAAAATGGGGAAAGCTGCTTTGTGGTGTTTTTTTCTGTTCTAATGTGGAAGAATATCGACCAACCTGACACTTTTTGAGCTGTCCAAGGTACTGATCCTACTGCCCTTTCCATTTGTCTACATGAAACCCTCTGCCTGAAGCTTGCCTGCTGTGTCTAATGTCTATGAGATTAGCACCTCTGTATGGCCAATTTATTCAGCTGGAGCACAAACACAATCCAGTACAAAACCAAAGGACTAAACTTATAAAAGTAGATGAACTCCTGCAGGGTCTCACATAAGGAGGTGGAAGACCAAATGAAGTAAGCTCAAGGATGAGATCTCTTTACGAGACAACAAACATATTTTAAACCTTCTAAATATGCTTGCTGTCTCCAAAAGGTGGGTATCTCTGCTCTAATAATTGTCAAGAAACTTTGTACACTATATTTCTCCAAGATTTTGAGGCAACCTGGTGAGGGTGAAAAACAAAAGAAGAAAAGGGAGAAGAGAGCAATTAGGATGCAAATGGGAGAAACGGCTGCTGTTGCCCCTGTTTCTGTTACCACTGTAAGATCTGCTTGAATTGCTGGAGGGATGGAAACTTCTGCTTCTTCTCACATTAAAGTCTGAGACACAGAAAGCACTCAGCTGAACCTAATACAAGGACTTTATGTCCATCCTTCAAGATCTGGATGCAGATGATATGGAAGATAAAGTAATTCCCTATGATTCCTGTTTTGTTCATTTCTTCACTGTGTATGCTTCAGATGCAAGTACTGATAGAGACTAAACACTTACAGTATTTACTTTATGAGTACAAGTTGAACCATGGAGAAAGTTCATCAGTCAGTGGTAGATCTAGGTCGGGACTTCCTTCCCAGAGTCTATAGATAGGGTTGGAGGGACTTTATAATGAAACTAGATACTGCTAGAGTGTAAATGAATAAATTCCAAACTATGTTCTTAAGATGTTGCTAGATGCCAGCTTCATATATCATTGAAAATTAGCCATGTTGGCTGGAAATTATGAGGGTTCTAGAAATTATGAAAATTATGAGGGTTCATATGGATGTTAGCTTGGAAAAAGTTGAACAATATGACAATTGAGCTACATGGGCTGATGGGCAAAGATGATAAAA
This sequence comes from Candoia aspera, assembly GCF_035149785.1. Lineage (NCBI taxonomy): Eukaryota > Metazoa > Chordata > Lepidosauria > Squamata > Candoiidae > Candoia > Candoia aspera. Next base: position 13,126,294 of record NC_086166.1, on the reverse strand, counting down.
GACACTTCCATTATTTCTGAGTTATGGTACTGCAGACACTCCTAGCTCCAGTATTTCTGGCTGTCTATATCCTCACCCTGAATGATGTTAATGATTTTTTTTTAAGCTACGTTGGTCTTCATTTAGAGCAATAATCTGCTAAGGGCAATGAAATAAACTTTTCGGTGCATATATTAATACATTTTCCCCATGTTTCTTTGTATTTATTTTTGTTGAGGTCTGCAGAGAGTTATTTACTAGAACTGCTTAAACAAAGATTGGCCTAGCATTTTTTTTTTTTAACCTGGAAGGGAAGGCAAGAGTTTGGATTGACATTATCTGACAGGAAAAGAAAAGAACAGCAACAACAACATTCTTATGTGAAGGGGCAGATTAATTGGGTAAAAATAGGAAGTATAGTGGGTGAACACTGACCTTTCTGAGATTTGTAGAAACCTAGCTCTATAAATATAGATAAGCATATGAAAAAAATGATATTGAAAAATATTTATGCCTAACCCTCAATATGAAAATAAAATAGACAAATGTTTTTCTCTGTAATGAAATTACACCATAAATTATTTCCAAGAGCATTCCAATGTCAAGGTAACTTCCTTAATGATCCATTATCATTGAAATGCAGACATAATGTTAATTAAAATGAAGGGGCAAACCTATTTCCATTTTTTATTAAGATACATGGGGCTCCTTCTACAGCTATTAGCCTCACTGCCAGGGTTAAGCAGAGGGCATTTTTTGCTCTGTGAGGTGGATCATAGTGTAGGGATTTCAGAAGCCGGCCAATGGCCGTGTCTTAATCAGAAGGCAAACCGGAGACATTCAGCAAGGCAGGTGCTCTAGCAAAATGGATAAAGGGGTTTTATTTAATTCAAGTATATTTATGTGGTTCTTCATCAAAGTGGAGAATTGGCCCACCCGAAATAAATACACTGACCCTTTAGCAATAAAAGGCAGGGGGAAAAAATATTGTAAATAGAGTGAGTAACTTAAAATGACTATGTCACCTGGAATCAAAAGGATTGCAAGGTCAGTGTAACTTGCTACTTTCACAAAGGGGATACCATAATGGGGAAGGCTCATTTCCTAGTTAGCACAGAGAGCAAGGTGAGATCCGATTCTCCGTCCCCCTCCCCAGCTGCACTCGGTCCCAATCTCTCTTTCTTTATAACAATGAAGCCTCTTTGGACCCCAATTGCTAATAATCAACAGTGCTGTTTCCTCAGACAAGAAAAATCCAAGACATGTAAGCCATAAAAGCTTAATATAGTTTCTCTTTCTGAGCTGCTGGGCCTTGTCATGAGCTTTGCATCCAAGTTCCCCTGGTTATGTTACATATACTGGGGGATTTCAACATTCATATCATAAGGTCAAGATCTGGCTGGATTCAGGATATTATTGCCCCCATGGCAACCATGGGCCCATCCCAAGTCATCTTGGAGTGCTTGCTGGATGATCTGCAAACAAAACATTGCTCTGAATCCTTTGCCATTGTTGGATTGCTTCATTGTCCAGATGAGGCTTGTTGGCTTCCAACAGGGTTATAGAAATCTCCCAGCAAACTGGCAGGCAGTTCCAACAGGCACTTGGTGAAATGTTGGGGACAGAAAATGCCTAGTGAGCTTGATGAAGTTGATTCCTTGGTGGCCTCTCTCTGTTGGCAGATCCTGAGGTGCTCTTTGATTTACAAAGCTGTTCTAGAGAGGAAGCAGCTGAAGCAAAACCTGGAGCACTGGTGGAGGAAAACTAAAAGTGAATTTGACCCAGCACAGATAAAAGCTCATTTCAAGCCTACGCCATGGTGATAAGAGCGGCAAAGAGTGTGCACATCTCTACCTTAACTGCCCCAGCTGGTTATTGTCCAGTGGCCCTGTTTAAGATTACTTGATCCATATTGGAGGGATAAAAATAAAGATCCACACCTGATCACTGTGATCCATTTGCAACACGATCTATTGATAAAGTTGTTCAGGTTCCCCAGAATCTTGACTCCTTCTTGGTGGGGTCTGAAGTGATAACTGGGGCAAAGTCTTTCTTGGTATCTGGGACTTTTCCAAGCTAGTGGACTCTGAGAAGCAGAGAGGGTGCTGTCCAGTGTGAGCTTTTCTACTTACAATCTTGACGCTTCCTTGTGACTTTGTGCACTTGAGTAGCTGGGTTTGGGGGGCTACAAATGCCTCCAAAGAGGAGAGGTTATTTTGATTGCCTTTAAGTAGATGCTGTTATACCCCACTTTTGAAGAAGCCTTCCCTGGAGCTGGCAATATTAACTCTCATCCTAAGAAGGTAGCATAGCTCCAGCTGCAGAATACCTTAGATTAAACTGATTACCTGGAGTCTTTTAGTTAGGGTTCAAACTTGGTCATGGGACTGAAATGGCATTGGTCATTCTGGTGGATGTTCTTTATCAAGACCTGGATGGGTCCCACTTGATCTCTCAGCAGCATTTGACTGTGGAATTCTTCTTGGTCACCCATAAGGATTGGAGATTGAAGGCACTGTCCTATAGTGGTTCTGCTCATCTGTATCCAGATGATTCTAGTCATACACTGTGGGAGTGGAGAGGCTGGTTCCTTGGGTGTCCCCTTGTGAGTTTCTAGAAAAACAGTCCTTTCACCTCTACGGTTTAAAATCTATATGAAGCCACCAGGCAGGGTGGCACTACCTCCAAAAGAGTACATCTAGAATTTAGATGTTGTCCTGGACTCAGAGCTACCATTGGAAGAGCAGGTGGAAGTCCCAGGGAGCCTTCTCCCAGCTTCAGCTAGTGTGCCAGTTATGGCTGTACCTGGCAGCACCTTTTGATAGTAACTCTTGTGCTCATCATCATCAAAATAGACAACTACAATGTGCCTTGTATGGAGCTATTTATGAAGACTATTCAGAAACTGTAGTTGGCAAAAAATGTAGCTGTCTGCCTGCAGGTACGTGAGAGCCCCTTGCAGACACCTGTGTTATGCACTGGCTTCCAGTAGGTTCCTGGGTACAATTCAAAGTGTTAATATTAACCTTTAAAACTGGTTCTTAAATATTTGCAGAACCACGTCCTCCAGGTAGAACCAAACTGTCCACTTTGATCATCTTGGCTGGGGAGAGGAGAGATCAGTGGGGACTCAAAACTTTCCCTTTTTTTTGTGGGTCTCCCACTTTAGGGCACCTCCCTCTGGAAGTGAAATGGCACAAGGCGTTGCAATGTTGGCAGTTTGTATCATGTTGTTATGACTGTAAAGCCTAGGAGTTACGTAACGTTGGCAGGTTGTAAATGAAATAAGTAAATAAAAAGCAAAAAGCAAAAAGCAAAGAATTGTACCCAAACTCCTCTCAACTTTCCCAAATACAGAAACTCATATATTTGTTCATGTATGTGAAATTCCTACATTTTGAAAGGTCCATAAAACCTGCCCCACAGTATTCTTAGGGTAAAGGTAAAGGTTTCCCTTGACATTAAGTCCAGTCGTGTCCAACTCTAGGGGGCGGTGGTCATCTCCGTTTCAAAGCCGAAGAGCCAGCGATTGTCCGTAGACACTTCCGTGGTCATGTGGCTGGCATGACTACACGGAACACTGCTACCTGCCCGCCGAAGCGGTACCTATTAATCTACTCACATTTGCATGTTTTCAAACTGCTAGGTTGGCAGGAGCTGGGACTAGCAACGGGAGCTCACCCCATCATGCTAACGGTACTATTATTGTACTCCAACTTCCTCAAGGTTTATTTCCCTTGTGAAACAGGTTTCTGATTTTCTCCTTCATTCTTAGTGAGCTTTAAAATGTCTTGATAGCATTCTGAGCTTATTATATTAAGGTGGCAAAAGATTGATTTTCACACAGGCCTTGGCAGCTGAACAGTTGATGCCAAGTTTCAGACCAGCTTTCCTAATTTATTGGGATTATAATATTTACCACTTACTATAAGAATTTAGATCACTGTGCCTGGATTTATTGACTGTTATAGCCCTATACATCTAAGGAGTACCACCTTAGGAAAGAAATCTTTGGACATAAGTATTGTTCAACAAATTAAGTCCTTGAAGTACCAGAATACAAGTAAAGGGACTAGGAACTTCCTTTTCTGTAAACTGAAAGAGTTACTCAGTTGATTATCCCTTGGCTGCAGCACCACCCTTTGTTACGGCCATCAAGGGTATTGCAACTCATCAACTGCAACCTGAAATGATAAGCAAGAAATGAAGAATCGGCTGACCTTTGATACATCAGTTGCTCCTGACTTCTTTTGTTTTGTTTTGTTTTAAGTACACATTACTGTTAACTGCCAAACTGGATAAGGCAGGGCAATATGGTGGGGGCAGTGGTCCCAGCCTGGACACCCTCTCTGTTCATTATATATTAAATCAGAGCTGCATGCTGCATACTTAACACTGTAATTACTTTAACCCTCCATGTCATGACTCTCAATGGAATGTAGCAGGATCAGGAACCAGGTTAAGAGGAACCAGTAGTCTGAAAAGTATACGGAAGGAAAGTCAAGCAATGTTGTAACAAAACCATAGAAAAAGGATCTCTGTCTGTCTGTTTGTCTCTCTCTCTCTCTCTCTTTCATCACTCCCAAAAGTTTTGAACAGCTGACAGTCAGAAACATAACAGAAAAAAACCCTCCATAAAAAATATATATAACACTCTTCCCCCAAAGAACAGCTTCATGAGGGATCCACACACACACACACACACACACACAGAGAATCATGTATCTGCCAATGCATCCCAACACTCAAAGCATGCCTTCTTGATGGCGGTATTGACTCAGGAGGGGAAAAGGAGAATCTCTGAGGAGAATAAGTTCCAAGCTTGGGAGCAGCAATGAAAAATGGCACTTCCTGGGTTCTATCAGATGGCATGGGACCTGGAGAGAGTTGACCCTGTTCAATCTGATTGGATGGGTAGATGGGTAAGGAAGGAGGTGATTCCTCAGATGACCCAGCTCAGAGCCATATAGGGCCATATAGTGCCTTAAAATGTATAATAGAAGTGGCAACTGGCAGCCAATGTTGTGGGGTCACCCAAGGAGAACCAGAGGTACTCCAGAGGTGGAACTGGAGCAGTAAATCCAGGAGGAGCTTCCCAGTTGTGGACCATGTCTGAGCAGGAGAGTAAAACTCATTTCAAAGCCAAAGATGGTGTTTACTCTGGAGTCATTTGGCCCACAGACTCAAAACCACTCAGTCTTGGAGGAATTCGGTCTGAGTCCATTCTTCCCCATTCAGACCCTGACAGCCTCCTGCATTAAAGTATTTCCACCCGCCACAGGGCCATTCCCTGTTTGTAGGTGGGCATGTGTGCCTGTAATGCTTGTTTGAATGTGCCATCATTAAAAAATAATATACAGAAAAGTGTGTGCTGGAAATAGGTCAGGGTAACTCCATGAAAGATGAGGCAGAAATGAAAATGCTTGTTCTAAATGGAAGAAGGGGTCCACACATCTCAGCTCTGCTTTTAGTAGGCTAACTAGGTTTGATTGGAACTCCCAAGACCTTATTGTATGCTTGGAAGAAAACTGTGGGTACAGATTCGGCAACCAGCTTTCAGATGCAAATAGCTCAGAGCAAACATGGCCAGCTATACACAGATGGTTCTCCATTTGAGCTCCATTCCAAGTCAGCTCCAGACCTCTTTAAGTCAGTCTGTCCATAAAATCTGCCCTTTGCATCCCGCCAACTGAATTGCTTCTCAAAAATCTCATGCCACAATATGTGGCAAGGAGGGGCCTCATTTGTTGGCTCTTTGTTGCCATGGTGATGCCCACATCTCTGCTTTCCCCAAACTGTCACAGTAAAACAATGACCAAAAAAATGAGATGACAATGTAAAATGAATCATTATGGAACAATTGCTTCATATCACTCTTTCATTTCTCGCTTCCCTTAACACCCTGTTCTCTTGAAATATTTCCCTGTTTTGCAAAAGGAACTCCTTCTTTCAAGATCTATTCAGTTGTCAAATTCCTCAATATTTTTGACCCCACCCCACCCCTTGAGTAAATTTATAACTACCACCTAAGGTTGGGGGAGGAGGAATAGGCAGAATAGGTTGTCATGGTGACATTATGCCAAGAATAATAAACACACACACACACAACACCACAATACTGTTCCTAACTCCTTTCAACAAATAAAAATGTGAGGGGAGGGAAGGAGCCAGAGAGCAACACACATTGTCAGGATTAATGGCATTATTTATTTAGAAAATGTCATTGAGTGTTTATTTATATTCTAAACCACTACCTGGGTAACATGCATTGTTCAGCCTTTGCTCAACAATTAGAGCAGCAGCTAATAAATAAGATATTTGCTTCAGGAAGGGAGGACAGAAAAAAAGTAGGAATTTGCGTTTGACCTCATTTGTCAGCAACCATTGGCAATGCTAAGTATTGGGTGTTATCTGCGCAGACGTGACTCTTGTTTCAACCCAGAAGACTTCCTCCTTTCTATATGGATTATTCCTGAAGGCACTGATATATTTTTCTTCATTTTTCATCTCAGTTCATCCACATAGCTTAGCAAGCGCCAACTGAGGTAGGTTACAGAGACAATAGATCCCATCTTACCAGCCTGCATGACCAGCTTAGAAAAGACTGATGTAGCTCAGCTAAATAGGAAGTCTCGCCAAGGCAAGAGAGCTATGCATCCCTTATGGGGCAAATCCTATTGCAGTTTGATATAAAGTGTCTGATGTCTCCATGCACATTTTATTTTCCACCTCAGAGTAAACAGAACAAATATAAGTGAATGCATGTTTCAAACAGTTGTGTACACATGACTGGAAAAACTGATGGTATCAGAAGCTTAAGAGACCCCAGTACAGTTTTTGAAGCATGGGGAAATTGCTGCCTAATGGTGTACACACATATTGCATACTTCTGTGCATAATGCATATGGAACTGTAATACTTCTGTATAAGTGCCATTCAAGCAATAGGCCAATGAGATGGTTTCAATGGAAATCAATCATGACTACTTTTTACTGCATTGAACTCACTACTGACAACCTGCTATCCCAATCTCCAACCAATACAATGGGCATTTCAGGAGTCCCAAGATTATCAATATGGCTAGATTCCTACAACATGGATGCCAAATGCATCCATTTACTGGTGTCTACAATGTACAGTATCCTAGCCAAAGAGGGGCATTTTGCACAGCACACTAAACCATAAAAAAATAACCAAGGTTAAACATAACTAAGCTTAATTATTATTTGAGTAACTACTAGATCTTTCATTAACCAGCTTAAGAAAACCCAGCTTATGTGTAGCAATATTCCTATGGATGACTATATAGAGAGGACATAAACCATCTTGGATTCTGTATAGTCCTTCGCAGCTTTCCATAACTTAGAAAAGTACAGAATACAGCCTAAAAGCCACAAAGAAGAAATGTGGCACTGAGTGTTAGAATCTAACACCACCCCTTTATTGCAAGAGCAAGCTAACAGTAGTGACATCTACTGACAAAATATAGCATTAGCTCCCCTACAGAGAAAAAGCTAAAAGGATTGTTCCCAATTTGTGGAAAGCTTGAAAAGAAAGTATTCAGATTTCTTGAAAAGAATGGAACAGAAGTTCATTAGATCTGAATTTTGTTACCTAAATTCACCATTTTATTTGTTGAAATCTGCACTTTCCAGATGTTTTGTCATGTGAATTCAAAAATATGCAAATAAAGAAAAACGTTAATATGGTAAGCAAAAATGCACAAAGAGATGCATTGGAGAAAAGCGTATGCAGAATCTGTTTCGTTGTGGGGAAAAAAACCTGCAGAGCAGGAAGTGTAACAAACAAACAAAAAAAAAAAACATTTCTGTAGATTTGTGGGGGCAAATAATATAGAAACAGGGCCCAAAGAATGTGCAGAGAGTAAAATTAGGGAAACAAAGGAATGAATTTGGCAACTTTCACCATCCATAGGCAAGAGCAGAGTGAGAAGTCAGTGACATCCAAAATTCAGCTCCTTCTTTGAAGAACCTAGATGCATAGTCATCTTTGACCAGCTCTACTTCTAGGAAGATCTTTCTCTAGTTTCTTGGTCTTATTTTTAATGAAGACATTTAAGAGTTAGGTTTAAAACATTCTTTGTACTAACAGGCAGCATGGGAATGTAGCAAACCACCTGCAGTCTTCAGACAGTGCAAAACTAGAAGCAGAGGGAGATAGGTGGAGAGATGGGTAAGGATCCACCCTGGAGTACTGTGAATGGAAACATTGCAAACCTGCTTGTTATTCAAATTTTCCCCTAAACACTCTTCTACTGAATGCAAATGTAACAAGTAAGGGTTACTATTCATGGCTACTGCTGCAGGAGCTTTGATTATAATGCTTTGCTTTAGTTGGGGTTCCTCTGGATGATATTATCAATGTTAATTCTACAAAATGTTGTAAATGTCACCCCAGAGCAAACCAAAAGTGTTGCTCCTGGAAGAAATGTTACTCTTCCATATGAGAAGCAGCTGTCTGATTGACAGGCTTCACATCAAATAGCAACTGTATTTGGCAAACAGCCAGATGATGTGTGCAAATGTGCCAGATGTAATTAGGGTTAGGGTTAGTAAAATAAATTGGACTAATTCAGGCTATGCTGCATAGCTTTTCAACATGGTCTCTTCAGGATCAAATCTTCAGCTCAAAGGGGTTGAACCATGTAGTATCTATGATGTGGAACACCTTTCAACCACTTTTTCTGGTGTATAGCTGATCAGAGGCAGCCAAGTCACTTTCATCTATGCTTTGGTAACACCCAGATTACACTAGTGTAGTACATTGTATGTGAAAATGTTTTGAAGACCATTTGCAACCTTCAGCCAGTGCCAAAACTGATAGCTAACTTAGCTGGTTGATTTATCCAAACCCATTGTCCACCTCTAATTAAATAAGTAATAATCAGAAGCTCGTAAGTCTTACTTCTGTAGCCAATCCGGAGCTGCTTGAAATCTGCCTCCCTCCAAATTGAGGGATGCTGCCCAACCCTCACTTCATTAGAAGTTCTGAAAGACCTTGTTCTAAGTTCTGTTTGTCAACATATTATTTGCTCAGGGCTTCTGCTCATGGATGTCTTCTCCCTACTGGGCCTTGTGATAGTCAAGGCATAAACCAGAGGATCTATTAAGTCCACTCTACCTTCATTATCAACCTCTTGACTTTTCCACATTCCGTTCTCCTCTTCATACTTCTGGCTAAGCATTCCTGGTGTTGTCTAGAAACATCTTGCATTTCTGCTAATGACCACCTTGAGCAGGGTTTTTCTGCCTGCTGCTCTACACTAACATAAGAAAGATGTTAGTGGCTAAAAAGCAATGCCTCATTAAATAAGCAATTAGTTACATCTGAAAGGGTTATATGGAAAAAGTAGGTAGAGATAAGGATAGGTAATTAATGTATCTTTAAGGATGATGGGTGACTTCCAAAGTTTGATAGCATCAAGCCAAATCCTGAATCAAAATGTGGATTTTAATAGGAAGATGCCTAGCATCCTCTCTGGAAAGGGTTCCATTTAGAGATCACCTAAAATTACAAATATATAAAATAATTTTGCAAAACAGGCCTGGGGATTTGCAGGAGAGAATATGTGATGGCAACTTCATTGGCACAAGTTAATAAGCATGCAAGGCAGCTGACTTTTTCTTTTTTTTAGTTGAAATAATTGCATTCCAGAAATATACTGAACCATTATTTTTAGATCTCAGTATGAAACGGGAAAAATGAATGCACTGCATATTTAGAAGGCAAGTATCACCCCCTTAAACCAGTTTGATCATTTTTAGATTGTTCTTCTTGCCATCATCCTAGGCTCCAGATTACTACAAGGAACCTGCGTTAATCAGCTAGGGGAAATGCAAACACATTACCATCCAATTAGTCTCTCGGCAAGTTCATGGACATAATGCATTTATTGACCATAATGACTTTTTGATTTACATAGCCAGGTGCAAGCATCTTTTGTGGGGTGAAGAAAAGAGAAATGAACCATGAATTGAAGGAATTAGTTATCAATTAGTCTTCAGATGCTTAAAAAGCAGACATTACTCTATCAATGGCAGCAAACCAGCTGAATCACAAGATATGTCATTCCCTTGCAGAAAAGCTTGTTCTTATTTTCCTACAATTAGCTTCACCTCGTACAGATCTGCTTCTTACATACTTTGTAATTCTGGTGTACAGTTGGGGAAATTACTCAGTAGGGGAAGCAATGACAGGTTCATGCATCCTGCTGAGCCCTAAGGTGGGTTTGATTGGTTTTGGTGTGGCATGTTTTGTAAATGCAGCATCTGCTGTTTGCAAACTATGGTCTGGGGTTTAATGCAATGTTTCTCAAAATGGAGGGTGTGGCCTCTGTGGTTGGTCTGGGATACAATGAATGAAAGGTCAGCAGAGAATGCCTTCCTTACAAGTCCTTTCCGAGTACGCTTACTGGTTGGATGTACAAGTAGGCGGAGTGCAAAGCCACATGGCAAGTAACCATTCCAGAGAACTGTATAAAGCCTGATGATTGGTGGGGTGGTGTTCTTCAGTATACCACTTGCCTTTCAAAGGAGGGGCAGTTGGGCCTGGACGACACACAGCTTCTATAGGGAGGGCCTGTAAGGACGTTGTGGACTACAGACTTACGAAAAATATAGAGACACACAAAAATATGGTACAGGCAATTTTTCAGAAAACGTGCTTTTTCAAAAATCGCCCTATTTTCCAACTCATGCGAGTCCTAAATTAAAGAGTCTTAGTATTTGTTTTTGCTACGACCTTTTAAAAAGGGCGCCTGCTATTATATTCAACTGCCTCTGCAATCAAAATAAACGGGTACTTTTTAAAAGTAATAAAAAAATCCTCTTTGCTGCACAGGCTGCTAGAAACAAAACTATTCTTTCTGAAAAGTATTGCAACTCTCGCCTAACCCGTTTACACCTATGGAGGTTCTCGCTTCTATTCGCTAGGGAAATAAACAAAAAAATGGCTTCCACTGTAATTAGGATGGGGTAGAAAGGAGAACGGTTTCCAATCTCCAGACTGGAAAAGGAAGAAGAGAAACTGCTATTATTGTTAGCTTAGTACTGGAAGAGAGTATCAAAAGCCACTTAGAGCCTGCCAGAGCTTTCCAAGCTGCAGACTTTTCAAAGGGGCCAATTTAAGGGAAAGAAACAACCTTTCCTTTTCCTTTTTTTTTCTGATTTCAGTGAATGACAGTGGATGTTTTCCAACGGAATCCCAGATTTCAGGAATTAAGTGACAACAAGCAAATGCAACTTTCCTGTTACAAATACAGTTTTAATTTTTATTGGGGGGGGTACTCTTTTTAAAAAATATTGCAAGGGTTTTTATTTTATATACAGATTTTTGTTTTAATCTGTTCAGTCATGTCTGAGACTTGATTCTCAGAGACTATCTGGACAAGTCCCTGCAGTTTTCTTGGCAAGGTTTTTCAGAAGTGGTTTGCCATTGCCTCCTTCGCAGGGCTGAGAGAAAGTGACTGGCCCAAGGTCACCCAGCTGGCTTTGTGCCTAAGCCAGGACTAGAACTCATGGTCTCCCAGTTTCTAGCCTGATGCCTTAGCCACAACACCAAACTGGCTCTCCTATACAGATTAAATTTTAATTATTAGAAGTTAGTGGTCTATTTGTAGCTGAACCCTAGGTCCAATAAAATGATTGTTTTAGTCATGGGAGGGACACACATTCATTTTATCATTTCAGGGAGTCTCTGTACCACATGCTTAATGTAGTATGTGAATTATTATTTATTTACTAAATGAACTTATGTATGTGGTTTATTCAACAAACTGTAGCTTAGTATACAATGCTGTGCAAATTAATAGGGTTTAGCTTTATAGCTAGATTAACCTCAGTCCTAGATAGATTAAAGATACTAGTTAAATAACAAGACTTGACTTGGCTTTGTCACTATCATGCCAAATTAAACTAATGGGTATCTTGACCAAAGACTCTAATTCACACTGATTTTGTGTCTCCAACCCCAATACAAATATTAAAGCAGAATCTTGCTTCTGTTTGGTCTAGATTTGGGCTGTGTTTGGAGCTGAGTTCAGAAAAGGGAGTTATTTCCTGTGAAAGAAAGGAAAAAGGAAGAGGAAAAAGTCCTCTTAATTTCCTGGGCCTGTTTCAGAGATGAAAAATGTGGTTGTAGTTTCACTCTGTTGGTTTTGTGTAGCCCTGCGGCACTTCCTCCAAGGTCTAATGATTCACAAGAGACAGAGGATCATGGATCTTTGAACCTCATGTCTCTGGAAGAAATGCAATTTCCTATATTTGAGTGTTACAGTTACAGCTTTCTCTACCCAGTGATGGAAAATTTAAAGCTACATTATCATTGTTATCTTTGCATTGGACAAGCTTGGGACAAAGAAAAGGGGTTGGGACCTGGGAAGGGATAACCAACAGGCAGGGATACATATACTGGGGTACACTGGGATACACTGGGGTAAGCTTCAAAGTAAGACCTCAAAACTTGGAACAGATGTTCATGAGATGGAGCATTCCAATGCATTTCAGTTTCACCCTTGTTCCAAACACATGTATTTATTTATTTTATTTATTAAACAAATTCTTCAAATAACATAGCATTATTACTCAAATAAACTGAGAGGTCCTTTCTTCAAGAAAAATCATCTAAGGATTTTCAAAATGAGCATAAACAAAGAAACAAATAATAAAGTGACATGCTAAAGAGGGTTTATACCCATTTCCCCCAAATGCCACCTTTTAATTTATTTTATTTTATAAATTTATTCACTGCCCGTCTCTCCCCTACAGAGGGACTCTGGGTGGCTTACAATAAAACAGGATTAAAATATAAAACCATTACGTTACAAAATACAATAAAAATATAAATATAATAAAATCTACATGGCGAAGAGAACTTAATCAGTCCTTCAGTGTGATAGGCCCCACCTTTAAAGGAAGAGAGGGGAGGGAGGGAGAAGGGATTCAGATGTAGATTTGCTAGAGTGAGGCAAATACTTTATTTAACAAAATCATTCACGTGACCCAGTGATGGAAGTCAATCCTCAACACCTTCTTCTTATTCTACAAGAACATTCTAATGGGCAGAAATTGCCTTTTAAAAATAAATTCCCACTCCTGACACGGTTGCTTTTTTGATGTTAATACTATATTTCCACGCAGACTTGTTCAAATACTTTTAAGAGCAATTGTCTGCCTTTCTGGCATGATAGTATCATTGAGGAAGCTGAAAAAGGGGCGGGGGGAAGAATTGGAAGAGGAAACAAAAGATATTATGTTTTATCTATACCCCTATAGAGCATCTACCTGAAAATCTTCAACCACTGATGAGGGATTTAGAAATAATGAATCTTGTGGACAGAAATGCAGCACACCATTCTGCTATTCATCTTGTGAGCTGTGCAGTCAATTGTAATGTTTGGCATTTCACACCTCCTTTGTACGTGTGCTAAGAAACTTAAACATACAAAATCATAACGCTGAAGAGGAAAACTGGAAGTTATGCAGTATGACTCATTTGCTGAGAAACATGATGGATCTGACTAACAGTGAAGTTGGCAGCAACAGAATCAAGCTTGGGACTTTTAACACTGCCAACCTATCACAAATGCCCTAGGCTCCATTTTCAGCACTGTTGCCATTCACATACAAAATTGAATGGAATTTGAATCATAGGTCTAGCTGTACATATATTAGTGTCAGGCAGAGAAATTATTCTGCAGTTTTTCCCTCCAGTTCTCAATCAATTTCATGAAAGAGAACCAGTTTTTCATCCTTTTTTAAAAGAAAAAGAGAATTTCAGAGAAAATCTAAGTGTGATATTCTTGCACTTGTTTACAGGTGAATGGCCAAAGTGTACACTGATGTTTTAATATCATACCTTCCATTTTATAGCAGAGTCCTTCCTATACTTTTGTTAAATTCCAAGGGAAGACATTAGGAGGATATTCTTCCTAGCAATGATCTTTCTCAATAAGAGTGTTGCTACTATCCCTACAGGGATAATCTGGACCTTGAAGAATGTGGGAAACTCTCTGCTCCCTCTGGATAAATTCAAAGAGATCCCTCCACTGCATTTCTCTCTGCCCAAACTTGGTGAATTTCAAAAGGCCATTTGTGCAATATGGGGATTAATTTCTGGAGAAATTGCAAGGTTAATAACTTCCTGAAACACCATACTTTGATCTGGAAATGTTTACATCAACAGAGTTGATCAGTGGGCTGCATCAAACTACTCACATGTGTAATAGCTAGAGTATGTGGATCCACTGATGTTAGTTTTTCTGTGTCAATTTTGGTTAATCACATTTTTCTGTATCCATCTCAGACTGATTCATAGGGGCACTGGCACAGAATTTGGATGGATCTAAATATCCTGGATTTGGATATGTTGTTTTTACTACTTCTTGCATTTTTTATGGAGTTCTTGGATAATGCATCTTTAAAGATGACTTGAAATAGCGCTTTTGAAAGAAATCTGAACTTTGATTTGCATGTTGGTTCAAAAGTTACATCTTCTAGTGATAAATGTCCTGGTACTTGTGCATTTGGTCACTGTTGTTGCAGTTGTTTTTTCTTTAGATTTTTTTTCTTCTTTGTGTGTGTGTGTGTGTGTGTGTGCGTGCTACATAGATCTCTCTAGTTACATTAAGCCAAATTGTTTTAGAATGGGGATTGAGAACCATTTTTAGATGGTGAATATATACTGGATTTTGATGGATGATGCTGCAGGATGGTTTCCATTGTGGGCCTCCTAGCCACTCACCATACACCTATTACTTGAAGGCTCAAGGTTAAATTTCCTCCCTGACATTTCTCCTATCCCACCTGTCACTCTTTCTTGCCCTAATTTTCAGTTATTTACTAAGTAGGGTTGACTCTTCCAAACAAAAATGGAACTGAAGCCACCCACCATTTTTATTTTTCAAGAATGCCCATGACAGCCTAGGACAGTGTTTCTCAACCTTGGCAGCATTAAGATGTGTGGACTTCAATTCCCAGAATTCCCCAGCTAGCCTTGCCATGGATGGCGGTGTGAATCACAGTTCATTTTCCTCTAAATATGATTTTGTAATTTCAGGCAGAGAAATAATCTCAATAATCGTATAATTCTTATGGTCTTCTCAGATGGATTATTAATTAAAAAATAATATATTAAAGCACAGAGGTATTTTTGCTTTTAAAAATATTAACAGATTTCTTCTCTACTTCTTTTAAAGAGCATTAATTTAAGTGGTACAACAGATCTCTCAGAGTAAATGCTAGAAGCAATTTTACTTTGGCATTTATAATTCATTATGAAGTACAGCTTAAACAATTATGGTTTCCTTTCTTATTATGGCAAGCATTGCAAGCAGAGCTCGGTATTAGTGAAATGTGAAACAGAAATCAACTAAAGTTCTATGAGGAATGAGGTCATACTGAATTTCTCAATCCAAGCCTTACACACCTTCTTTGGTTATTGAACATATCATGAACATAATAAACAAATAAATAAATCCTGTAGATCAAGAAGGAGATTCTTCTTCTGCTTCTGCTTCTAAATATTCCCCGACTTTAGCAGTGAGTTTTCCTCCTGTGCCCACTGGATGAGATATTCTTTTGGTTCTCTCTCTCTCTTTTTCACAACAACCCATAATAAACTCCTAAAAATACCAAGTTCTTCATAAAGTGGATGAAAAGAATATACATATGTCTGTCTATCTGTCTATTTATCTATCTACTGTATCTGTAAGCAATGACCAGAGATGAAATCAATAGCGACTAGATAATTTATTTGCTCTACCCATCCTATGAATAATGCCTACATGCAAATGTGAGTAGATTAATAGGTACCACTTCGGCGGGCAGGTAACTGCGTTCCATTTAGTCATGCCGGCCACATGACCACAGAGGAAGTGTCTACAGACAAACGCCGGCTCTTCGGCTTTGAAACGGAGATGAGCACTGCCCCCTAGAGTTGGACACGGCTGGACTTAATGTCAAGGGAAACTTTTACCCTTAAGGTGATTGATACACAGGGGGAGAGGTAGAATACTATGTAGACCCCAAAAGGCACTTATTTTAGAATACCCATGGGCCTCCTGAACCCCTATTCCTTCAAGTTGGGTAACTGCATCAAATGATCTTTCCGCTTGTTCTCCCTTTGAAAGCTGGGAAGATCTGAGTGGCCGCTTGCCCCAAGGTATGGCAGCCTGGACTTCAATCGGAGGTATCTGCATCAGGTGCAAGAAAGTTAAGATGGAAGCCACAACCATGCAACTGGAACTCTGCCGCTGATGCCTCTGACTGCAATAAAGCTGAAACAAAGGGCAGTGGGATTGTCTCAAGGCAACAGTGAACATCTTTATCCAATAACGTTTGCTTAAAAAAAATGTCTTGATTCTGGTTATTCCAGAAATTGAACAGGTTTTCTGTCACAAAGAAGGATAAAATGAACATTTGCAGATACATGTACATGCACACACAAATGCTGTCTAACCCAAGCAACTAATGAAATATGATGTAATTCCCCATGTGGGAAACATCAATTCTAATAATTATATGAACTGATTAGGCATTCTATATAGACTACAGGAAGTTTTTTTTAAAAAGAATCATTCTTTTCAGTCTATAACTTGGAATACCTGAGAGGCCACTTCACACCCAGAGGAGTCTGTAGAATCCACTGCTTTCATTAAAATGACAAAACTGGTGTCACAGTGCAAGCTCCAGCTCATTCACACATACACATAACATTAGAACACACGTAGAAATGGGAACAGTCTGCTTTGTTGATCTCTTTTACCACCCTGCAGACACCACCGATCAATTCCCCTCTTTTCTGCAAAATGCCAAAGGTTTTTCTTCCTTTTATTTGCTCTCACATCTAAAATTTAGTTGTGACATATTGTTTGTCCTTGTTTGCTACAAAAAATTCTTGCTATCTTCCATATACACTAGAACTGAAATACTTTGGCCACATAATGAGAAGTCAGGACACCCTGGAGAAGATGCTGATGCTGGGGAGAGTGGAGGGCAAAAGGAAGAGGGGCCGACCAAGGGCAAGGTGGATGGATGATATTCTAGAGGTGACGGACTCGTCCCTGGGGGAGCTGGGGGTGTCGACGACCGACAGGAAGCTCTGGCATGGGCTGGTCCATGAAGTCACGAAGAGTCGGAAGCGACTAAACGAATAAACAACAAAAATATACACTAGAGGGAGATCACAGTGAGATACTTATTGGTCCTACCTGTCTCAGATTCTTGGTATTTCCATTGTCCCATGATTCTTCCTCCCAACCAGCTCCATGTAATTCCCCCTTCCCCATCAAAAATACAGTAATTCCAGAAACATAAAATATCAGAATTCCATCCTAACCTGTTTCTTTCTCCTTTTATTTTCTGTGCTGTATCACTTAAGCCTTTTACCACCACTTCAAGACAAGCTTAATTAGGCATTTTTTTAAAAAATCACTCCAGTTTGCATTTCTTCATTCATACCTTGGTTCTTGATATTAAGCAGAACTAAATAAAATAATAATATGCATTGCCTCTCTCAGTTTGGTTTAAAATTGTTTCTTACTCTTAATAATGCTGGGCAAACAAATTCTTCTGAGTTTTTTTTTTTCTCCTCTATCATTTTCTTTCGAGAATTTCAGAAGAATTCTCATTGGTGGAGTATGGGTATGATTACAGACAATGTGGCCAATGGGTTTCTTCCTCACCCCTTCCTGTCTTCCTGAGCTTAGCTGATGTTTTTGCGATGGCTGCCACATGTTTTCTTCAAGGCTGTATCTGTACTGCTCTAGAGCACAGCACCTGGATATCTGAGGGACCACCCCATTGTTTCTAGCCATCCAGCAAGTTCTGACAGAGTGAACATGCTCCAGGTCCCATCTTTAAAACAGTGCATGCTGATGGAGGCCAGGAGGCATGCCTTCTCTGTTGTAACATCTGCCATCTGGAGAAGTATCCCTGAGGTTCAAGTAGCCCTGATCCTGCCATTATTTAAATGGCCTTGAAGACCTGGCCTTTTCCCTAGCCTCTGCATCAGGTACAGTACGTGTCCCTGACTGCAGTGGTCTTCATGGGTTGCACCTATTTTATTATCTTGGCTTTCACCTGTTTTATTATCTTGGCTTTTGTTTTTAATTACAGGTAGTCCTCACTTAATGATCACAATTGGGACTGGAATTTTGGTTGCTAAGCAAAGCAGTCATTAAGCAAATCTGACCTGATTTTACAAGCTTTTTTTGTGGCAGTCGTTAAGTGAATCACTATGGGTATTAAGCAAACCATGTGGTTGTTAAGTGAATCATGTGGTTGCCCATTGATTTTGCTTGCCAGAAGCCAGCCAGGAAGGTCAAAAATGGCAATCACGTGACCACAGAACGCTGTGCCAGTCATAAATACAAACTGGTCTCCAAGCACCCAAATTGTGATCACATGACTGGGGGGATTCCATGATGGTCACAAGTTTGAGGACTGGTCATAAGTTGGTTTTTCCAGCACTGTCATAAGTCCAAACCATCACTAAATGAATGGTCATTAACCAAGGTCTGCCTGTAGTACACCACCGAGAGTCATTATGAATTGAGTGGCCTTATACATTTGATTTATAAACAAATAAAGCAAAATGCTGTACTCTTGTAAGTACATGCTGTTACTCAGAAAGTACATGCTGTTACTCAGGAATCACAGGCAGAAATATCTGGAGAATATAATAGCTTATTGTAGTATCCATGACGGTCTGCCTCACCCTCAACCCTCACCCTAACCATTCATTCCCATCTTTCAATTTCACAGTACAAACATATGGTGCAGTGTCATCTTCTCTTCATTTTTTAATCAGAAAAATAAATGGGTTAAGGTCTCCATGTAACAATGTCACAACCTTTCAATTCAGTTTTGTAGCTGAGGGTCAACTTTCCACCCAGAATGCCTGACCCCCTACTAGAAAATAGTAGAGGAAATGTAGAAAAAGTAATCTAAAAGTAATCTCAGCTGTTTAAGTACAACAGGAAAAGGTAATGACAGATTTTGGGAACATCCAGAACACTGTGTTTTAAAGTGCCAAAAGATTTAAGCAGCACCGTAATTTAAAGAGCCAAAAAGATTAAAGTAGCACAGGAAACCTTAATTGTTCTGATTCGCCCCCCGCCCCACCCCAATTCATGAAGGCAGAGGATAAGGTTAGTGTTCATTTCTAATGCTACAGAAATCTTATGCCTTGGAAGATGAAAGCTGGCAAAGATTTCAAAACACCATTCAGGTATCTTCACTTGGTCTTTCTGGTGAACAAAATCTGATAGGGTAAAGAAAATAACATATAATTTAAGGATGTTGAGAATCGCATTGCTGTACCAGATAGAGCTCCATCTTTTTCTGTATTCTCCCCACCACCCACCACCATCCAACCATGGTTAGATGCTTCAGGGACACTTGTAAGTGCAGCATGAGGGTGTTTGGTATAAAAGAGGTGGAAATCATACTAGAAAGCGAAAAATAAGCCACCATACCAAATCTAAGGTTCTCTGCACTTAGAATATTGTCTATAGCTGTGATCAACACACTTCAGACAGATATCGTTGATCTACAAAAGATGCAGAAAGGGAAAAATGAAATGAATAGGAGCTTTAGTGTCTCCCCAACAAGGGGGGAAAAAAACCCTACAGAGTTTGAAGCTTTTTTTGTGTAAGGGAGACATGATAGAGATATATAAAATCAGGCAATGTGTGAAAAATGAGAGACTTCTCTCCCTGTATCACAATGTTTGTCCATCTCTTGAAAGCTAATTGCAAAGAGTTGAGATCTCCAGACAAATTTAAGTAAGGTGCTACACCCCAATATCTGTCATTTTCTTCCGGAAGGGTTCGTTCCAGCTTCTTATCTATCGTCTATCACAATTTTGAAATTTCGTAAGGCCTTCGCCTTAGCCATTTGGGATGCTCTGCCCTCAGCAGTCCCTTTTGGACGTTTTAAGGGTACTCCTATGCACCTTCGGTTATGTCCATGTGGTGACGGCTCAGTAGAAACCCTAAGCCAGATGTTGTTATATTGTTCCCTATATAAGGATTCTAGACAGATCCCAATATATCCATTATTGAAGAAATTTCCAGGCAGGGAGAGTGACTTCTATCTAACGTTACTTCTTTCGGACAAGGACTCAAAAATATCCTTCCAGGTTGCCCAGTTTTGTGCTACCATCTGCACAATACGCCGCACCATCGCTTAGATTTTGTATCTCTTAACACAATATTTTATTTCAATTCATTTCAGTATTTTTGTTCTTAATTAATTTTGGATTTAGTGTATTAATTGCTTTTGTCGCATTAATGTGAGATTGTTACTATTGTACAGTTCTATTGTGTCTGGCCTTAGGGCTGTAATATACGTGACGATGACGATGATGAAGAGTTTCAGAATGAGTAAGAAGAGAATCTTCTTTATTCTGTATATAGTCAAACTATGGGATTCATTGCAATCCATGGTGGTAATCGCCACCTATTTAGAAGAGTTCATAAGGAATCTTAGCCAATTCATGGTGTTGCTATCAGTGCTGACTAGACTTGATGGCTGTTTCCAACCTCTTCAGCCACAGGTAGCAAACACAGCAATTGCTGGAACCCACAGAAGATTATTGCTCCCCTGTCCAGGCTGGTGAGTTTCCTGAGTGTGTTTTGGTGGATTATTTGGCCTGCTCCAGTAGGATTGTTATAACCCTGTGTTGCTTTTCTATATCATTTTACCCAACCTGAAAACTTTTAAGACAAATCCCTCTCAAACAGCATGGTCAATGATAAGGGATTCTGGGAAAGGGATTCTGGGAATTTCAGTCAATTCTTTTTGCAGGAAACAGGCTAAGAAGACTGTTTTCTCATTGATCTTCTGCCTCCTACATTCCAAAGAGGTAGGTGCTTGGTGTAGTTCTGGATGCAGCATTATCTGGCAATTTTCCTGACAATTTGGGGAAGATAAGGTAAAGAAATACAGAGGAAAGTAAAATATTTCCTGAATAGTAGGTGAAATGTATTGAAAAGATGTGTTTTATTATGGTAAACTCTACTCCTTTGATTGATTGATTATATACCATCAAGTAGTTTTCGATTCCTAGCAACCACACAGATAGATTTTCTCCAAGATGATCTGTCACTCTCCTGTTCTTTCAAGTCTCCCAGTGGTGCACTCATCACCACTGTAACCAAGTCCATCCCCCTTGCTGCTGGTCCTCCTCTTCTTCTCTTTCCTTCTACCTTTCCCACTATCAGAGCCTTCTCCAGAGAGCTGGGTCTTCACATAATGTGTCCAAAGTAGGATAATTTAAGTCTGGTCATTTGGGCCTCATGTGAGAATTTGGGACTGATTAATTCAATGATCCATCAGTTTGTTTTCTGGGCTGTCCATGGTATTCTCAGGAATCTTCTCCAATACCAAAGTTCAAAACCATCAATACTCTTCCTGGATGTGAGGGCGATCTGGCTGTAACATCTGTCACCCCATTGATCACCAGGTGTTGATTCGGCTGATCTGGCTGGCTAGGTGGGTGTCCCCTTCTTCCCTCACTGCTCCATGTGCGTCCCTCCCGAAGCTGCACACTCGGTGGAAGAGGGCGACCATCCCAGATAGAAAGAGTGTACCGATCTTCGGTCAAGGGCATACAATAGTTGCACTCCCCTGCTAGAACCTCCAAACAACAATACTCTTCCTATCCTGCTACTTTAAAGTCCAGCTTTTGCCTCCATAGAGTGTCCCAGGGAATACCATGGCTTCCATGATTCTGATCTGCTCCTTCAGAAACTTTAGAAACTCCTTTAGAAACTAAAAAAGAACTTTTGCCAATTTCCAAGCAACATTGCAGTCGAGAATACCAAGGCCTGTCAATGCATGTATGGACAGGCTTCTCAATTTCATTGTCTTCTGTAATGATGCTGTGGCAAAACATTCCTTGAAGTTCTCAAAGGAACTGGTTTCTGTTTTTCTATGTTTTTGTTATCAATGTGCTTCAGGTTTTTTTCTCGCCAAGTTTTCTTGATGATCTTTTGACCTTACTTTACTGTTCGAGATGGAGAAAGTGTGCTACTAGTAGTATAGTTTATTTCCTTTCCACCTCTTTCCATCACGCTGAAACATTTGTGGCTGCCCACCCTTTCCAATCTGAGAAGAAAATCCCAGGAGAAGAGTCCAGTTCTAAAATCCACCCTGGGAAGTTGGTGGAAATGGGACAGAAGCGCCTTCCTTACTCAGTACAATACCACCAACTGCGCTTATAAGAATTTCACCAGAATTTACATCTCTCTTGAAAGCAATTTCAAAAACAAATTCTCTTTCATGAAATTGATCAAGGACCGGCCAGGGGAAAAGAACCCTAGAAATGTTTTTCTGAACTGCATTATTCCACACCCATTCTTTCCAATACCTCTTGTCTTCCTTTTCTATTTATGAAGAAATGTATAAATTGGTTTTACTAAGAGGAAAGAACCAGTTGCATATTTTTTTACACTGTAGCTGATCAAAGTAAGAGATCTTCAGTGCCAGAAATATGGGCAAATCATTTAATAGCACTGATGGATAAAGCTGATGATGTCAGTTTCTCCCACATTTGATTGTTTATTTTTTTAAAATATATTTCTATCCTGTCTTGTTTGTTTTGTGCCTTCAAGTCAGTGTTGACTCCTGGCAACTGCCTGGACTAGTCCCTGCAGTTTTCTTGGCAAGATTTTGGAAGTGGTTTGCCATTGCCTCCTTCCTCTTTATTAGGACATGCATAAATGTGGTTGAGAAATGATTGTTGCTTTTATGCTGTCATCAGAAGAGTTACTCCCAGTGGTCACAGTATAAAATGAAAACCATAAAAACATACATACAACAAAACTCCAAAAGTTATAAGAAGAGCAAACCACCATTTGTACTTAACTCCAGTCTCAACATCAGCAACAAATTAATTAACCATAAAAGACTTATGGAAATTTCCATTTTCACAGTTTCCACAAACTCATAAAGGTAGGTACCAACCAAAGCTCAGGGGTGGGATACTGTTACGTAAGGAGGGAGGCACCATAGAAAAAGACTGTTTCTGGCCCCCAATTTTATGACTGTGGGAGATCTTCAGCACTCTTTATCAGGGATCCCTGTACATGATGGACCAGTTCCACATGGAGGCGGTGATCCTAGAGATATATAGGAGCTAAGTCATGGAGAGATTTATGTATGCTTTAAACTGTACCTTGAATCCTCTCAGAGGCCAATTTAGTACCTGTAGGACAAGTGTATATGTTATACAGGAGGTAGTCCTCAATTGATGACCACAACTGGGATTGGAACGCCAGTTGCTAAGCGAGGTAGTCACTGAGTCATGCCCAGTTTCACAACCTTTTTTGCTGCAGTCGTTAAGTGAATCACCCTGATTGATAAGCGAATCACCGCAGTTGTTAAGCGAATCCAGCTTCCCCATTGACTTTGCTTGTCGAAAGCTGGCTGGGAAGGTTGCAAATGGCAAACACATGGTCCTGGAATGCTGCAACTATTCTAAGTGCAAGCTGGTTGCCAAGTGCCTGAATTTTGATCATGTGACTGCAGGGATGCTGCAACGGTCGTAAGTGCGAGGACTGATCACAAGTCACTTTTCTCAGCACCGTTGTAACTTTGAATGGTTACTAAGTGAATGGTCATAAGTCGAGGACTACCTGTATATATATTATTGTCTTCGAGTCAATCTTTACTCCTTGCAGCTACATGAACAAATCTGTGGAGTTTTCTTAGAGCGTTTTTCAGACATGGTTGGGCATTGCCTTCTTCCTAGGGTGACTGGCCTAAAGTCCCCCAGCTGGCCTCATGCCTAAGAAAGGATCAGAACTCACAATCCCCCATTTTTAGCCTAGTGCCTTTAATCACTACACCAAACTAAACCTCACAAAAAGGAAAGAAAAGAAAAACCTACAAATGTAAATAAAAGAAAGCAAAGATATAAGAGATCAACAAAGCAAACAGAACAAATCACAACCCTATAAAATTGAAGAAAACCATTACAACTGAATGTAAATCCTTACAACAGTTTGCAAGCAACAAACTGAACCCTGACCACATGGCACGAAGAGCCAGATCGTAGGTTGAGAGTTGACACATTTCATCAAGCCAACTTTCGTATCTGGGACATCAATCTTTTTCCAAATCTGCAACTACAGCTCATCTCCTGCTATACTGTACCTTCTATGAGGACTCACGGACCCATTTTATAATTCCCTATTCAATAAAATACCTGGAAATTCTGATTTTTTTGACGTACATTTGTTGCTACAGTATCTGCTCAGTGTGATTCAGTTTCTCTGAACATGGCTAAATTTTGTTATACTGTCTCTAAAATTAGGCAGACTTTGATTGCCCATGGATGATCCCACCATTAATATTATCATGTTTTGTTTTGTTTTATTTTAATGCATTTTTATCTGTATTTGTATAAATTTGTATTTTATTTGTAATTCTGGTCTGTGACCGTAAAAAAAGATTGATTGATTGATTCCAAAACTGCAAGATTATCTTTTTAGCATCTATTGAAGCACAGAAAATCCGAAGTTCTTCATATGTAAATTGCAAATTTGTGGAACATAGTTTAGCAATGCATTAAATATTTAAATCTTAATTTCCTCATGAGAACCTTCCTCACCAGAGTAAAAATAATCAATACATTGTAACCAAAGGGCATGAGCAAAGCATGTGTACTAATGTTCCATCAAATTTACTGCACCTCCAACATAAGGTAACCAACCAGCCATCCAACCAACCCATTTTTAACCCCAGTTGCAGGGTCCATAAGCCAAAAAAAAAAAATTTTTTTTGATGAAGTAAGATCACTTTAAGATCATAAGAAACTTATTTTGTTGTTTATTCGTTTAGTCGCTTCCGACTCTTCGTGACTTCATGGACCAGCCCACGCCAGAGCTTCCTGTCAGTCGTCAACACCCCCAGCTCCCCCAGGGACGGGTCCGTCACCTCTAGAATATCATCCATCCACCTTGCCCTTGGTCGGCCCCTCTTCCTTTTGCCTTCCACTCTCCCCAGCATCAGCATCTTCTCCAGGGTGTCCTGTCTTCTCATTATGTGGCCAAAGTATTTCAGTTTGGCCTTTAATATCATTCCCTCAAGTGAGCAGTCTGGCTTTATTTCCTGGAGGATGGACTGGTTTGATCTTCTTGCAGTCCAAGGCACTCTCAGAATTTTCCTCCAACACCACAGTCCAAAAGCATCGATCTTCCTTCGCTCAGCCTTCCTTATGGTCCAGCTCTCGCAGCCATATGTTACTACGGGGAACACCATTGCTTTAACTATGCGGACCTTTGTTGTCAGTGTGATGTCTCTGCTCTTGACTATTTTATCGAGATTGGTCATTGCTCTTCTCCCAAGGATTAAGCGTCTTCTGATTTCCTGACTGCAGTCAGCATCTGCAGTAATCTTTGCACCTAGGAATACAAAGTCTTTCACTGCTTCTACATTTTCTCCCTCTATTTGCCAGTTATCAATCAAGCTGGTTGCCATAAACTTGGTTTTTTTGAGGTTTAGCTGCAAGCCAGCTTTTGCACTTTCTTCTTTCACCTTCATCATAAGGCTCCTCAGTTCCTCTTCACTTTCAGCCATCAGAGAAACTTATTAACATTTCTAAAAGCCTGATACCTTTGATTTTGTAAAAAAAAAAAATGCAATTCTGTATTTTGTAAGTTATAAATATTTACTTCAGTCAAGTTTTTAATTGTCAAAAAATCGGAGTTGGTGGTTTAGGCTCTAAAAAACTTTCTAATACATTGAAACTAGTAAGGGTTTTAGAGGTTGCTAATCTGTCTGGGTGAAACAAAGAACACAGGAGATGTTTTATCTGAAAGTATCGCTATTCAGATGTTTTTAGCAAAGTGTATTTGTTCTTTAACCTTTCAAAAAATTTCAAAGTATCATTCATAATTAGGCAATCAGGAATAACAACAGCATCTTCAGCCCATATTTTCCAGAAAAAAGATTTGCCTGCCATTTGGAATAAATGGAATCTGATCATTGTAAAAAATATTAATCACTACTTTCGTTCAAAATAGCTAAGCAAACACAGACATGTCAGCCATGGAACTGTATTCATTTTTACCACGTTTATGCTTTCCCATGGGCTCAAAGGCCTTTTCAACCATCTACCATATTTGTATCATGATTATTCTGTGTTATACAATTTGAAATATTTACATCTATCAAGTAAATGTGTATTGCTAAGAATAAATATACCCATATATTTTATAGAGTCAGTGGAAAAACCAAGAACCCATTTCCATAGAAACATTGGTGCCTATTGTCAAAAGGTTAGATTTCTTCCAATTTATCCTATAACCAAAATAGTTACCATATTTTGGCATGACTATACAGTCTACTCAGATTATACAGTCTACTCAGAATTAGGTAGCAAGCTTTGATCACCATTAGGAAGAATTAATTAATTGATTGATTAGGAATGTCGTCAGGGTGGAGGAACAGCTCACGTTTTGTTCCAACTACCTGCATTTCTTGAATACCACAAAGTAGTTTAATAAGAGAAGCTAAAGATTTCAACACCAAATTAAAAATAACAGGAGGTAAGGAACATCCTTGACGAGTTCCATGATGAAATCTAATTAAAGGAACGGTAATCTCAACTAGATTATAGATAATCTCAACTAGATAATCTCAATTATTTAAGCAGAAGCCTTAGAATAATACATTTTAATCCACAAAATAAAATTTGAAAAGAAAATCCATTTTTTACATAACTTGTTCCGAACATTTAATATCTCTCATATCAAAGTCCTTTTTCCACATCCAGCAAGCTTACTACAGCTATTCCATGATGCTTGGTGTTCTCATTTCAGGATTTTCAATTGCGAAATCTTGCTGTCCTTTCATAAAATTAGATTTTGGCTTCTGCAACCCATGAGCCAAAGTTGCTGTCAAAATCTCTGCATCCACATTTAGCAAGGATATTATCAATCACTTGCACAATTTTATGGTCCTTACCCACTTAACCATTATACACGCCTCATAAAATAATATAGGAAGGGATACTTTTTCCAAAGACTCATTATATATCTCTAACAGAAGAGGAGTCAAGATCTGTTTATACCATTCTATGGAAAGCTTATCTAACCCAGGAGCCCCCCAGATTTCATTGATTGAAATATCACTGCAGTGTTAGATACATTGCTAAACCCTTTAATTCAACATGAGAAATCTTAGGAAGATCTCTCTGTATCTCCATATTTGAACTACAAAGGTCTGTGTAAAAATCCAGAAATTGCAGATGAATTACACTTGAGCCTTTATATATTGTCCTCACGGAATCTCTAATCTTAGGTATTAACATTTCATAGTTCCAGTGCCGATGAGAAACCAACAATTTCCCTGATTTTTTTCTCCATTCCCAGTATGCCTGCTTGATACACTTTAATCAGTATTCCACATCCAAAGCAATTGATCAAGTGCCAGCTTAGCAGGTCTAAAGGTACTGTGCTACTCCAACCAACGATTTCCAGCAAACTTACTCAAAGCTTCTTTATACTCTTCTTTAAATTACTACAGCAGGAGTCTTCCTCTTCCTCTTCCTCTTCCTGCCTTCCATGAAGCATATCTTGTGATCCTACCCCATGAAAAAGCTTTAAATACATCCCCGACAATCCTCACATGTTTTAATCATCTATTCATTTGAAAACAACATCTTTATTTATTTGCCAATTTTATTTAACCTAATTCGTTTCCCAATTCCTGAGCAACCCTGGACAACTTACAACTAAAAACCAAGTTATTAAAAGAAAAATGCAACAAACCAGAAGATCAAAGTACCACCACCACCATCACGCCCCCCCCCCAAAAAAAATCAAAACATATCATCAGGGTGCAATAATAGTTTATGTTCCATTCCAACTACTTGCTCAACAAAGCAAAATGCAATAAAACAGAATAAAGCAAAACTGTTGGAGGGTGGGAATGGATAAGAAGGAAGCCAGACACACACACACACACAGCTAATCAGTGAAAGCAGTGCCCTTTATCACTATGCAAACATTGTGCAAAGTGTATTTGCAAGGCCAAGATAAGTGTTTATCTATTTGTATATCTATCTATAGCAGTGTTTCTCAACCTCAGCACCATTAAGTGGTGTGGACTTGGCTGGGGAATTCTGGCAGCTGAAGTCCAGACAGCTTAAAGGTGCTGAGGTTGAGAAACACTGATTTATAGAGACCTGGCATAAGTTTGTACTCTAATATCTGACTTATATGGATATGCTTAGAATTAAACAACTTAAATGTCTACTTATTTATTTATTTTTATGGATTGATTTGATTTGTATGGCCGCCCACCTCAACAACTGATTCTGGGCAGTGAACAAAATTAAAAATAGAATAAAAATAATTACAATGATACAAGAATTAAAATGCATAGCTGGACACGCGTGAGGCCGCAGGCCTGGGCACAGAGCCAGGTCTTTAAGGATTTACGAAAAGTCAGCAGGGTCCAGGCCATCCCGATCTCTGGAGGGAGGATGTTCCATAGGTGGATGCAACGGCAGAAAAGGCACATCTTCTGTGCCCTGCCAACTGGCATTCCTTAGCTGATGGGACCTGAAGCATGTCCATCCTTCGTTTATAATACAACCTGCTTAGTTTATGTTATGTCCTCCTTCCATGCTACCTTATCTACAGCCTTAAGGATGCTCATAGCTTCTCCTCAGTTTTCCAGCACCTGAACCACATGGAGTTCACTCTGTCACTGTCTAGAGTCCGGGGCTGTATTTTCTTTCTTCTGGCTCTCTTCTGCCAGTTATCTCAGGCACCTTCTTAGATCATCTCCCTGGCTGTGGATTTTCTGGCTCCCAGCTCTCCCAGCTGTTTCCTCCTCTGCTCCACACCTTGTCCAGTCACCTCTCATTCCAGCAATATCTTCTACCAAACCTGGAAGAAAACCCCTTCCTTCTGTCCTCCTGTTCTGGCTTTTTCTATGCTTCTTTCTTTTGAACCCCACATGCCAGCTTGAAGGTGCTTCTAAGGAGTTTTAAACTTTCCTTCCTTCCTCCGCAAGTGCTTACATGCTTAAGTGGGGCAGCTGACAGACCATTGCAGGGATAAAAAACAAAAATGGTGACCTTGACAGTTGCATGCAATATTTTGTTGTTTGTTTCAGGGCAGTTCATCCTTCCATAAAAAGGTAACCAAAAAGGGGGGTTTGCAATCATTCTGTCCCCAAGACTTGGGAGAACAACCAGGTCTTCAACAATTTCCTGAAAGATCAAAACCTTTTACTGTGGTTGTTGATGGAGCCTATGATAATAATAATGTATTAGAATACTATCTGACTTGGACACCATTAACATTATAACCAGAGAATGATCAGATGCTATAATGGAAGATATAGAATAATTCTCATGCAAATTAGATTGAAACATTAAAAATGAATTCATATAGGAATGCATACCATGAAGAGTTGAAAGAAGAAGTATATTCTTGGTTAATCAAATTCAGTTGCATCTTACATCAACCAACTTAAATTCCTGAATATAAGTGTAGAGGACACTCAAGCTCTGTAAATGATATTTCTTAAAAGCTTTATTTTGTCCACATTATATTAAAATCCCCAGTACTATTATATTGTCCATTCATAAACTAAAAATATTAACAAAACTATTATGCAGAATATCTGGTTTATTTCTGACTGAGCCATAAAATTGATCAGAGACATCCAGCTATCCTTATTACTAACAACCATAATCATATAGCAATCATCAGTATGCAAAATGTCTTGCTCAACTATAAAATTTGAAGATGGCTGATTAGTATACCCACCCTTCTGGCCATTTTCAAATTTCCACCAACATAAATCTGATCAGTCCTATTCCTTCTAAGCAATGAATCTCATCATTCTATTGCAGCATGCCATGATTCCATCTTAGAAATCCAACTCTAATCTCCCCTAATTTAAAAAAAAAAATCAAACTGCAAACTCCATATATAAAACTTGAGACACAGAGAGAGATGTCACACAAAAGCTACCTTTTTGAAAGAAAGAAAGAAAGAAAGAAAGAAAGAAAGAAAGAAAGAAAGAAAGAAAGAAAGATAGATTGAAAAAGTGAAGTAGGTCAGAGGGTTCCTATAAACAGAATGAACCAAACAAAATTCTTCCCAACTGATAATCCAACGTCCCACAGCAAGGCCCAACAGGAAAAAATATTATCATCAACTACTTGTTAACTTTCTACATATATATCAGGATGACTCCTTCCATCTCTGACACTTTGTTTTTCTCTTTATCTTATTTCTCTTTGTAACAAAGTTTCTGTTTCAAGTTTCACTTTCATTATAAAATATGTCCTTGTGAAAGCTGTTACAAATGTCAACACTTTAAGCAGCCTAAATTTATGGTGGCATTGAATTTTAATAGCCCCATAAACGTCTGTGGTAATGGTGATGTATCTACTGCAATAAATTGCTATGAAGAAATATAAAAATAAATGTGAGATAAAAAGACAGTGTATAAAATATGTTTTTACATTGACTTTAATCGTTTTTTTTTTTTAAATATCACCTAAGTCTCATGTTTCAAGCTCTTTGAGTTCTGATCCTATAGTCCATGAGAAGATGTTCTCGGCCTTTCGGAATAGTTTGAATTTCCTTCCTTGAGGAAGCAGAGAGAGAGGGCGGGAGGGAGGGGGATCTTCTTTCATAGCCAAAGATCTGATTTAGATGTCCATTTACCCTCTCCACAGAAATTTCCAAGATCTTTGCAGTTCTTGCATCAAGGCTCAGTATTCATAGAAGCAAAAAAAAAAAAAAAAGGAAGATCAGAGGAATCCCCTAGATGTGCCTTCAACACTGAGGAAAGAATAGAAGCCAGCATGGAAAGGAAAAACCTGAATTATCCTCATGTTGAATTGAATAGGAAGAAATGGTAACAAAACTGACATTGTCAGTATCAACCTGATATGGCTTTCAATAAGCAGGTGGTTCCCCCTCCCCCTCTCCCTCCTCCTCCTCCTCCTCCTCCTCCTCCTCCTCCTCCTCCTCTTCTTCTTCTTCTTCTTCTTCTCCTTCTCCTTCTTCATATTAAGGCAGCATTGTTTTGCACAAGATTCAGGTTTTCAAAGGGAAGGCAAACAGAAAATAAAGAGATGTTGGTAGGTAGGTGGACTGAGAAGACAAATTTTGAGCTATTTCTCAAATATTGTTTCAGCTTTGGTAAAAAAGCTGTCCAAATGAGAATAAATAAATTCCAAACTATTGTTGTACGTTGCAGGACATCTTCTTTTCAGAGCTTAATGATACTACTCGTTGAGAAATGAAATGGATTTTAATGAAGACACATTGGTTGAGTTTCAAAAACTTGACTTTAAAAGATGTAGGTTTACAAATGCATTGTTAACATTTAAGGTAGTGGTAGGAAAGACATGGACTATTTTCTTCAGTGGACTGCTACATGACATTAAAAAAAAAATCCTATGCCTGTTCTCTAGTCATATCCTCATCAAAGGATATGAGACCAGGAATGGCATTAATCTGTACCACTGAGCTGGTGCAGGGACATAAAAATGCATGCCGCACTCAGGCCAGCATTAGAGTGGGACTAAAAGTTCTAATTAACTTGGTTGAGCCCCAGAACACACACTTCTCCCTGCAGTGAGAGCTCCTCCATCATCCCTTTAGGACACAAAATAAAGTTGCCTTGCTGCTTAAGGCTGTCATTGTCAATTTTACCTTCTTTTCTCCCCAAAGCCATTGAGAAATACTGTGTAGTAGTCAGGGCACTTCCTCAAAAGATCGTATAATTTGGCAAGATTTCAGTGAGAACACCCCAAAATCTTGTAAGACCTTGCACGAGAATCCTGTAATCTCAGGTCAGTCCTTCTAGGTTGGCCAGGTCAGGAAACAGACATTGTAAGGATTCCAAGAAATTGTAGGGTTCATCCTGAAAACCCCCAGACTTTCCTCCCGCACCATCTTATACCAAGTAGAATCAAGATGGGGTTATTTTGGGTTTCTTTCTCACATTCTTCACTTCCCCAGGATTGAGTTGCTCTTTCTCTTCCCTTTATGGCTCATCCATTCCAAGATCATCTCTGCAGTCTTTTACATCTCATAAACTTTCGTATGCTTACTCAAGTTTTGTAATTCTATAAGAATAGTATCTAATAATATTAATATTAATAATAATAATAAATCATATTTTATATTACTTAGTAATATAAGGCACCTTCTTATATTACTATCAGTCCAGCAACCAAGCTATAAAAATAATATCAGTCCAGCAACCAAGCTATAAATATGATTAAGTTTAGGGTTCAGAGGTTCATTCTGAGGCTTTCTTCTTTCTTTAGAAAGAGCAAAAGTTGCACTTTTTCTGCTGGCCCCATAACCTTTTCCCAGAATTCATCTTGGGGAAACTGTATTATTTTTTTCTATATTGTGGACTCCACCAATCATCTCCTCCCAACCTGACTTTAATGAGACAAAGCATTTGCTCATTAGACTTCAAATTATGAATATTTAAAAGGAAGAATTTGTTTTTCTCTCTCTGGAGATTTAAGAAACCCCAAATAACACCTCTCCGATAATGAATGTCAAATGAAATAAATGGCCTTTGTTTGTTGTTGCTTTTCCTTAAAAAAAAACCAAACAGAATTTAATTATTCATTTACTTCTCCCCTCATCCACAAGATTCTTAGTGTAACTTTTTTCTAGCTTACAACCCAGCCCAAAGCCCCCACCTTTCCTTTGAGCAAACAGGCTTTGGAATGTGCTACAATAATGGCAAATTAATTTACAAGGTACTCAAATCTGGGAAAGATGTGCAATTGATAGTTGTAGCCTACAAAGACAGCCCTGGATCTCAATATTTCAGAATGTCATGTTGAAACAGAATTGAGCAGTATGCTTTGTTCTTAGTGCCTGGAACTTGAAGACAATAATGAAGTGCTTATTATTATTATTATTATTATTAACTGAATGGCTATCAAGGTTTACATTTCCAGTGCTCTTCAGAATCCATTCCATTTTATTATTTAGGCTATTATTCATTTTAATAATAGCAGAGGACTTAACGTTCCATCTTAAACACTATACACAAGATCTCAGCTTCACTCTTAGCAGCACCTAGAAACTCTACAGAAGAATAAGAAATCTATGCAGTTTTCATTTTAATGCAAACTTATTTTACTCACACTTTCTAAGTGGAAATGCCAGCCTTCCTCACGCTAATGCCTTCCCAATATGTAGGAACTACTACTCTCAACATTTCAATGATGCTTTAAAAATACAGATGGTTTGTTTGTTTGTTTGTTTATTGTTCATATCACATTAGAAATGAGTCTACCAGCTGCCACTTCCAGTGCTATCAAAAACTTTTTTTCTCCAAAAATTTGCTAGACTACGCAGTGCATCGTGTTTAATTCAGGGCCAATTATTCCCAGGGTCATCTCTTCCTAATGTCAGCACTTACTTGCCTGCAAAAACCTATTGGATGAAGGAAGGCTCTGAGTACTTACCAAAAAGGAAGAGGTAATTTTTAAAATTATTTCTTTTTTATTATTAAATTTATACACAGCCCATCTCACTATAAAAGTGACTCTGGGCGGCTTACAAATAAAAATTATAAAACCGTTATAAAAATAGGAAGTACAAAAAATAGAAGAGAAAGGAGAGAAACTAAAGGGCAGAGGGAGCGTCTTTAGCCACCAACCACCCTCAGAGCTGCCTACCACTCTTGGACCCGCAAGCTGGTTGGCAGAGCATTCATTTGGTGACAAGCAGGGATAGTGAACCAGGATCTCCCTATGTAGCTGGATTACAATTCATCTGTGACCATTAATCATGGTGACGGTGTCACACATCAGGTTCTAACAGTGTATGGAGAGCTACAAATCCTTCAACCCAAATTTCTGGTTTGGATTACCCTTTGAGGTGATCAATATTGCTCTTCCTTCATGCTAAAGGCAAGAATTAGGAGCAGAAATGGGTGAAAATAGGCTCTTTTCAGGTTGTTGTTGTTGTTGTTTCCAGTCATAAGTCTGTTCCACTCTGGAGAAGTTTGTTTCTGCATCAATTTGCAGCTTTCCCCCAACATTGGCATGCATATCTTTTCAACGTACATATGGTATACACAGCTCTGGAGCAATTAAAAGAATAACAGTAACAACAAATGGAATATTGCCCAATGTATACATGTTGACAGCAGGGGTTTTTTTTTCCCTTGATGCTTTTTTCTTTTTTTCTTTTTTACCCAGTTTGTATGTAATTTTCCTATTAATCACTACACATTTGCATTTGCAGAATTCTGAAAAATTTACGTACTGAAGGCAAACCTTGTCTGGTTTTATGTATTGGCTTTAAAAAGATGATTCTGGCAAATTCTGGGCCAAATGGGAACCAGTCAAAATATTCTTCCATGCCTAATTAGGAACCAATACAAATTTTGAGCAGCTTTGCTCTGATCCAGGAAGACCACACTTAAATTCTGAGGTTACACAACAGACAGTAAGACAATGAAACCAGGTTTCATATAAACTGTCTGCAAGTAAGCCTCCTATAAAATGCATTATGAATTTTTCATGGTTTTTTTCCCCCCAACCATAGGGAGAATCCTGCTGGGATAATATTTGTCACAAGTATTTGTATTTTAGTCAGCCTGACCTCTGTTGACACAAGTTGCATGTTAACTCGCTGAAGTGAGCAGGATAATTTTTTCTTCATTTTTATGTTCAGCAGCATATGAATTATTAACTTAATGGCATAATCTTTCTCCTCACCCCCTCCAAATTCTTTGCTATGTACTTTGTTGGCTGGAAATTACTTGACTTTAAATAGCTTCCATCAGGTGGGCCCCATGAATGGGATTTCTCTCTTTGCCTTCTCGGAGCCATTATTGAAATATAAAGTTCGCTAACAATACACATGGGAGCAAACTCAGGGGTTTAATGATACCTAGATTAGAAAGTAATTATTCTGGCATATACAGTCCCCCTAAGAACAGGCAGAATGCTAATTCTAGAGGCTATGACATGATTAGCAGTTTAATGACTGCTAAGAGCTGTATTTAAAATTATTTGTATGTGAATGCATATTATGACTCCTTTTTATTCTTTAGAATCAGTAGTAATCATCACAGCATGACATGCTGGGCCAATATTTCAGAGCCCGTGATCATTCTTCCTCCTCCTTCTCTGCACTGACATTCTGCCTTCTGTATGTATTTCTTCCTTCTCAGTGTGTTCTTGCTTGCATGCTAAGGACTTATCTACCAGCAGTATCCATCTGATGCTGGTAAGTGATAACCCATTAACAGAAGTCCCTGAACTGAACCCGGGTCGATGTAGCCCAATATTCCACTTCTTGCGAGATTTTTCCCAGTTTTCTCCACCGTGTTTATTTATTGGGTGCAAGGTACCAATTTTGGGATATGCAGCTTAGTGTCCTCCAGAAGTTCTGCCCTGGAGAAATGGAATCAAATGATCATCTGGGATCAAAGATGCACAACCTGAGAACCCCAGGATGCTTGTGGATCCCCAAAGCTCAGGGTTCAACCCTCAAAGTCTTTCCAGTAGTTGCAATAAAATGGTAATTTTTACCATGAGAAAAGGTACAGATGATTAAATACATGGGAAATAAATATGTTAACAGTTTAAATTAAATCAAATCAGTGGAGGCCCTTGGCCTGAAATATAAAAAAAAACAAACAGTTTGACATCACTGGCCTCAATTCCAAGGGATCATTTATACCCAGATCCCCATTCTATGAACACATGTAATAGCTGTGATTTTACACAAAAGGACAGCCATCATTTTCATGCATGCGAAAAGAAGGGCTTAAGTGTAAGTGTTGTGTCCCCATCTGAGACATGAGACTCCTATAAATCAGGACTTTTGCCATCTGGGCACAGTGTATAATGACTAACAGCAATATAAGCTGTGTCAAAGCAGCAGCTATAGCGAGTAATAGCACCACTACTAGCATGTAGTAACAATAATCTTACCAAATAAATAAACACACATACACACAAAGACTCTATTCAAGGACGCTGTTCTGATCCAGGGAGTAAGCCACCAATAATCAGCATCACCTGGGAGAGGGCAGCTGCTCCATCAGTAGCAACTACAAGAGGACGTGTGTAGACTGGGACATCTTTCATTGCATATACAGTGGTGAAGATGAAATATACAGCAATGTAACAGTGGTGTGGAAGGCAGTGGTAAACACCACACTGTATTTTCAAAGGAAAATCATCAGTGGCAACAAAACAAATATTCAATGGCCCTCAGTCCCTGACAGACCTTAGATGGTTAGAGGTTGTGAGGAACATCAAAGAAATAAATAGCACTGATGCTCACCAAAAGAAGAAGGAAAGGTCTGGTACCAACTTACCAGAATGCCTCCCACTACCCTCTTTGGTTCCAGTTCACCTTTAGCCACAGAGGGTCTCTAGGTGACTTTGGGCTAGTTGCTGTCTTTGTAATGGGCTGTGAGAACAACTTTGAGGAAGAGGAGGAAGAGCTGCAGCCAAGGTAACAGTAGGATAAGAGAAATCAGAGTCCAAAGCAGGAATGTAATTTGAGGAAGCATCTCAGACCCTCCCTAGTTCTCTTTAGCATAAAGGCAGGGAGTGGGGAGGCACATTCAGAGTTGCAAGATTCTGTGACTGTAACCTTATAATAAAGATATTTTTAGTATTCATGACTTTGATGTTCAAGTATGGTCTACCTTGAAGGGCTCACATCAGTTGAGATCAGCATCACTTTTTTTATTTGCTGAGGATCATACTTGTCCCTTGAGTGATACTATGAGCTCAAAAGGTAACAGGGAGGAATCAAGACAAATAGAACTGAATTTTTGTTCATTGGTATTCAATTACAATGAAATATAGTTAATGAGACCACAGTCCACTCACATCCTTCATAATATTCCTGGTCTGCCATATTAAGAATTAGTATGCTCTGGTGCTGAGGGAAAGAACAAGAAAAGTTGTTGAGAGCAACTAACAATGAGTGCTGACTACATTCCCATGGGAGTCAGAGGTTCAGAAAGTAAATGAAGGTAAAGTGCACCCACAACTACAAAAGTATTTGACTACTTCTGGTTCAGGTCTTCAGAGACCATTACTGGTTGCTTGAACCCTATTAGCAGGCATGGGCATCACTATCATCTGGGAATCATGTACAGGCCGCAACTGATCCTAGTCAACAGTATGGCTGGGACCATTCCTGAACATTCTTCAAAGGCAATCCAATGAAGAATACATGGCATGAATTCAAATGGCTTTGTATAAGCCAAGGTCCCTTGTCGGAATGCGCACTGGGGCAAGTTGAATGACAGATTACTTAAGACCCATCCATCTGCTAATCATCTCTGCCAGTTGCAGTTAAGTCTAAATCTAATCCTTTCTTTGCAACACTCTGTTCGAAGGGCCTCCCTGTCCTGCACTGTTCACTTATCCAGATATAAGTTAAGAGCCCATAGCTTCCAGCTTTCTCCCTGCTCTTTCTTACCCCTTTCAATGTGCAAAGCAGAGATGAGCAACGTATGGCTTCTCAGATGTTAATGGTGTGCACATTCCATTATCTCTAAGTGTTAGCCATGATGATTGCCTATCCCTGCTGTGCTTTCCATACCATGTATACATAGTTTATTTCTTTTAAGCCTGCCCTGATTATGCTGTGCTATGTCACTAGAGGAAAACCTCTTTCTCTTGCTTTTTATTTTTCAGCTAAGCACATTTTGCTGAATTCTTAACTGTTTGGATTCTGCTGCTTAACCAGAAATAATTTGCTCATATAGCATTCATTAGAATTAAGTCTTACTGTGCCTTGTTTTTCTTAAAGGAGCATGTTGTTGTGGATAGGAAGTAGAAGTGGAAGAGAAGGGTGTGCAGTTGTACCTCCAATGTGATTTCAGTGTCCGTGTATTATACACAAGTGGCCCTGCCCTTGAAGTCCATACATTAGATAGTCCATAAGGGGAAAGTTTATATTTGCAGATTGCTGCACACTTGGGATTTGCCTTGCAGGCATGTTAAGGGTGAAAACAAGGAAGCCACATGACGTCAAGAAACTTGGTCCTACAGCTCAGGTCTAACCACACAATCCATGCTAATCACCACAAAGGGTGCTCTGTTGTCATGCAGTAGATAGCCCAAATTGGATTACTAATTTGTTATATTTAAATCCATCCTATAAGGATTGCACGGACTTCTGGTTGTTGAGAAAAGGGATTACACCAGATTAAATTGCTTGAGCAAGGCTGCCTGCATTGTCCCAGCTGCGATAAAGCACCGGGCATGTAAATGACATCAAAGTATCTACTTGGCATCCTTTTGGCAATTTGCCCCATTGCCGAAAGAAGCAGTTCATAACCTTTTCTCCAAGGCGGAAGGTTGTATTCAACTCATGTGAAAGAAATGTGTTGGTTTATACATGCCTGACTTACTGAAATGATCTTTAAATCCCCTGCAAGAACAGATTTGACATACAGCTATGAAAAGCTGAAAAGAAGAAGCAAAATAAGAACTGATATGGCACACCAAAGAACATTGTTTGCAGCTTATATGCAGGCAGTTAGTAATCCTCATTAGTTCCTGTTCTTGTGCTGTTTTTAACCTATAACACCCTTTAGATAGCTCGGTGTGCAAGTAACTTCAGAACCATCTCCTTCAAGTCAAACTGATCCATCTTGTCCACTCATGAGCAGCGGTGTTGAAGGTTCTCCCCATATTTGAAGCTGGGGGCAGAAAATAAATTTTTGTGGTTGTTGCTTCATTCCTTTCTCCTGGAGATTCAGATGGTGCCCTCCCTGCTCGTGTTTGGAAAGACAGTGAAGATGGAACTGTTTCTTGGAGCTTTTCATTTGCAAGGGCTGTCACTTTGGATTGAAGATGTCAGATAGCTTTGATGTTTTTTTTATCAGCCTTGGGTACATATTTTTGACAGTGTAAACTCCCAGGAGCTACTTATAAAATTAATGAAAAGCATAAATATACTGCTTTGCACACTATTCCATTCCTCCACATCTCCTTTTTCTTTGGAACTTTTATTTTCTTCTCAAAAATAGGAAAGTAGCAAGTTATTTATTTATTTATTATTATTCAAATTTTGCTACTGCCCATCTCCCCCAAAAGAGAGT
The DNA here is from genome assembly GCF_035149785.1 of Candoia aspera. NCBI lineage: Eukaryota > Metazoa > Chordata > Lepidosauria > Squamata > Candoiidae > Candoia > Candoia aspera. Next base: position 13,087,187 of record NC_086166.1, on the reverse strand, counting down.
GGCTGTTCTTTCTATCAGAGTTTGCCTAATTCTCTACTAAATTGTAACTAAAGCTTCCAAGGAAGTTCTGAAAAACCGCAATAATGTTTTGTCTGGACACTTCCAAACTTCAGCTAAGAATGTACAAATAAGATTAAGGTTAGACGTTAGACGTTAGAGTAAGATTAAGATTAGGTTTAGCTAGTCCAACGTTCTCTTTGTGTTAATACCAGGCACAGAAACTCTTTGAATTTTTTTCCTATAGTACTGTTTTATGAAGGAATATCACCTTTCAAAATTATTTCAACATAGAATTTCAGAGAAATTATCAAAGATATGGTAAACTCACATTTATTTACTGATGAGGCAGTAATTGAGTATAGCATAACATGGCATGGCAGTATAGTATGCTGCACTATGCCATACATAGTCAAATCCTAGCCTTAAGAACTTGCTGTGAAATTTCTCCTTATCCTGGAAGAGTTTAAGAGAAACCATCCACCCAATGTCCCTGCCAACAATTATGGGAGGAATTTTTCAAAAAGTAATTTGTGTCCAGCTCTGCTTCTAACAATGAGCAACCAGATACCTCCAGAAAGCAGAAGAATAGTCAACTGTTTCTCTATCTTAATTTTTTTTTAAAAAAATAGTATCTTTATTTTTTTTGTAACAAAACAATCTTTAATCTTAAAGAAAAAAATTAAAAGTACAAACTAGAAATGCAAAACTAAGAAGGAAAAGAAAAAAATATTACTTTTATACTTACCAATAGTCACTGGTTTACCAATGAATTCATACTATAATATGAACAGTACAAGATATTATTGTAAGATATCACAGAATTCTGTGATAATCTGTTTCTCTGTTAGGCTGCATACCTTCAGGATCAAACCGCCCTCAGCTGTACTAAATCCGTAGCAGCAAGTCATCCTTTGCCTAAAACCAACATAGGCATCTTTTTTTAACTAAAGGTTACACAATGCCAAGAAACCATGCTGAAATATTAGGAAGGGCTGAAACTAACATGTAGCTGGGAACCATGTCCCCCCAAATCTGAAAAACAGTATCTAAAAATATAAAAAATATTCACGCAAGCATCACACAGCTAATGTGTTAAAATGAAAGAAAATCAATTCACTGCCAAATTCCAGCAGCAAGTTTCTCAATCCAGGCTGGGGCCACAATGAATGAAGAGATTTAAATTAGAGTCATTAACTTGAAATGGGCAGCCAGTTAAGCTGAAATAAAAATCCATCAATTAATCGCCTCCGTGGCTTATTGATTTCCAAAAACTGCTCCTGCAGGTAGGATTTAAAAATGAATAAAAGACATAGTATGAGGCCATAATATTAACTAAAGGCAAAACATCAACCAAATTGCTAAAACAAAAGAGCAGAAGATCTGCAATTAGAAAATTAGAATGTATATTTAGGGTCACCTTCCGACATCTCACGAAGAAGCACTCATATCTCATGCTTCATTTTTCTCTCTTTTGCCTTAAAGCACAATTGCTAAATGGCCTTTACGCAATAAAGTGTATTAAAAAAAGATTCCAAGTACGGGCGATTTTTGAAATTACAGTAAGGAGTGAATGAAAATTAAGTCATTTATTGGTTGGAATTTGTAGATTTACTTCTCTTCAGTAGCCCAGAAACTATTTATTTTGGAGGAATATATAAAACATCAATTTGAGTAAGTTTATTTGTTAGGTTTTCCTTCAGAACAGAAGGAATTAAGCACAAGACTCTTTATGTTCATTTGCCTGGACATCTTGGATTATAAACTAAAGGGATTCACCCCAAAATTGACTGAAAACTATCGGTGTCCCTTAATCAAACCCATCAAAGAAAAGAAAAAAAAAAGAATTCTGGCTCTTTTTTCTATACCAAGAACAGGAACTAGTGTTTATTACAAGAATGAAGAATTGCTGGAGGTGGACATATAGGTGAGAATTTCCATTCCATCTAGTCATAACAGCCAAAGAATCCATGCAGGATTTTCCAGTTGATTCCTAAAAGTCCAATTATTGTTTGCTATTTGTCTCACTCAGTGTGAAATCTTAAGTAGTGTTAACAGCCTGCATTACAAGACAGGGTTTTGAACATCCACCCTCCAGTTGCTAATAAAGATCATTTGCAAATAGGCAGGTGAAACTGGGATGTGATTATTCTTCCTCCTCCTCCTCCCAGCAGCAGAGAGGGAATTTTTGGGAAATAACTTTGATAACAATATGGCAAGGGAAGAATTATTTTCATCTGGTTTCCTTCTTCCTCTTCATTTAATGATTCCATTTCAAATGCCTTGTTTTTTCTCAGCATTTTAGCTTCTATCCTATGGCTGTTGGGGGCTATAATCAGAAAATGATACTAGAAAGCCCGAAAATGAAGCAGTTGATGGGATGTCATAGGCTATACATTTGAAGGATCCTAAACCTTCCTGGACATCCATGTAACCACCAAACTAACAAGCAGACCAGCATTATAACCAGTGCTGGGAAATTAAAAATGACGCAAGAATTGGAAGATTATTTCATTATTTCTCCTCTTTTATCTACCAATGACAAACATCAGGAGAGCATGGCATCCATTGGAAAAAGGTATTGGAGTAGTTGAAGACAGAGCTGCAACAAATGGCATTTGCTCTAGTACTGGAATTTATTCAAGTAATTGTTCCAGTATATATTGGAATTCAAGATTACTACAAGGCATGGGTAGATAAGGCATGGGTCAAGGAAGGTACCTTAAAAAATCCTCCAATTCCTAATCCAACCTTCAACTATCATAGATGGGACCATTAGACTATGAAGTCCCACAACCTGGTCAGGACAGGAATCAAAATTAAAGCATATGTGACATACACTTATCTTTCCTCTCCTTGGGAACTCATTACTTTCCCAAGGTCTTTGGTTCTACAGCCCTAACCCTAACCCTGTATTCTGGACACTGTGGCAATAAGAGAACACACCATAGCTTCTTCTGAGTGATCACTCTTCAGATAACTGAAGAATTATATCACGCCCCTCCCGCTGCAGTCTTCTCTTGACTAAAAAGATCCAGTTAATTCAATGTCTCCTTCTGAGTCTTAGTTTCCAATTCCCCATTTATCTTTGACTTTCTTTAGATTATGCCTATTTGTATGAGTTCTTAACATCTGTTTTTTCCACTACAATCCACAAGATGACATGACATTAGAGATGCCCAAGCTATTACGCTTTCAAGATAATGTGTTTCAGTACCCTCTTTTTGAGTAGATGGCACACAATTCTTTGCACTTTCCAGGATTTTACAACTCTGAGGGGGTGGTGTTTTTTCCCTTAAGAAATACATGTGCCTTTTGTGAAAGAAAATAATCTGAATCTTTATACCAGATTTTCCCCTCTAAATGCAGATTAATTCAAAAATGCTATGGGACAGAACTGATTTATGAATGAATGCTTGCAAAACTGTCAGACATGATCTATCTTTCACTACTCGACTTACAAGTAAAATGTTTTCTGGAACCTGCTGTATATCCATTTTTTTACTAGATAAAATTAATTCCATTAATAGCATGGCCCCTGAACCATGAGGATTATCACACTGAGAGTCATATAGAGTTTCATGTTCAGTAAATATATTGTAATATAAATGAACATGCCATTCAATGGAGCTAGACCTGTTTTCTGATTGTCTGGAAGTTATCGTGATGTTGCCAGCCATTCAGTGATATTTAGAAAGAAGATATGGCTAAATTTATTTCAATATTCAATATTTTATAACACCCCAATCAGAGAACTCTTGGTGGCGTACAAAAACACATGAAAATTTCTACTGTAAACTATGAAGTATCCATGGTATAAAGAATAAGATAAGTAATAAAAATCAGACAAATGAGGTCTGAAAATGGAGCAACAGAAAAAGAAAAACATCACAAGACGGTATCTTCTCGGCTAAATTAAAAGCTACTTTTAGAAAGCCCTGCGGAAAAGCTGTGTCTTTCCTTGCTTCTGGAAAACCATCTATGTCAGAGCATGTCACTCTTCCAGAGGAAGGCCCTTAATAACATGAAAGCTGTGATGGACATCTTCAGGTGAACATCTGGCTTTAGTTCTTCTAACTTCATCGAAGTGAAGGATTATAAGTACTTTTCCCTAGGTGTATCAGATGAGTCAGTTCTAGCTGGAGGAAATGGTCTTATTATTAAGCAAATATATTACAGACATAACTTCTCTAGCAGGGTCAAGAAACTCATTGTAATGAAGTATTCCTGTAATACGCTTTTTTCCAGTAAAGCCATTCTGAGCAACGCAGCAGGGGCTGAAGAGTTATCATGAGATCCTTCCATCAAGCATGTCCCTGGTTCTTTGCCAGTACATTTAGAGGAACAACCAGAAATCCATTCTGTGGGAATGACACTTCATGTAACAGATCCTGGTTGTTATGGATGGGTGGGTAAGAGGCATTTCTGTAGGGCCAGAAGAGATTCTGAATGTATTTTATTCAACACATCTTGTTGATATTCACAGAGCAGCAGTTATAAAAGAGAATGGGGCTAATGAGTAGACCGGTTCTTCAGAACCTCTCTAGACACAGAGAGGATGGGAGATCACCCACATATGCTCCAGATGGCTGCTCCTCATGAGGAGACTGCAGGACACCTGTCCCCCACAGGTCTGACTGCCGAAAGACACAGGAATCAATCATCAAGCTTGCAACCACAGCAGAGACTTTTAAAGGCACTAAGTTCATAAACCTCACTTCTAATCACTTTCAAAAATTGCCTCTTTAACTATCTTAAGGCTATTAGAAATCTTTGGACTGACAAGTCTGAAAAGCCACCTAGTGAGTCTATCTTCATTTCCAAACAAAATAAATATTAACTATAAGTTTAAGAGCTTCCAGAATTTGAAATAAATGGGCAAAAAGCTAATTAAGATTTTGAACCAAGAAAGCTATTACCAAATTAAAGGTCCAGACAAATTTGGAATAGTGAAACTTTTACTGTAAGACTTTGGAACTAACTATATAAAACAAAACAAACAGCTTTTCATGGGAACTAGAAGTATTTTGTCTAGTATAAGTCATAACAGAGATTAGACACTTTATGATTTGAAAGGGACAGTAGAGGAAACTAAGGATTCCAGGGAAAAAGAAGAAAAAAAACTTGTCTTTGGTTTTGATTTGGATTGTGATTTATAGAATGATACAAGATACTGTGACATTTGAAATATTAAAGGAGATCTTCAAAGAATGGGGCCAGAAATTAGTAGCCACGAGATCAACTATATGAGGAATGATGTCTGCTTCTATAGCTAGACTTCTGTATATATAAAGAATGTTAATGAAGGGGTAACAGATGTGGTGGCGCTGCGGGTTAAACCGCTGAGCTGCTGAGCTTGCCGATCGGAAGGTCGGCGGTTCGAATCCGCGTGACGGGGTGAGCTCCCGTTGCTAGTCCCAGCTCCTGCCAACCTAGCAGTTCGAAAACATGCCAATGTGAGTAGATTAATAGGTACCGCTTCGGCGGGCAGGTAACGGCGTTCCGTGTAGTCACGCCGGCCACATGACCACAGAGGAAGTGTCTTCGGACAAACGCCGGCTCTTCGGCTTTGAAACGGAGATGAGCACCGCCCCCTAGAGTCGGACACAACTGGACTTAATGTCAAGGGAAACCTTTACCTTTACTTAACAGATGTGGAGCAAATCTTCCCTTGATGCAGAAAGAGTGGAATCAGAAATATTGTATATATGACTACACAAGATGGGCAGTGAACAAATATGATGAAATAAATAAATAAATAAATACAAAAAAAGTGTGGATTACAAGATAGAGAAGGTATGTAAAGTGGAAATGCAAGTGGCAGGCCAAGAGAATGGCATGGATAAGGACTCTTAATTGGATATACAAAAGAAGCTGGCTGAAGTTTTAAAAATTAAAGGGGAAATGCGAAGGATAAACCAAGAGAATGTCCTGGACAATGTATTTTTACTGGATCTACAGAAAAGGCTTGTTAAAGCCTCAAAGAAACATATGCAATGGATCTAAGGAGAACTGAAGAGAGATCAAATCCTGCAACAATATTTGGGGCACCCAGGAGGATTAATAACAAGGAGTAGCATAGCTGAACATAACGAGGGATCATATAAGGAGGTTTCCATGTTACTTTAGGAAACAAGAAGAAGATCACAGTAATTCAGATGGACAGTAGTCTTCCTAGGCAATGGCAGATGTTCCTCTCATTCTGTGGTTAGCCATGTAAAATAGATCATGTAACTTAACAATTTCACATGTAGAGCCATCTTAGCCAGCTGGAACAGGTATAAAGAATGGCAACAAGGATGATCAGGCAGCTGGAAACCAAGTTTTTCAAGAAGAAACTGAGGGAGTTGGCTACGTTCAGCACTGCAAAAGAACAATTGGTGAGGGTGTATGATAGCAGGAACGTCACAGAGAAGATGATCGAGTTCCGTTCATTATTATTATTTTTATTATTATTTACTAAATTTATATCACTGACCTTCTCCCCCAATGGGGGACTCTGGATGGTTTATCATCATGTGCAGGGCATGAAATCATAGTTCTAAATTAGAGAAAGGCAAATTCTTGTTGAACCTTTGGAAAAATGTCTTAACCGTAGGAGCAGTTATATGTATGCTGCAATAACCAATTATTAAGGAAAATAGTAACACACCATTTTTGCTGATGTGTTGAAGCAGGGGCTGGACAGTTATCTGCAACAAAAGCTGTTTAATCTAGATTCCTGCCCTGAGCAATGGCTTGGACTTCAGGATCCCTTCCAAGTCTACAATTCTGTGATTGTATGACAGTGTCAAAGTCATGCACTCCAGTGAACTGTTTCTGAAAAGCAATGGTTCAGAGGAAGGAGACATATTACTTCAAAGGTGGAGCTGGCAGCCATACATTTTATTTTACTGAAGGATTCTCAGAGATGCTCCAGTCCACACCACAGAAATAGCAGGCTTTAATCTTTTCTCTCCCACTAGTCCAGCCCTCTTTATGCACCCAAACACAGGATTAAAAAGTGGTTCAAAAGTGGTCAATCAGCCATAGCAATGCATGTGGCAAGTGAGGGAAGCAAAGCAGATTTGGAGTGGGCTGGCAGCTCCCCATCTTTTCATACTATGCCAGGATCCAGATTGGGGAGGAAGAAAAAACAGCAACCCTAAAACCTAGTAGCTACTAGGCAGGGTTCTGCATGCTTTGCAAATGATTCAGCTTTGGATCTTGTGTGAGCCAACCACCGGAGCTATTTCCTACTAATTAAAGCAGGCTCATCATTTTTCAGGCTCATCCAATAATTTTAAAAGTATGCTACAGGCAGATAAATTCATATGGTATACCAATTCTTTGGAATCTGTCAGTACTGAGAATTTAGAACTTGTACATGGACATAATGTTTCTTTCTTACAAGAGTACACAGTGCCTGTGAGAACAGTGAAACAGCAAAACATCACGCTTCAAGTGTGAATGAACCGAAAGTGTAATTTAAAAATATAGGGCTTTTGTCTGTCTGTTTCTTCTTTCCATCTTCCTCCCGTTCTGAAGCTGTTATTATGGCTGGAAAAAAAATGTGTAAAGTGCTCAGATATTCCTTCTCTGCTGCCCCATCCAATTTCTCTGACAGCATTATTTCTATGCAGTAATATTCCTCCAGAACCACAAAAATGTGTGGGAACAGGTGGCACAAGAGACATTACCTGGTTATAGAGCATACAAGATCCTATTAAACCCAGAGAGGAGAAGATAAGAACATGAAACTATATGCAGTACCCTGCTGGATTGGGCCCCTAGCCCATCAAGTCCAGCATCTGTTCTCACAGTGGCCAACCAACTTCACATGGAAGACCACTAGCTGCCCAACAGATGGCCTTCAGAGGACCTCATTCACTGCCCTCAGAGTGAATAATCCCCAGTTATTCCATTTCCATTGATGAAAATGGAAACAGCCAAGTTGGATGGAGGAAGGAAAGGCTGCTTGCCTGCATTTAAAATGGAGATGTGTAATTCTTGTGGGGATCAAGAGCCATACTCAGCTTTTGAGTAGAAACTGGGACTTCATTCCCCAGAAATCAGCTAGGCTGAGAGGAAGGAAGAGGTTGAGCCAAGACAGAATCTCACTTGATTTAATAGACATCTATTTCAAGGAATTACAGTAATACCAATGAAAATGATTGCTTCCTATTTATTTAATTGTTTCCCCCATCTGTCACATTAAAAAAAAAAGATAATTCAGTGAAAAAGGTGTATTGGGGATACAGGTTATAAACTCTTAATTTATTTACTATAAAAGGTCTGTAGATTGGGACACACTAGGCTTGCATCATATATACAATATAATCCCAAATATCAAACTTGCAGAAGTTTATAAACATCTGCTTTCACTTCTAGTAAGGCATGCATTAGCATTCTCTCTTTGTACCTTCAACCAAACCTGAACTAATCAAAGCAAATATTTGTAGCTCAGGGTTGAACGGTGGAGTCCTCGGTGCTCTCTGAGCCTTGTTGTTTTCTTGCAGATGTTTCATTGCCAGACTAGGCAACATCTTCAGTGCGAAGAGGGAGTGGGCCTTGCTCTCAGTTTACATACCGTGCCTTGCATGGCTTGTGTTGGTAGGGGTGTTGTTCTCTCCTTGGGAGTTCTTTGATTGGGCTGTTGTTTGCTGCTTGGTTGATTGTCTGAATTAATAGTTCCTTGATTAGGGTGTATTGTGCTGTTTGGTTGTTCATCTGGTGTTGATCCCAGTGTTAATCTTTGCATACCTGGGTGTTGATTGCTGGCAAGGGAGTGTACTGGTCTTTTGGCTTTTCTATTGTCTCTTCTGAATGGTATGTAAATGTTGTTTACCTCTATGTGTCTGTTGATGGCTGCTTTGTCAACAGGTAAACCATTTACATAAAACCCACATTTACATACAGGTAAACAACATTTACATACCATTCAGAAGAGACAATAGAAAAGCCAAAAGACCAAAACACCTTCTCGCCAGCAATCAACACCCAGATATGCAAAAATCAACACCAGGATTAACACCAGATGAACAACCAAACAGCACTGAAGATGTTGCCTAGGACTCCACAGCTCTGGACTGCCTGCATCTTCTATCTTCCAAACAATAAAAGGCAACAAGTTCAGAGAAGATTCTACAGTATCTACTGCTGAAAAGGTATCATAGCAACACTTCAGTGTTCTCAGTCACCAAAGATGGAAATGACAGGAAAGGGTGAACTCTACCAGGCTTAAAACCTCATCTTCTTTGGAGGAAACTCCTTCCCTTCACACTGAGTTGCAGGTCACAGCTCAGAGGATCACATGGGTGTGATCAACAAAGAGAATAAGGGAAGGAGGAACTGTGGAACCAGCCCAGTAGCAAGGTCCAGGCCAAACAGGGCACTGACAGCTTCCAAAAGCAGCTGATGAGAGAGGAGATGAACAACAATGCTGGTTATGAGGTTGCTTGCAATGTGGCAGATTAAGAACTGCTTACACCTGGATCCACTTTAGAGGCTGGACAAGGTGGCCCAGTCACACTCAACTTCTCCAGGCTATGACGAAGATCTTAGATCTTCCTCAAACTGTATTTACAGAATGGCATCAGGAAAACTCAAGGACTTCAGATATGGGAATAAGTCAGAGAAGGGGGCTGAACCCTGAAAAAAAAAAAGGATATGCAAGATGCCCTAGGTGAGGGGAAGACCCCATTTGGGCCTGGCATACCTATGGAGGACATTGGAACCAATGTAAGTAAGGCAATCTCCAGAGAAGAACTGGCCACAATTTTAAACCATCCTGTGGGGAACAGAAGCTGCTCCAGATCAGGCAAAGAACCACCACCACCTCCAGAAGCCCATCGAGTGAATTCTATTCTCTTCTATTTTCTGCCTCCTTGTGATTTTCTCACACTCACTTGGGATGGAAAAAAAGAGGAATGCAAGGTGAGAAGTGGATCATCATCCCCAAATCACAAATGCCAACAGACATTGGGGATTCTGCAGACACGTTGAAATGGACAAAGGAACAAGATCCTATTTGCTAATAAGTTCTGATTGGGAGGTGGCCCAGATAGCAGGCAAAGGAGAAGATTGTATGGAAGGAATGCCATGGTATCTGCTTCTCCCCAAGGAGTGGTGAGCAGGGAAGGACTGATTTTATTGTCTTGACACTGTACAACAGATCTGCAGGAATCAAAGAAGGATGGTTTGAACTTGGGCACATTCCCAGATAAAAATACAAACCATGGCACCAACTAAACCCTGCAGTTACAAAGCTACTGGTTAGCAAAAATAGCCAAACCAGGGGGAAAAAACAGCCTTTTCGAGCCCCTTCTACTTCTCCAGTACTTATGAGATATGCAGCTCATACTTCAGAGAGTATTGCTCTGCACTTTCTCATGTTGCTTACTCACAGAAGCAACTCTCATGTAAACCCTGCAACAGCTGGCAAGATTCCCAAGAGAGGTCACACCCAGAGACCAGAACGGTTTCATTCAAAATGCATGTTTTGAACAGAGCTTTTTCCATGCACAAACCCCCACATCTAATACCTGCCAGAACATAGACCAAAGTTCTAACCCGGTTTTGCTTTGCTCTACCAACCCAACATTTTACTGCCCCCCACAACTGGGGCCACTGATGTGTCAAATGAGTATTTAGCCAATGAAAGGATGAGGATTTTGTTCAGTTTGCTTTTTGGTAGGAAATGTGTTTACTTGGTACAGCTCTTCAGAATCAAGAGAAAAAGAGAAAATGGCGTGTGGGTTAGAATTATATAGGAAAGGCAGGATAACTGAGCTACAGGGAGCCCTGGTTCTCCACAGTGATTTGGAACACACATTATGCTAAGCCGTTGGTTTATTTGTGACTTATTGACTAGACTAGCATGTCTGTGCTTTCTTCTAGGAAAACAACAAAATAGTTCCTGAAGGAGGAAGTTACCCTTCAGGGGAAAGGGGTAAAAGCTAGATCAGAGTGTAAGTGCTGATCCTGAATAAATCAAACCCATTGCCCTCCCGGCCTTCCTGATTTCTCCCAAACACATTAATTGGGGAATCAGGGCTATTAGTTTGATGTTCAAAGCTGTGTTCCAATGCAGTGCCTGGTGCCTTGACAGTAATTGCTTAATGCCAAGCACCTTTCTCCCTGACTGTTTCATTAGACAGTTGCCTCTCCCTGTCTGCCAGAGGCTTTCAGAATTGCAAGTTCAGTTGTCTGTAGGGATTGTAGTACTGAAGCGCAAGAAGAAGAAAGGGTGACCTATAGCTGTCAGGTCACCATCCAGCTTCACCCTTCTGCCAGAAGCTAAAATCAGCACTCTGAAGAAAGAAGTGGCTTTGCTGTGTCGGCTGGGTTCTTTTATTTGGTTATTGGAAGGACCCTCTCTAGAAATGATGCATTTTACTGGATTTAAGGGGAAACCGTTGATAGGAGGAGGCACCAGCATTGCATTTTAAAACTCAGTTTAGGTGTTGGTGTGTGTGTGTTTGTGTGTGTGTGTGTGTGTGAGAGAGAGAGAGAGAGAGAGAGAGCGCATGCTTTAGGAAGAGACCAATTTGTTACATGCCAACAAAAAATTCCAGACTAGATTAGGCTGATTCTGGTTTTAAGTTTGCCAGGAAGAAGCCACTGACTTCATGAAGCTTCATGGATTCTGCATTTAGCTCTGGCACTTTACGAAATTTGTGACAACAAGCTGCTTCCCAGAAATCTGAGTGGAACCAGCATTTGCAAAATGGCTTGAGCCTATGCAAGGGCATTGGGTATTTTGGTGGATTTTGGCAGTGCCGCTTTTCTCAGGAAGGAGAGAGCACATGCCAAGAAGGTGGAAGAGATGAGATGAGACATAGTCCAGCTGGCAGTTGTGGGAAAACCAAGAGGTTCAGAATAGCCCCGCCCTAGAGCTTTCCCAGGTTATTGTCCTGTTCAGACTATGAGGTGGCCAGACAGAATTATTATCAAACACTTTATTTAAAACAACTATTTACAACAGTAAAAGTCCTGGTGAAGGAATAAGGCAAAGCAATCTTAGTCAAGAGCGCCCAGGCAAGGGCAGATGAACAGACAAGGCTGCAGGATCAGACTGTGGCAGAACAACAAGGCAGAATTCAGCTAGCTCTCTGATCAAAGCCGTCAGGCTTGGTGAAGCTGGAGTGTGTGGCAAGGCAAAAGCTGGAAGCGAGGTTCTGTGAGCTGCACACAGCTAGGACCAGGCTGACACGTGGAGGCTAGGCAAGACCGGACTGGAACTTCTGGGCAAGGCTTGGCTCTGGAGGCCAAGCTGGGCTGGACTGGAGAGTCTAGGCAAGGCTGAGGACTGGAAACAAGGCTAGAAGCACACCTGGATTGCGCTGAAGCACAGCAACAAGGTCCGGAGCTAAATGCAAGACTGTGCTCAGCAGAGATGGCAAGGAAAGATTTGACTGGAGCAGCTTGTGCAGAAGATGGTTCCATGGAGGTAGAAGATGCTGGCGCTGGTTCCACCCTGGCTACAGGCAAGGCTTCTGGCACAGGTAAGGACTCTTCTGCAAACACTGTGAGCTCGAAGGATCAATTGTCTCTGGCAGCTTGCTCCTCGCACGCCTGCCTTTTAAAGGGATCCCTTCCACGCCTTTTCTCTCCTGCAGCCAATCCAGCTGTCTTCTGATTCATGCGCTTCTCTGCTCTCCTGTCTTGAGCACTGATTGGGGGATTTGAATCCCCCTCCAGAGTTTGTCCAATCTGCATCTGCAAATTCTCCCGCTCTGCTGAGTCACTTCCTGGTTCAGCTTCTCCAAGTCCCTCCTGATAATTTTAGTTTTCCCCTTCTGACTCTGGATAAGTTTCGTTTTCGGAGTCAGAAGTGGGCTCAAATCTAACAGTTATTTCCCCTCTGGTTAGGTAGAGTAGCTTTAGCCTGGCAAGATTCTGTCTACACGGTGTTAGCCAATAAAGAACTGAAGTTTGGCTAGACTGGTTCTTGGTCGTTCTGGGGCTGGGCCTGACAGGTTTGATACCAACTGTAAAGTAGTGACCTAAGAATTGTGGCCTCTCAATTATAGGATATCACACCCTAATTAGAAAGAGGGGTGTCTCACATTATCCCGTGCATTCCATCAAAGTTTTCAGTTTGCAATTTCTGTGTTGTCAGATCACGAGGCACACAAGCTGCCCTGAGGCAGGTTTGCTAGCAACATAGAATTTCATTTCAACTGAAATTCTGTGTTTGAATTCAATTTCAATTTCAATTTCAATTTCAATTTCAATTTCAATTTCAATTTCATTCAATTTCAAATGAAATTGAAATTCATTGAAATTCATTTCAACACAGAATTTCTTGCTCTATCCTGATGAAATCTTCCCTATCTTGGGTTGCAAGATTTGGTCGTATAAAAACAAAGGTTATACACTGGCTGATTTACAAGATATGTAAAGCAGGTTTTTCTGGACACCAAAATCATTAAATCCTGATATATTCCCCATTACAAGACGCAGGCTAAATAATTCCTTCTTATAAAAATGAACAAAACAAGACAAATAGAGAAAAGTCTTGTATTTTTATTTGACCTACTTGTGTAGAATGTACCATGTTGTACCTTGTGTGAGGGTTGGAAGAAATGGAATTCAAATATTAATCCCAATGGATTAATCCCAAATACATTTTGTTAGTTTCATTTACAAAATACTGATATTATATGGTTTTAGAAGATCCCACCCCCGCTCTTTTGGTAAGTCAGAAATTTGACATAGAAACAAACTTATAATTGTTTCAGTATTATGCTGCTGCTTCTCTGAGTTTTTGCACCAATTACACAGATATGCAGACACAGGCACATACTTTTTAACTGAGTGGGTGATTTAGAAATAATTTGTCAGTTTTGTGGGAGAAAAACCAGAGACAGACATGGCATTATCATTATTCTTGCATATCTGCAGCACTCTTTGTTTGTCTCCCAAAGCCAGGGTGTTAAAAGGGTCTAGGTTATTTAAGGCACTGAATAATATGCAAGGACATCTCCTTCCTTGGTGGTGTTGAGACTCAAACTTATCTAGCTGGCAGTGCAATTTAATTGTTCACAGGCCAGATAGGCTTTGAGTAGAGGTCCCTCGTCCCTGAGAAATGTTCTTCCATTCAACATTTAAACTAATGGCCCTTCCAGACTTACTTGTCTGCTTCGTGCGTGTGCAAATCCCAAAGGCAAAGTGGGACTTTTGCACATTGTGCTGATAGCTAGGGCTGCAGGCTCACACATTCCATTGATGCCTGGAAGAGATCTTATGGCAGAATGGGCCCAGAAGTAGTTTCAGAAGAGGGCCAGAAACAAGTATCTATCATCCATCCTCCATCCATCCATCTATCATCTATCTATTCATTCATTCAATCTGTATAGCTGCCCATCTCACATGGGCTCTGTGGCTCTGAGTGCAGTGAGAACAGCAAGAACAATAATGAATATAAACAAGCACAAACATGCAACTGTACTGAAAACTCAAACAAACACAAAATATAATCACAGTCAGCAGATACCTACAATCAATATATTTAATTTGGTATATCATTGGAGAGGGTCACACTACTACCGGTAGGCGCCAATCTCAGGTCTGGGGAGGTGATGTTCCAAGGGCAGGCACCACAGCAGAAAGAGCTTTCTTCCTGGGTCCCATCAGATGACATTCCTTAGTAGATGGGACTGGCAACAAGTGTCTCCTGCCGGATCTGATGGAATGGGTAATTGTATATATCCCTCACTTAACATTATGCTGGTAGTGGTACATCTGAATGACTGAAGCTTTCAGGACTTGGCTGAATGGCAAAGCCCCCTTTGCAACAAGGTCTTACCTGCAGACCCTAAAAGAACACGCTGAATTTACTAGCTGATATTCTCTGACCTAAGAAACTGAGAGAAGACTCATAAGTCATCAAGCCTGATAAAGTCTTTTGCCACAATGAGAAAATATGCTGAAGCCTACTATTCATCAGATCATGGATGATGAAACAGGGACATAAATGAAAGAAAGGGGAGAATGTCACAAGTTAGCTAGGATGAGAGATGGGAATCCCAGCACTGGATATGCCGTCATGAAAAATATTGTAAGAGTGACAAGATCCTATCCATGGGCTTCTTCCCCAGGGGGAGAATAGCATTCAGCTCCTTTCATGCTCATAGCTTAGGAGAGATTGTCAATAGCTATAAAGAAGATGCGGATAATCCCACCAGGCAGCCAGGTAGAGCAGGTAGCTCTCCCACTGTCAGCAATCCCACCCAGGAGAGTGCATTTATTTATTTATTTATTTACTTACTTACTTACTTATTTATTTATATATCACATTTATATAGCCACCCATCACATGTACTGACTCTGTGTGGCGCACATAATCAGACAGTCTAAATACATAATGTACCATTAAAATACAACCAAATTAAATTAAAAAGGTAAAAACAGATGGCAAAAAAAAAAACAAACCCAAGATAGTGCATTCCAATTAAGTATCATATAACTGTCTAGTAGGCTCTACTCTATTATGGGATCCCCAGGCCAGCTGACAAAACCATGTTTTAAGGGCCTTCCAGAAGGTCAACAGCAGTGGGACCAGCCTCACCTTGGGGGGAAATGATGTTCCACAGGGCATTCCAGTGTCCTTGAGGCAATGCCTTGAGTGATACCTTCACCAAAATGTGTGGATGCAGAGCACTTTCCAGTCGCCCCAAACAGGAGTCTATGTGCCTTCAGGACCACATATCTTAACCCCAAGCTTAGATATGTCAGAACTTCCTGAAAAGAAAACTTAAGAAATGTGTTCTATTGGTAGGGGGCCCAGCCTACTCTCAGCCTTGCCATTAAGTTCCCCCTCCTAGAGGTTATACCAAACAAAGCCCAGGAAAGAACAGACTGATCCATCACTTACAATATCCACCACCCCGCAAAAAAAAAAAAAAGATTAAGTAACTGAGATCCTCCTTCCATGAATTTTGCTTAGCGCATGCAGTAACAGTCTGAGTGCGACATCAGGTCCGTCTTGGCCCAACGTGGCATGCACGGTGTGTTCCTTCTTGCTCACCCATAGGGTGAAGCATTGGATTCCCACATTGGAATGCATTCTTTTCTCTTTGAAAAGACAAACCCTGAACTGTTTGGGGCCCAAACACTAACTCATTTTGACAGATGATTTCCAAGATGAGGAATTCTGACATACCTAAACCACCCTTTGCAAGACATTCTCTGAACCAGATGATGACTGAAGGATGACAGGCATCTAATTTAAAAGAGCTATGCAGCTGCCAAGACAAATGTCTCATTTAAGAGACAGGTTTTCTGTGACGCTTGCTAGGCTGAGTTCTTTTCAAGTATGGTGCTTTCAAGCCAGGGAGTTGACAAATGCAGTAATGCCAAGACCTCTGAGAAGAAAATCTACGAATGTCAGAGAACTTCAGGCTTGTGTTTTTAGAAAGCTGCACGCATATCACCAACTACATAAAAATAAAGCAGATTTTAAGAATCACAACGTAACAATCACATACGTGAAGTTGCGATTAAAGCTGTTCAGGTCAGCCTAAATCCAACCAATCTGAGTACTACATTTATGTACACATTACTCAGTTTCATCAAATTATTTAAAATAAATAAAGAACCTGCAATTGCCATATCTGTTTTAAACAGGACTTTCCATAATACATGTACTTTAAAATGCATTTTATTCAACTATTCCCATACAGATGTTTGCACTTAAGTACGCTAATACTAGACGACTGCATTTGGCTGACCCTAGCTGATTCTGGAAACTAAGCAAGATCAGTAAAGGCAAAACTGAAATACTTTGGCCACAGGACACCCTGGAGAAGATGCTGATGCTAGGGAGAGTGGAAGGCAAAAGGAAGAGGGGCCGACCAAGGGCAAGGTGGATGGATGGATGATATCCTAGAGGTGACGGACTCGTCCCTGGGGGAGCTGGGGGTGTTGACGACCGACAGGAAGCTCTGGCGTGGGCTGGTCCATGAAGTCACAAAGAGTCGGAAGCGACTAAACGAATAAACAACAACAACAACAAAGCAAGATCAGGCCTGATTAATACTTGGAAGAAGAATTTCTTGGGCGCAATATTTTATTTAGAGAGTCAGCGTGGTGCAGAGATCAAGGCATCAGGCTAGAAACGGGGAGACTGTGAGTTCTAGTCCTGCCTTAGGCACAAAGCCAGCTGGTGACCTTGGGCCAGTCACTTTCGCTTAGCCCTGGGAAGGTGGCAATGGCAAACCACTTCTGAAAAAAACTTGCCAAGAAAACTGCAGGGACTTGTCCAGGCAGCCTCCAAGAATCAGACACGATTGAACAGATTAAAACAAAATTATTTGGGATTTTTCTTGTTTGACTTCTTTATAGTTGCCATATCTTGTGATCTGGGCAGCTCTGTAATTTCTCTTCTTCAATGCTGAATGTCTGCACTTTAATATTTGAAGCAAAAAATGGGAGGAGGTTTACATTTAGGGTTTGGGGGTGGGGGTTACATTTTATTTTATTTTATTTTTCCTAAAATACATTGGGTTTATTTGCGATACTGGTTTATACATCCGTACTACATAGCATGACCAAGAGGTGGCACAGTTGAAGTTGTTTCCATGAATTGGCATTTTAACCTTTGTATCACCAGGATGGCAACACAGAATGGAAGAGCTCTATTATACACCAGGTTAATACCTGTTGAAATGCTCCTGGGAAATAGCTGGGGGAGGAAGAAACTAACAAGCTTCTAACCCAAAGAAGAAGCTGGGATTAGAGTGTGAAGACTTTGAGGGCTCTGGGGAGAAGAGGTTTGACACCTCCAGCCTTCTACCATGCAAGCTTCAGCCATCCATTCCATATCCCGTGGCATTCTAATTAATAGATTAATGAAGTGTGCATTGGATGGCATAGCCATTAAATACACAGAATTCTCAGCAGAACCACCTCCTCAAACTTGAAGGAACCATCAAGTGGGCACCATGTGGTTCAATCATTATTAGTTATTTGGATGTGGAGTTGGAGGGGATGTTTAATAGAAATTGGGTGGGATATCTAATACCCTAGAAGACATAATAATCTTCCAAACGGTCTTCATAGGTTAAAGAAATGGGCTCAGAGTAACAGAATGAATCTTAAGAGAGACGATTGCAAAGTTCTTCATTAAGGAAACAGAAAAGAAAGGTCTAGGTTCAGGGAGAAGGGTATAATAATATCTGTGAAAAATACATTGGAGCAAGGAACCTTACGATGAGTCAGCGGTGTGATTTAAAGAAGACAAATACATCAACAGAAGTCTACCTTCCAAAATATGAATCGTTCCATTTTATTCCCTACTGGTCAGCCCCCACTTTGAGAGTATTCTGTCCAGTTCTGTCATACACCATAAGAAGGATTTAAGAATATAAAACAGTGAATAATAATAATAATAATAATAATAATAATAATAATAATAATAATAATCTGCTTTTCTCTTCCTGCAAAACAAAATTATAGTCAACAACCCAGTCCTAGTAATGTAGAAAACCAGCTGCTGATACAGTGGGATTCATGAACATTAACACATGCACACACACACACACACACACACACACTCCTGTATCTGTTTAGTATCCAATGCTTATTAATTGTAACAAGCAGCCTTGCTAGAAATGCAACCATTTCCAGACAGAAATTAGCAAGCCTCCTATTCTTCCTATTGTAGAAATTTTGAATTATGCTATTATCCTTGCTGCAGCAGGTGCCAGTCTTCTGGAAAATCATGAATGGCCATAATTATGAATAGGAAGAAGGACTTGGTGGAAAATTTTAAAGGAGATAAATAACAAACAGGGAGATAAATTATTCATTGAATCAAGAGGAAGGCAGAAATCGGCTACACTATTATTCCTTGATGGGAGTTGTAGCATATTTTTCCTTCTGGTGTTAAAAGGGGTCATTTTGGGTTGTTGATGGTTTCTTTTATTTGTGTAGGTTCCAGGTGGGCAAGCCTTATTAAGTGCACTTCTGAATGCCCAACACAATACAGCAAAATTTACTGATCGATTCTCAATTGAAAAGGTGAGAAAGAAGATGAAGCTATTATTATTGATTAATTAATTAATTAATGGTTATGGATTCAAAAAGATTCCACATGGACAGAAGTACTGGATTTCTGCAGTTGGCTGATCTGTGGACTTTCTGCAGAACAAACCTGAATGTGGAACTCCACGTGATGAACTCTAGATTCCCAGTAATAGGTTTGATAGGTATGCTGGTCTATGACCACACTAAAGATTTGATTTGATTTGAGGTTTGGAAGAGCAGTTACAAATCTCAAATTTCTATCTGTCACAGATTCTGCAAGTCCCCTTGTATTTCACACAAAAGGCACAGAAAAATGATCAAGGATAAGAAACTCCCATAAGATAACCCAGTTTCTGCCAGACCATGAAATACTTTGCAAGTTAAAAAAGCAAACTAAGAAGTAGAAGTTGTAATCATCCATCCTTACTTCTGGAACTCAAAACAAAAATGCAGTAATATTCATGGATCTTGATTGAAGGCAGACTGAGAAGGGGTTTACTAATCCATAACTGTACCAGAAGACCCCTCACCTTGAAAACTCTGACCAAAGAGAGAAGGAAGAGAGCCAGTTTGGTGTAGGGGTTAAGGCTAGAAACTGGGAAACTAGGCTAGAAACTGGGAGACCGTGAGTTCTAGTCCTGCCTTAGGCACAAAGCCAGCTGGGCGACCTTGAGCCAGTCCCTCCCTCTCAGCCCTGGGAGGAAGAAGCCAAGGGAAAAACCACTTCCAAAAAGGTACCTGCAGGATAACTGCAGGGACATCTCCAGGCAGTTACCAGGAGTCAACACTGACTTTAAGGCACAAAAATATATAGAGAAAGAAGGTGGGATGAGAAAACATGTCAATTCCCATTCATCTTCTTTATGAATCTGGCATGTTCTGGATTCCACCTTTTCTAGTCCGAGAGCTAAGTTTACAGTGGAAGGCTGCAATTAGCAAAATAAAATTATGCCAGTCCATCTGGTTGTGCTTCACAACAACAACAACCTGCTGCAGCAAGGATAATAGCATAATTCAAAATTTCTACAATAGAAAGAACAGGAGGCTTGCTAAACTTGTGTGCTGCTCAACTCTCAGTGATTCTGGGTGGCTTTCTTTAGCCTCTATCCTATATGAAAATCATTACCCCTTCCTCCCTCCCTCCCTTCCTTCCTGTCAGGATTTGCATGCTATGTATGGTATACGAGCTGTATGAAATACATTGTCATATATGTTATGTGAGTTCCTTGCAGACCAAATTCTATAATGCAAGCAGTGGTCTCTGCTGCCATAATAGCTCTTTACTAGCTCCACATTTAAACATTTTCTAATAGAAAGACCAACGTTTTGGAGACTCAGGCGCTCCGGTTTCTTCAAAAGCTGTATGCAGATCAGATTTGGGATGGGAAGCAGCAATGAAATACCTGGACACAGGGGTATAAAGTTCAACCTGCCATAATTTATCACCATCAGTTTAAAGAAGAAGTTGACAGAGTGATCATGGCCCAAGAGATCTATTGCATGAATTGATAGCTTGGCCAGTATAATCTTCTCTCATATCACTTTGATTCCCTCATTTCACTGTGATTAAAAGAAATAGTGAGGATGGGCAGTTAATGAAGCTGGGTACTTTTTTTTTTCTTTCCTTTCTGCAGGATAAAAAGAAAAGAGGATGACAGAAGAGATTCCACTGGACTGGTTCTTTCCTTCTGCAGGGCAAATCTTTGATACACATGGCTGGTTGTCCAAGTAGCATTAATGACATTAAAATACCCAAAGCAAAGAATTCTAAACTGCTGCACATTTTAATGGGAGCACAAGGCAGCGATCTGCTAGAACTCACTCTGTCACAGCACAGATGGGCATGGAGGAATAATATCTGCTGATAAGCAACCATTTTGTGTTCAACAATTACAACAAAAGTTGTATCCAGAGAAGAGGGCATTTTGGGAGGAAAAGTTCTACCCTGGAGTTGTGTTTGTAAGAATATACCACATAGGGAAAAAAACCCCAACAGTCCCTGTAAGTTAGAAAGAACTGTATACAAAATTAAGTATATTAAGAGGAGTCACTTATAAAAATTAGGCAAATGCATATTTGCGGTCAGTTTTTAATTTTTTTAAAAAAAAGATGGAATGAAAAAAACATGATGCTCTTATACCATTGTTAGAATAACAATATATCTTGTCCTGATATAATTTTCTTCCAGGCATATTCTACATTCCTCCATCTCAAGAGATCAGGAAATATGGTACAGCTGCCGTATATTAAGACTTCATCCCTAACACCATCTAACCACAAAAATCAGCTCTGAAATTGGCACTCCCTGTTATCTAGGATTTGCCAATCAGCAACTTTTAGCAAATTTGCTATATGCAAGGTAAACATGAGTAAATCACTCTGCCTTTGTTTAAGGGTGTTTGTGTCCTAACAGTCAGGAACCACGCTGAGACGAGGAGTAGGTCTCTAGTGTTTATTACTGCTACATTAGACAGAAAATCCTAACAAACTGAAGAAGCGTGGGAAGAACCCAGACAGATAAACCCCAAAGTTAAGGCGGGTCCGATCTGTGTCTCTTTGAATGGCTGCTTAATTCCTCGGTACTACGCCTGCGTTTTCCCCCCTGGATAGGGGCCCCCTCCTGCTCGCCATCAGTACTCATGACAGTTTGTATGTGTAGCTGATAGAGGTGCAGTTGTCTCTTGAATTAACTGTATCTTTTTAGAAACTGCTTCAGTATGAGTTTTCCTGCTGAGAAAACCCCGAAGAGTAGGAAATGCAAAGCATTTTACAAAGCTTTTGATATTTCACTCTCTCAAATAAATAATGTGCCTTCTGGCTTTCTGAATGCAGCTCCATTAAAATAAACGAGAAGAAACTTATTGTGACAAGAAAACTTCCCCAAATTCCAAGCCAGTAAAGAAATTAGGGACTATGTTAGGTAAACTAGTGAGGGCTGAGCAGACTTTGCAAATTCAACTCCCCATTTACTGCAACATAAACTGTCTGAAATCAGCTCTGCCTACTGTGTCTGGAGATAATTGAATCAAAAGCACTAAGACTGAACCAAGGAGTCAGTAAGAGTGAACCACATCGCCCCAGGGATAAATACAGAGGAGTTCCATCTTGATAGAAGAAAGTGTTCAATGGGATGAGAGAAGATGGAGGTTGTTGTAAGAAGGTAAAATTGGAGGTTGAAGGGGAAAGAAGTAGTTGGAAAGGGGAAATGCCCAGTTAGAAGCTGGAAGACAGTTTGGAATATTGGAAACAAAAGAATAACTTGAAGGGTAATGCATTTGGTAGGATAACAAAGTATGCACTGCATCTGGACCCCTCTTTGCAGAACAGATAAGCCATTTAGATAGAGATAGATAGATAGATAGATAGATAGATAGATAGATAGATAGATAGATAGATAGATAGGAGAGAGAGAGAGGGAGAGAGAATGTATGAGAATAAATTATTTAACTCTGCATGAAAAGAGGGGGCTGATTTAGAGGGTCCACAAGTCAGCACTCAATAGCCAGTTAAGAGAACCTCAAGTTCTTTGCCAGAAACATTGGAGAGTTGCTGCTGGTCTACAGCAACAATCCTGAGCTGACTGGACAAAAGGTTTAAGATAGCCCCAGAGATGTGCAGTTAAGAGAACTGCAGGACACGGCCTGCATGTGACCCATAGCACTGAATCAAACTT
Organism: Candoia aspera; assembly: GCF_035149785.1. Classification (NCBI taxonomy): domain Eukaryota; kingdom Metazoa; phylum Chordata; class Lepidosauria; order Squamata; family Candoiidae; genus Candoia; species Candoia aspera. The sequence continues at coordinate 13,064,506 of NC_086166.1, read as the reverse complement.
GTATCTGGAAATATCAGATGTTCCCTTTTCTGATCCATTCCCAAGCTGATGACACCAGCCTTTGAGAAGAAGAAAACATCCATGGAAAAATACAGATGGATTTCACAAGTGGAATACACAGACAAGTGACCCACCATGTTACTTTTTAAAGAGCTACGGCATTCAGAATCAGTCAGAGATTTTGACCTCAGTACATTTTTTTAAAAATTCACATTAAGCCTGGCCAATAACACCTTTCCAGACATCCAAACAAAAAGCCCTCTGGGTTCCCTTTCAGCTCCCCAAACTATTGTAAACCAAGCAGCAAAATTCCAGGTTGGACCTAAGTGCTGCTTTTCAACTGCAGGAGGAGAAGAAAAAAGGCATTAAAATGGAACAAGACATAGTAACATTAACTACAGGTTGCACCGAGTACACAAAAGATGGAGTAAGGCAAATAGAAAACCACCAAGCCGAAACACACTTCCCTTTTTTTGTTGGTGGGGAAACCATTGTCTTTGAAAGGCTACAGAGTTGTACCACAGCCGATACTTTAATTAGGCAATTAGAGCTCTTGGAAACCAACAAAGCTTCAGGCGGGATGAATTGCAACCAAGAAATGTGTTAGAGGAGAAAATGTAAAGCTTTTGACAGCATCTGCGATACTTTAATAAATACGGAGAAGAGGTTTGAGGAAGAGGACTGAATGTAACATCATTTCCTTCGCCTTCCTTGGCTTCAATTGGCCAATGAAGAGATCCTAAAGAGATCCTGAATAGATATGACATCAATAGAAGATTACATAGAGCCGTTTCCTTCACCCTGGCATACTCCAGATGTGTTGAGACTAGATGATGGGTGAGAAATTCATTCAGAAGCAAACTCATCTCAATTCTCATTTCTGAGCTAACGCCCAGATGGAAACGTAGTTTTCATTCGAAATTTGCGACTTACCGACCTCTATAAATGTACTGTGGGAAAGAGAAATCTGTCCCTATATTCTTGAAAATCATGGGCAGAAAAGCAATGTTCAGAAAAGTGGGGTCCATTAGGGTCACAAAATTATGAACAAAAAGGCCTGCATTGGGAAAAATGTGAATCAAAATATACAGTACAGACATTTGGGTTTAAATTTTAACAACAACCCAAAAAATAGATGTGACAAATCAGACTTGCCTTATTGGCAAAAGTGAGACAGATTTACAGAGTTATCTATCTATGCAATCCCCCCACCCCCCAAAAAAGCCTTGTTCTTTGAGGTTAGAATATTCTTAGATTTTTTCAGCTAGAGCCTACAGTCATTTTAGGCTGTATAAATCCAGTCTGAAGTTCACAGACCTGTTAATTATACAGCTTTCATTGGATCAGCCTGGGGCTACAACCAAAATTAATTTCTCTCTTCATTTCAGTTCTGCTTAGACTGAAATATATCTGTTTCCTTAGCGGTCCTTGGCACCCTCTTTGCCAAGAGTATTTCGAATAGTTCTTTCTCTATGGGGGAAAAAATCGTTATTCTTTTCAGATACTACACATTATGCATTATCATCACGAATCATCTGTATCAGAACAGGCAGTAATATAGGCATTCAGCCGGGTATGGGAGTCTTTGAAAGAAGGTTTAATGCTGTATAGGTTAACTCTTTGTACAAAAAAGTTTTACCCTTGGGAGGAGGGATCCTTGTAAGAATACAGATTAAGCTGTTATGCTATATCCTTTTGGGCTGATCTGGACATGAACCATGCCTGCTGCAAAGCTTTGGAGCCAATGGACACCTTGGAATTTATTTATGCAGTAGCTTTTACTTTTCCTGTTGCAGTTCTTGGTCCAAATGAACGTACCACAAATGAATTTACATCCCAGATTGTGCCCTGAAATGTAGATCTTTCCATTTACTTTCTCACTAATTACGTATTTCTAAATAAATACGTAATCAGTGAGAAAGTAAACAGCAAGATCTACATTTCAGGGCACAATTTGGGACGTCAATTTATTTATTTTTAATCACAGGTTCACTTGAAGATAGAATGGAACAAAGGTGTTCAGACACTGCAGGATCAGAGTTTACTTTAATCCACATCCCAGGCTAATAGTTGGCAGGATTCAACCTTACTCTATAGAAATCACCTGGAAGACCCCTGATTGGGTCAAATCTCTTCCAGCTCTTAACCCAAACTACACAATTTTGCCTGGATGGTCTGCAGCGACTGTTTGTCACGGTGTCATAAGCACACTGATCAATGAACACATGTGCAGGTGACTTGGATCAGAAATAGTCTGACTTCTCTGTCCATCTGTGCTGCGCAGCTGCCTCTGGACTTCTCTGGACTTTGATTTGATCCTGTCTGTCTTGACCGACTGCTCTTCTGAACCTTCAGAGATGTGCTAGAACTTAACCTATGCCAATTTTGGGTGGCACCTGTACTTTTGATATATTAAACAGCGAGCCAAAGTTTTGAAATTTCTAAAGTCAAGCTATATTGATGGGCTGAAGGAATAGCACAGCATTCAAGAGAGTCCACACAAGCAGTAGAGTAAAACTGACTTGCTTTCAGTGACATCACGGCAAGAGGCTGGCAAGAATTGAGGTCTGAAAAGTATAGCAAGCCTTTGTTCCACAATGTCCCAGGGTCTAGCAAGGATTTCCAAGGAATAATTAAAAAAAAAAACTTTTAGTGAGATTAGCAATGGTCTTTGTGGAGAGCATCAGATCCCTACACTGAAGACGTTTCAGGAGAAGAATTGTGTTTTTTTTAATTTATAAGGCTAGTTTTATTTCTTGCCTCTGCTTGTGTGTGGTCTGCTTCATTTGAGGTCCCTGATAGATCAACATTCCAATGTTCCTGCTTTATTTTTATTAAAAAAAACTGTTCACAACAAGAATGGCAGAGCTGCACAATCACTTTGGCAGAGTTGCTCCTTAATGAATTTCAAATGTAATTAAAAACCATATTCCAATATAAGTCATCCTGCCAAAGTCAAATACATGCCAGCCAAATGAAATTAACCTTCAGAAATAATTTGATCAACAGCATATTGGTTCCTTTCCACCCCCAAGCTTTGATTCTTTTCCACTCCATCTTCTACTTCAATGCTAAAGGGGCAAACCACAGTTTGTACCCTAACAGTTCATGCTGGACCAATGAAAAGACTGAAGTTTGGTGGTCGATCCTAAGCCTTAAATTTATGATGACCAATGTTTAATCCAGGACACCTCCAGGTATTAAATATGATACTCCTTTTGAAATATTGGAAATGATGAGAAGGGCATACCTATGAGACCAAGGATGAGGGCATGCTCTCTTCAGAGTGCTACTGCTGTTGCTGTATAAGGTACTGCAGTAGTCATTCATCTTCTGATTTTAAAGGCAATATAGTATCTGCTGTTTTTGCTAAATCTTTTGGTGGTCTGGCTGCATTTAATATTACTTGAGTCCAGTCATGATGCAAAATTGGCAGGAAGTTTGCCAGCTCTTCATTTAGTTGTTGTTGTTGTTGTTGTTTCCTCCTCCTCCTCCTCCAGCCTATTTTATTTCATTCTGCAAAATGAATTAATTATTTGCATCTCTCATTACAACAGAAAGTAAAGGACTGATATTTTTGCCCACATTACTTTTCTCAGGAAGGGAAAGAGGACATGTAAAGCAAACCAAAGTAACGAAGAAGACATTTTAGGACATCCTGAGAAACCATAGGCAAGTCACAGGTTTTGGTGGCATCCGCTGGGAAGGCCTTCTTCTCCTAGCAAAAATATATATAATCAAGCTCCCTGCCCAGAACCTGGAAGGCAGGCAATGTAACAAAATCAGGAAAATCAGAATGGATTCTGCATTCTAGAATTTCTTAGAGTGTAACCAAGATGTGGATAGAGGTAGGTCTCCCTTCTCATTGTATATTTTAACTGTCAGAAGGCTTTTCACAAAGTTTCTCATCAAAGGCTTTTGAGTAAACTTAGTGGCCATGGGATCAAAGGCCCTGCCATTTTAGGGATCACTAACGGGTTAAAAAGAAAGAAAATAAAGAATAGAATAAACTAGCAATTTTTACAGAGGGAAATAAGGAATTCCTCAAGGGCCAGTGTTGGGATTGGTGTTTTTTTAAAATGTTCCAAAATGATCTTAAAGGAAAAGCAGTGAGCTGATTAAGTTTGTGGATGATACCAAGCTATTTGGGGTGACAAAATTCAAAATTGTGAAGTTCAATGTCAAATGCGGTTCAGTTAAACCAAGTGTAAATGAGGCACATTGGGGTAAAAAGACCCAACCTGACATATATTCTGTTCAGGTCTGCATTAACCAGAAAAAGGATCTTGGGGTCATATTGGGGAGCTCAATGAAAATGCCAACTCAGTATGACGCAACTGTGAAACAGACACATTCTGTGGGACAGTTCTTTAGGAGAGGAATTAAAAATAAAGCTGCCAACACTGTTGTTGTCAGTCCCTGTTATAGGTCAGGTCATGAAACAGACACTGCAGGGATTCTAAGACTGTTACTTCATTGTTGTAGGGTATAATAACAGAGACAGCCAGTCTGGCGTAGTGGTTAAGGCACCAGGCTAGCAACCAGGAGACTAGGAGTTCTAGTTGCATCTTAGACATGAAGCCAGCTGGGTGACCTTGGGCCAGTCCCTCCCTCTCAGCCCTAGGAAGGAGGCAGTGGCAAACCCCTTCTGAAAAACCTTGCCAAGAAAACTGCAGGGACATCATCATCATCATCATCATCATTACTGAGGGCCATTTTGGTGTAGTGGTTAAGGCACCAGGCTAGCAACCAGGAGACTGGGAGTTCTAGTTGCATCTTAGACATGAAGCCAGCTGGGTGACCTTGGGCCAGTCCCTCCCTCTCAGCCCTAGGAAGGAGGCAATGGCAAACCCCTTCTGAAAAACCTTGCCAAGAAAACTGCAGGGACTAATCTAGGCAGTCGCCAGGAGTCAGCAATGACTCAAAGGCACCAATAACAGCAACAACAGAATCTTGGAAGCCTGTCCACATTTTCCTCTCTCCCATCTTACACTAAACCAAATCAGGGTGAGCTTATTTTGAGTTTATTTCTCAACTCTCCTCTTTCTTCAGACTGAGTAAGCTTTTCACAAAGCCTGCCCCCCAACGGTTTCTTCCTTCCTTCCCCTCTTAACAGCTCTTTATATCTTCTCCAAGATCAACTCTAAATTCTTTTACAGTAATCCTCTTACATTCACCTGTGGTATAGCCACATCTGGAATACAGTGCAATGTTCAGAGCTCTACCTTTGCTAAAGGATACAATAGAGCTGGGGAAAAGGGCAGAAGATAGCAACAAAAGTTATCAGGGGTCTTGAACACCTTCCCTTCAAGAGAAGGCTAGAATGTCTGGGACACTTTAGCCTGGAAAACAGCAACTGAAGGGGGAGATGATCAAGGCATATAAAATTGCAATGACAGGGAGAAGAGGGACAGCAAGAGAAAGCACTTGGACCATGGACCATCCAATAAAGCTGAATGGGAGGAATTTTAGAACAATTTTTAAAAAAGCATTTCTTCACACAGCACATAATCAAAATGGGGGATTCAGTTGCCCAAGACATACAGTAGCAGTGCCCATTAACCCAGATGGCTTTCAAAGATAAGTGAATGTATTTATGGAGGATGGTCTATCAGAGGTTGGGCAGGGTAATCCAAATACCAGTTTCAGGGACACAAGGGCAAAAGAAGTGTGTGTCTGCATCTCCTGCTTGGAAGCACCCAAGAGGCACATTTTTGGTCATGTCCAGGAAAAAAGAGGGATAAGATCGATTTTAGACTCATCTAACCAGGTAAGTCTTTTGTTCTTTAGTAATGTCAGGGTTTCCTGCTTCAAAAGAACAGAAAATCACACCATCTAGGTTTGGTTGGAGAAGGCTGCTCAGGTAGACGGTGAACATGGTTCAGGGGCTGCCACAGCATTAAAGCTGTGTCCTGGAGGCTTATCAACTGAATGGGTTCTTTCCTCCAGTTGTGCAAGCAGCGTTTGTGAAACATATAGATTTTTCAGGAAGATATTGCTTCTCTCTAGTGGAATTTGGGACTGAGTTATTCACCCTGGAGGGAAACCTATTCCATATCTCTTCCATTTCAGATCATCTAAACAAAGGAGGACACTTAAGAAAGCAGTTCACAGGCAGATCTAGTAGTATTGTATATACAGAGCATTCTCTGTCCTTGTGGATCAGGAGTAATAGAGAATGTTACCCATGTGTAATTTTTGTAGAGGTACTCAGTTTAAGTACGTTATTCCAGTTCTGTTGGCCATTTGAACCCGTTTTATTCTTTTGTACTTTTATCAGATAAAGATGAGCATGTTGCCTGCAGTGTAGCAAAAATGCTGTCTGTTACCGAAGAGATAACAACTACACAATCTCCCATTATTTAGTGCATGTTAGTGGAGTATATCGTACATTTTTAATAAGAGTGTATTAATTAGTGGCAAGGAGTTTTATTTTCTTTGCAAACAGTTAACATGGGTTAGCCTTTGGCTGTAATAAAGATGAACTTGACTACTCTTGAAAGCATAGATTGTACACCTCTGGATTAGATATGCAAGGAAAACGTAATTTTCCTGCCATCTATCTATTGAGACATTCCTCTCCACAACCAACACAGCTTCATGGCTTGGGACCAGGTTACTTGAGGGATCATCTCTCTCCAGTTGTTTCTACCTGTCTGATCCAGTCAGGCAGGATGGGCATGCTTCAGGTCCCATCAGTTAGGGAATGCTGGTTGGCAAGGCCTAGAAGGCATGCCTTTTCCGCTGTAGCGCCCACCTTATGAAACGTTCTCTCTCCGGAGATCAGGATGGCCCAGACCCTGCTGGCTATTTGTAAGTCCTTAAAGACCTGGTTCTGTGCCCAGGCCTGGGTCCCTGAGTGTGTTCAGGGACCTGTTTTGTGGTAAATTTAGTCATTATGATCAGTGGTTTATTCTTGGCTGCTATGTAGATTAATTTTGGTAATATTTTAATTGCTTTTATTTTTTAAATTTTGTTTGACACACAGAGTCAGCTGGTGAGATGGGCAGCCATGCAAATTAAATAAATAAATATGATAGTGCTAGTCAGTCATGGCAGCCAATGCAGGAAGGCAGGAGAAACAATGGTCTTGTCCAGGACATACAATTTATTTCAGAGAAAACATGAAAGAGTTCAAGAAGTGAAATGAATCATTTTATAAGCATGTCCATTTAGTTATAAAATAATATCATGTGATATTCTGTGGATTTTATATGCAATTGGAGGCCTTTCACTGGATGAGCATCCTTCAATAGTTAATCTAACAGAGAAATGGAGGGGTGGAGTTAAGATGGTGATGGAGCAGCAGCTTCTCTGCTGAGTTCCTTATGATATTTTATTTGTTCTATTCATTTTTACAAACAGCCTAGCTACACATCTTAATTTTTATAGAGCTTTATTTCATATTCTCTGCAATAGAGAAATGGATTGGAAAAAGGAAAGGTCATGCTACCTTCCTTGCCCAACCATGCCATGTTGCATCATACACTGAAGATCAGTGAAATGATGGTACAACCAAATCACACGCAATAACTCTTTCTAAAAAGTATAGTTGTTCTGTAGACTTCAGCTGTTCTTGCTGAGACCAGCACTAAATAATGCTACAAATAAGCAAGAATGGATTCAACAAGAAGATGGGTGATTTACGACCCCCACAAAATTAGGAAGGAAATTGAGAAGAATTAACATAATGCCAACATTGGTTGATTGGATGTTTTGGGGGACAGGAAGGTAGACCATGATGAATGTATAGTTTTATCCTGCCTTGTAGCATTAATAACATACATAGCTATTCAAAATGAGGAAAGATCATTTTTAAAAACCCAGGCAAGGTACTATATACATACATATGCATATGTATATACACACACACTCTAGCTTGTCCATTCTCATAGCTCAAGTTCTTTTCCTCTGGTTGTGAAATGAGGAATTTGTGAACTTGTGGTGTGCAAGGGTCTTTCCTTCCCCATTTTAAGGTGAAGTTAAAAACTTGAGAGGGGCTAAGGGGATTATTGGATTTGTAATTTAGAACATAAAATTACATCTTCTGCAGTTGTCTAATGGGATTCTCATACTTCCCAAGTTGGCTTCCTTGAATAATTGCTGTTTATCATCTTGATGGACAATTGAAAACAACTCAGGCTCTGCATCACTCCATCCTGAGTGCATTCACCAACTCCACTGCAGTCCAAGGAATAGCATATGGTCCCTTTGAGTTTGATGGGAAAGTTTTGAGTGTGCGTAGATTAAATAATTTATAATATCCTTACCTCTGCTGGTGAGGCTTACAATAATTTTGGCAAAGCTGCTACTAATGACTTTCAAATATAATTATAAACATATTTCAGTGTAATGTGTTTTGCCAAAGTCAAATATACACTAGCTAAGTAAAATTAACCTTCAAGTGATACTTGAATAACAGAAAACCACAAGGGTATGTAAGAGATTAGATATACTATAGTCTAATTATATTACAATAATTCACCTCATTAATCTCCTAGGAAACAATAACCACAACAGTTAAATGCTGTAATTAACAAACCCTACTTCAAACTTGATTTTAATTTTATATGACTTTGCAATATTATCTAGCACAATTATTTAAAAAAAACACAAACAACAATAACCAAACCAAACCAAAAAAGATGAAGCAAATGTGAAGCTCTCCAGAGAAGTAATCCAGATGTTGCCAAACTGTAAGAAGGAAATAAAAAGGATGGAAGCTCAGGAGGGCTAAAAAAAAGTAGTCAAAGGGCAGGTTTTCTCCAAAAAATCTTGATTTCTGTCCTTGATTATTTAATGTAGCATAGAAGTGTACCTTTGTGGAAGAAGAATAAAAGGACCATTGCACCCCCACTGAAAATCAGGCAAACAGTGAAAAATACGGTTAACATCCCACCCTCTTCCTTTTCACTCTTGAAATTTCCCCCTCCAGAATTGTGTGACGGTTCTCCCTAAAGAACTTTTGACCGATCCCTATCCAGTATGTAGACCACACAAAACAAAACGCTTCACTCATCCCCTTAGATGAATATGACAAGTCTTACTCACACCTAAAATGCATGGCAGATGCAGTTATTAGCCTTAAAACTCCTGGGTTGTGTCATAAAGCGGTCTAATTTCAAGGTGGACACTAGACTTAGCTGTTATCTTAGTTTCATCAGCAGTTTATTTTGTTGTACTATTCTGGCTTAGAAAGGACAATAAAGTTCTCATCTTCTTTTGCAACTGGCGTGTCCTCCAGGCCTCGTCTAGTACCAACCTTGGATGCAGAGGCGTTCATCTATCTTGCCAAATATGAGATGGAAGAGGGTGATGTTTTATTTTGTCACAGTGCATTTTAAAATGAAAAACCAAAATAGGAATTTTGTTCTTATTTCGCAACTGACTTTATTGATGTCATCCCCTTGCTCTGTCTCTTTCCTGAAGAAAATGAGATTTCTTTTGTAAGGGCACAATGTTGGCGAAAAAGAAACCCAAAGGTCCGTGTTCCAATAAAACATAAATGAGCACATTTCAAAAAAAGCCGTGTTCCAATATGAGAGAGTACAAGAGGGGAAGGAAGAACAAAAATCATTCAGCTATAACAGTTTTCTATTAGGACAATGTAATATGTGCTAAAGTACAAGTGATATATGTGTGTCTCCTTGAAGAAGATATTTGCTGTATCAGATGCACCATAAATACTAGCCAACTGGTTACACCTTGGGCAAGCAGCTACATCCTTGAGTGATCTAGGAAAATAGATTGCATGTTTCAAAGCTGGATTCTGGCAGCAAACAAACTGAACTCATCTGCTTGCTCAATGGACACCCACAATTTGCACTCTAACCATCCATGAACGATGAGGTGTTCATAATTGAATTAGATCCTGAGATAAAATGTTATTGGTTTATAGGGAGTTTTTTTAACCTGCACCTCTTTTCAATGCTATGGTTATCATAAAAGACGATGGCGAGTCACCAATAAGTACTAAAACTCACCAGAAGGAAATGTTACAAAGGCGCAGAGCGGGAAAGAAGAATGTGGTGCTGCAAATGACTTGCTTCTTCAGAAGGAAATCATGTTTCTCCAGATCTGTTGTGTGCAGACTTTCAACTTTTAAACCATGGAAAACAAAACAAACTGAAGTGTTTCGGTCTGCTTGAATAGCAAGGTGTGCTCACAGTCTGAACATGGGGATAGATGATGTGGCAGAAATCTCCTTGTCATACACTTACCATTTGACATTGACATTGATAAAACTTTTGTCTGTGTAACACTTCCAATTAATGTTCAAAAAAGCACTCTTTCAATGACATGTCCTAATTAAAACTTCTCCTTATTGAGGTGGGCTGTGATGTAAATATGGCATACCAGGAAATTTCATACTGATTTTTCTCTCTCTCCTACAGTATACTTGCTGCCACCCAATTCAGCACCGTATCAAGAAAGTGAACTGCTGAACTACAGGTGACAATCTTCACAAAGTGCCTTCAGGCCCTCAACTGACTCAACCCATTCAGGTTGACCACCAAAGCACTCTAGGTGGGATAAAGGACTTCCTAGTTGTGTTGCTACTGAGATGTCTTCCTAGTGTGCTTCTGATGATATTCCATCTGCATAGCTGGACTTAGCGATCTGTAGCACCACATATCTATAAACCCTGAAAACATACTGTATGCAGTAGAATACAGAAAGAGGTTATTTTCCAGAATATTTTCCCACCCTGTGTCACTCCCTTTCAACCTTAATCCTAACCCACATTTAGGCCAGGATATGGCACTGGGACAGCACTGGTCACACTTGTTGATTGTGGAATATTTCCATCCCAGCCCTCTTTGACTGCTCAGCAGCCTTCAACACCATTAACCATGGTATTGTTCTGGACCAGCTGAGGGGTTGGGAGGCACAGTGTTACGGTATTGTTCCTCCTTCATTCAGAAGATTTTGGGGATAGTCTAGCCCCCTGCTCTGCGGGGTGACTCAGGGCCCTATTCTTTCCCCCTTTTTGTTTAATGTCTACATAAAGCTGCTGTGAGAGATCATCCATGGGATGCAGTCTCATCGGTATACACTATTTGATTGTATATGATATTGAATATAATTAGCTCACCATGGCATATATGGCACATCTGGTGGAACCATGAGGCCTATGCTTTCTCAAAGAGTTACGACTCCTATTTAGACATTTTATTTTTATTTTGACTTAAATCAAGAGGCAAGGGAAGAAAATGAAGACAGGCAGTTCACGTTCTGTCCCTCTTATCTGCCATTCCCATTCTCCTTCCTGAATTTGCTGAATAACCTCAGCAGCAAAGAACCTTCTTAACTTCTGCAATTATCTCTCTAACTCATGAAGGATGACAAGGACCATGATGGGAGGTAGAGCGGTCATGCCCGCCTTTGATCCCATTCTCATCTGATGATGATTTAACTATGAGAGTGGAATGCCCTAAGTCAGTCGTCCTTCCAACTGATTCTTTTAATCAAGTCTGGAAAAGAGTTTTTGTGTTTTCATTTCTCTAGCATAGCACAACTACAGATGTTGTTGGAAAGCATTGAAGAATGGGGCACAGGAAGAAAAAGAAATGATAAAGTAAAGCACATTACAAGGTTATCTGCTAAGGGGTATCATGAACCCATGGATGAGTCAGCTTCTGAAGATGAAAAAGAGCCTCGGTTATACCAGACTCATGAGGAGAAGATATTGCAAGAACACCTTCATAGGAGACAGGGAGAACAGGACTCTGATGTAGAGGATGAGCCTCACCAAACCTTAGGAACAGTCTTCTGGGAATGCAAAATCAAAAAGCTCCTTGAGACAACAGGTCTTCTCAGGCTGAAGGTCTCATCTAGCTATTTCGCCAGTTAAATGTAAAGACCAGAACTTAAACTAAGCAGGGTGATACAGACTGATACATACAGCCTTTCTTGTGGCAGTAGAGCTGAAGCAATATCTGTGAAATGGTCCTCTTCTATGCCCTGGTTTCTAACAGTTCTTGACCTACTTCTCGGAAGCTTGTTCTCTAATCCTGGATTCCCTTTTGTCTCATCTATTGCTTGGACTATGGCAATTGATCTTTGGACTGTCTTTAAACCTCACTACATTAGGATGGTGTGTAGAACTGCTCTGCTGAGAAATGCATTTGACTTTTGAAGGTATATCAAGGATTGTACACCAGGCTCAGCATGGCCAGAATAATGAAATGGGCAGAGCCAGAAACTCAAATCAAATCAAACCAAACCATATCTTTATTACAGTCATAGACCAGCATATAAATCTGATCATTTGAATGTCATTAAAATGAAATAGTTCTATTAATATGAGGATTACTAATTTCTGCATTCTGTTATGTTAAAATTTTCAGTTTGGTGGCAAACAAGGCTTTAGAGGTTGCATGGCACTTAAGGGAAGGAGCGTTTCCCATCAACACTGAGCATTAAAGGATTTTTGGCATAGCCCTAATCACCCCAAGTATTTGCTAGCTACCTTGTCATCCTGAAAAGCAGGACAAAGGGGTGGCTAAAAACCATAAGTGCAGGGCCTGAAATTACCTAGCTTCACCATTATTACAGACATTATTTCAATACTGTTATGCTGCTTTCTTCACAACCCCTTCATTGTTCTACTTCGCTGTTTGCTTTTTTGTTGCTGTAAAAACCTGAGCAGTCCACTTAAGATCAAAGGAAGGGGTACCTCCAGTAAAATTATACATGGTGGTTAATGGCAATTCCATTAGCCTCTCACATACTGCAGTGATGTAAATGGCAGCTTCCTCAAATAAATAAACAAACCAATCCACCCACCCACCCTCTTAGGAGAGAGCCACCCACCCTCTTTTTTAAAGATCTAAAGTGTATACAGATTGATCTCTGCTCCTTCTAAGAGGGTGGATGGGTGGATTGGTTTGTCTGCAAAGTAGAAGAATTCCTTAGATCTCTCCTTTGGGGGATGTGTAAGCCCACCCCCAAATTCTTTATTCATCTTGTGAGATCAACATAAAATTTTCTTTTAAACACCTGAAAAATGTATTATTTTAAATACAATCTGGAGAGAAAGCAGAGTAATGTTAGTGGGATGTAACAGCCTATGTGTACCTATATTTAATAATAAATAAACCTGCAATGATCTTTCAATGAACATGCCAAGTACTAAGTTTGCAACTTCAAGCATGCATAGCAGGGCATACTGCCAGCGTGCAGCTATGTGATGTTGGTGTAGCTGATAGTACACAATCTAAACTGCTTGTCTTCAGCATTTAAAAGAAATAGTAATCCTTCTTCCATTACGACTTATATAATCAAACATATGTACAAGTTGTCGTCAATTGCCAAAAACTAGGTATTGCTACATGGCATCCAACAAATCCTATCTTCTCTTTTATATCAACCTACTGTACATATATAGGAAATTCCATTTTTCTATTGTTTTACAAGTATTGTTCTTTCCCCCCATGTTTTCCCCCTTTTGTGGATCAATCGGATATAAGAATTGGAATAAGAATAGGATGGCCAATCTCACATGATCATAAAGAGATCCAGACAGCCATCTCTGCATCTCTCCTTCCATTTCAGGATCACGTACATATTATTCAATGATAATTATTCAATAATTCAGAAGATTATTGACAAACTGCAATTGTGCAAAGGACTTCTCAAAGCCTGGGAAAGGGGCTGATGCATTGCAAAAGAATGCAAGAGTAGAACACCTGCATGTTCTTTTTTAAATCAGGAAAACGGGTAGCCACCTCCCCAGTACATCAATTGTGGTGGAGGCCAGATGTTCACTTTTCAACCTAAAAAGCACAATGGTGTTCCAGAAATATTTGACCTCACAAATATTCTGCTTCAGATACTGCAGATGAACTTAGCCTTGGTAAGAAGAGACCTCCCATTTTCATTCCAACTAGAACAGCTGCAACATTTCACTCAACATTTGTCAAGAGTGTCCTTGGCAAATGACTTCCAATTCTTAGAAGACAGTGGCAGAGTTGTCACGAAATGGCTGCCTGGTGGGCAGGAACAGTTATAAACTACATAGTTATCAGAAGCAAAATGGTTATAGTGTTCCCCACTCCTGTCTCAAGCCTGCCAAGATGTTACTTACCACTCTTTCGTCTTTTCTTCCCCAATTCAACCCCCCACCCCCCACCCCAGGCAGAATAGTATACTTCCCACTTCTGTAGCCACCTACCATTTTTTTATTTTCAACAAAATGGTGCCTCAGCTGATGAACAACAATGATTTTTTTTTTTAAATCTAAATGTGAAGTTTAGGGTGGGAGTGGAGGGAGTGCCAACACATGCTAGGTATGTCTTAAGAGAAGGGATTGTTTCAGATATCATTTGTGTGATCTGCTCATAAACATGCAGCCCAAAAGGAAGAAGGGATGAAACCCATCCTGTGAACACAAGAGGCCCAAAGTTCAATTCTGTCCAGCTGTAGGTATATTGGAGAAAAAAACATGGATTTTTTCCTGGGAGTAGAGAACAACTTGACTCAAGACCACATGGGTCTTTCAAATAGATTTGGAAGAACCCTTCCCAAAGCTGTCAATAAACTGACATTTCCCATAAGATCAAAGGGAAAAATGATGAGATGGAGGGAGAATAATCATTGGAGCCTGGCAAAGACCCTCATTTGTGAAGCCAATTCAGCAGCCTGCTAGAACCACTGAAATGGAGCAGAGCTTATAACACAGCTGAGAAGCTGGCACAGAAAAAGAAAATTATCTTAGATAGCTTCAGTGAGCATGCCAGAGGCACACAGGTTATTGCTCTTACACATTCAGCCCTCCAAAGCATAAGGAATCACATGCTTAGACATATTAGGTTAAGAAGAAAAAAGAAGCTTACTGACTTTATTCTTTGTTGCTTCTGTTCCATCCATCTTGGTGGAAAAGATGAAGTTCCTTTGTTCTTCTTTCCTTTCTAACTGCATAGTTTGCCCTAAACTCTCAGCCCTACAGCTGCCAAGAGGTGTGTGAAAGAGAGGGGCAGAATCCCTCATCAAGGCCCAAGCACATGGCCCTGAGCAGCATCCATACTCCCTCTCCCTGGGTGGAGAAGGGGGAAAGAGAGAGAGGAAAAAGGAAGCGGGAGAGGCAACAAACAGCTTCCTCAGAGTTGCATTGTGGGGCAACTTAATTTACATGTTAATGAGGCATGCTGGATTTGCCAAAACTTCCAACAATTTGAATGGCAGAAGGTGATCTAGGGAGGACATAGGCAGCACCTCTCAAGAATTCCTTGAAGAAGATGCATCTTCACCCCTTGGCTGCCTTCGGACCTGAGGACAATCCCAAGAAACAGTGCATTTGGTTTAAGATGTCCCTGACCCACCTTTGGATGCCTGTGCAGTAACCATACTAACTGTATACAATTAATTGAAGTTCATTTATGTCATGAGCACTGATGGTGAGCAGGAGGGGCCCCCTATCCAGGGGGGAAAACGCAGGCGTAGTGGCGAGACTTTGAGCTGTCATTCAAAGAGACACAGAACAGACCCACCTTGACTTTTGGGGTTTATCTGTCTCGGTTTTCCCACGCTTCTTCAGTTTGGTAGGATTTTCTGTCTTATGTAGCAGTAATAAAACACTAGAGACTTATTCCTCGTCTCAGCATGGTTCCTGCTTGTTAGGACAATTTATATTTAAATCAAATTGTTTTTATACAGTATATATAATTTTTATTAAATATTTTAAGAACAATAATAAGAACTACAACGAACTACATTAGAACAGAAAAAGTGAAAAAGAAAGAAAGAACATAAAAAGTTAAAAGTGCGACAGGAAACAAAAACAGGAGAAAACAGAAAAAGAAAGAGCAAGATATAAAGAAAAATATAAAGACATAAAGAACTGGCTTCTTACATTCTTCACAGAAGTTATAAGTACAATTATATTTTAACCTCTCTCTCTAAAGTTACATCATGACTCTCTTCTTTCTATAAGCTATCCTGTCTGATCATCAAAACCAGAAATCACAAGTTCGGTTTTTTTTAATGCAAAAAGCCGTAAGGGGTTTCCAGTCACCAATAAACGTAGATAGTGTCTTTTCTAAACCAGATTGTTTTTAACGCTAGCCATGGCTTTAATACTTACTTCAGTGTAATGGCCCTGTTTTCTTTTTTAAAGTGCTGATCCAGCATATCTCTCAGAGACTCAGATGTGACCTTTCCTGGGCCTGGGACATTGTACAGTGATGGGTAAGCACATACTCCCTACGATGGAAAGGCCCAACGATGTGACATGGTAGACGCTCCCTACCATTGCACAAAACCGATTGCATCACACTCCTCATCGGCCACTTGTCTATTCTGACAGGCCGTAAGAAAAAGCCTCTTTTTAAGGCTAGAGCCCAAGTTTCATCCACCCAGAGGAATGGAAATAAAGATAAAACATCAACTAAAAAAGGAGCCTTGTTGACATCCTTTCCCAAAATGTAGGTGTTAAAGGAAATGAATTACAGTTCTAGAATCAGCAACCCATCCATACTGGAAGATGCAAAGGAACAGAAACAAAAGTAAATAAACTAGCAATGATTTATATCAAGAGGATAATATGGTAACGGCTGAATAATTAGAGGCCGCAATCTTTATTAGCATGCAAAGTAGCTTGAGCAGGTGGGTTCCCATGCTGTTTCGAGGACAAAAGGCCAGAGAAGTGGTACATATTGTAATAAATCACATGCACCAAATTCCCCGATCATTGCAGCAGACATCTTTACTCGGGGGGGGGGGGCACCAAGACATTAAAACAAAAAAAGGAAGGAAGGAAGGAAGGAAGGAAGGAAGGAAGGAAGGAAGGAAGGAAGGAAGGAAGGAAGGAAGGCAGGCAGGCAGGCAGGCAGGCAGGCAGGCAGGCAGGCAGGAAGGAAGGAAGGAAGGGATGGTCTAATTTATATTTCCAGTGATGAATTGTCTTTAGAATCCATTCAGCTGGAAGAACTGCAAAAGCTTTTACTTTTACAAAAGTTTTTGGGGCAGGGAGTGAAATGATGGCAGAGTTTATCACAAAACCATTTCCATAAGCCCATTTGCTCCCCCCCCCTTTTTTTCTCTCTCTCCCACACATAGTATCTATATCTGTATTTATCAGTAGAATAAGCTTGTTTTGAAAGGCATATTGTTTTCTGTGACAGCTCACCGGAAAAAAATGGAACATAAACACACAAAATCTTGGAGTAAACAAAAAATAAGCAATAACAGCCCATGATCCTATCTGTTGTGGGGGAGAACATAGCAGTCTTATTTTTCCAGAAGGCTCCAGGGAAAGTCTACTAGCTGTTTGTTTCATCCACTGTTTCATAAAAGGAACTCTGATCATTCTCATTCCACAGCACCTTCCTTTCCCTCATCTCCCCGGCCCAGCACAGACTGAGAAACTGTGCAGAGCACCTGACGGGAACAAAGCCAACTAACTTGAAGGTGGCTAAGTGGTGGTTAAAGAATTGGTTATAAGCTCAGGCAATAAGAAGAACAGAACTGTTTATGGGGCTTTTTTAGGAATTAGACACCTAAGCTAATAAAAGATTTCGGGAGGGAAGGAGGGATGGAAAGTCACCTATTAATCAGGTCTGAGAAGAATGACCTAACCAAAATGTAAACAGCTATTTGAAATGGAGAATTGCATGCAGTTGAGTCACATCTGCTGCCCTCCAAGAAGAAATAACTATTTTAATTCATATAAGGGTAAGCGTAGGAACATTTTTTTAAGGGTAGTTCAAACTATTCAACTGTTTCATTCGAAACGGCAGAGGTTGACCAGAAAATGTGTGTGTGGACTTGCCAGCCTTTCATGGTAGGCCAGGTCAGGAAGCAGACCCATAAGGACTACTACCATTGAGGGTATAGTAACAGGATCTTGAAAGCCTCCCATCAAGATAATCCAAGCAAGGCAATCTTGAGTTTCTTTCTCACTCTCTCCTCTCTTCCAAGGCTAAGCTGGTTTCTATATACTAGCTCTTGAATTCTATTTTCAAGATTATCTCTGTACTCCTCTACAGGACTTTACCAAGGAGCTAATGCCTCTACTCAGGAGATAGACATATCCATAATCTCATTATAAGTCCAGAGCATATAGTAAGTTCAGTGGATTCCGTGTAAAACCATGCACATGGATCCTCCATCTTTTCCAGATGGAAAAGCCCTCCAGATACTACTGAACCATCACTCCCACCCTCCTGCTCTGTTGGCCCTCCTTCTTTATTGCTGTGAGGGTTGGAATTCAGCAAGCTATGTGCTGAAGTCATGCTTTGAAGGCATGAGATGCAGCATTCTCTTTAAAGTCTGAACCGTCTCTAGATAGGTGAACACCTGGAGATCCAGAGGGAAATTGTGAGATCCATAATGGAAGAAGAAATGGGTCAGATAAACGTAATTAGTAACAAATGTTGCCAGCTAGAAATCTGGAAGCATATACAGGACACATCTCCACAGCTGCTAATCTAGAGATTTCTTTTTTCCCCCAAGGAAAATAGCAGATATTTGATGCATCCTTCAAAGCCAGCATGAGTGTTGGTGAAGATCCTCTGGCATAATATAGGGATATCAGCCTCATATGGCAAGCTCAGAAGTTGACTGTATAGATTTTCATAAGTAGACAGAAATTCTCCTGCAGATTTCCCCCACCTCCATGATTGGACACTGTAATGGAGAGCCCCCCACTGCTGTAGGGAATGTGACATTTTGATTCAAAATTGAATTTTCAACATAAGCAGCGCCAGCCAGCCAAAACACAACTTAATCATCCTCTGATCATTCCTGCTGTTTTTACAGAGTGCACAAAACTGAGAAATCCTTTGTGACTTGCAGGCTTTCAGATTATGAAAGTGAATCTACTGGCAGACGCATCCATCCTGACTGGAGTATGATTCTTCAAGTCATCACCACTCAGCTCAGACATTTCACCCTTCACCTCCCCCTTAAAATTTGGCTGTCACCCATGGGGAAGGCAAATATGAACTGGCAGAGGTAGAGCTATATTAAACAGTAACAATGCAAAATGTTGGTTAATTGGCAGATACAGACATGGTCGAAGGATTCTGATAGAGGTGTCAGGAGCAACAATTGCCCCAAGTGATAGTCCTTTTCACTCCATAGTTAGGGAATCACACGTCTATTCTGCTAGTGTGGGGAGGGGAAGGTTCTGTTTTAAAAGTGGACATTTGTAGCAGATGCTAAAGTTATCAAATTTCATCCAGTCTCTCAGTTAGAGATATAAAAGAATTGCAGCATAACATTTGCTTGGATAGGATTTGGGTCTTTCATTCTCACAGGGGACATGGCACGATAAATGCTACTGGAAACAAAATCCAGGCAATGTTTATCTTTCCCAAAAATAAAATTCTTGGCTGTTGCTCTTCCTAATAAGTGTCTCATGTGCTCACATTTCCTGGAATGATGTCACAGCATGTAATTTGCAAAAGGCAGATCTCCCTCTTTATCTTTAAGAACTGATCTGAAGTTGACTTTGCACTTCTTTCCTCCAATTCATAAGCTAGAATGCAATTATCCTTTTATCTGGAGTCACCTGATCAAAATTTCCTCCAGGTTGACCATTCTACACCTCAAACCTGCATTAAAAATGCAGATATTAGGGATTCTTGCACACAAATACACAGACCTGCTGATGTGTGAACTTTTCAGCCAGAGTGTTACAAATTAATGTGTAAAGAGAAGATACTGAACCTGGGCTTCAAGTCTCAAAAGCTATACAAAAAAAAATTCTTCTTTGCACAGGTTTTTTTTTTTTTTTTGAGGGCGGGGAGGATTTCAAAGCCAGATAAATTTGTGGTTTTCATTTTAATTATGAACAGCAGTTTTGCACACATTTGTTTTGATAAATGCCATTTCATGTACAATGTATATGCATTTCCCTATATACACATTTTTGTAGGCACTTTGTCTAAATATTGCTTTTTAAATGGTGACTTGCACAATAAAAATTGAGAAAATGGAGATAGTTAAGATAACTATAAATGGAAATAACCGCATCCTGAAGATTCTCAGGGCATATTATTTTTTGGTAGAAGGGCTGAATGTTAAATTCAATATTCAACAAAGATTACCTGAGGAAATCTACCTATATAGCACTGTCTGTATAGAGCAGGGTTTCTCAACCAGGGTTCTGTGGCACCCTCGGAGAGGTCCCTCGGGGTTCCCTGGGAGATCACGATTTATTTAAAAAATCATGTCAAATTGGGGCAACTTCACATTCAAGAGGTAAGTTTCATTCTTTATTTTCAGCTTAAGAACACTGTGAATGCACATATACAGGCCTTCCCATGAAACAAATATAATAATTTGGTAACTTCTGGCCTATAATTGAGCCAGAATGTGCAGAGGCTCCCTGAAGTCTGAAAAATATTTCAAGGGTTCCTCCAGAGTCAAAAGGTTGAGAAAGCTGATATAGAGATCTGTCTGAAGTCTGTTCTCTCTGTCCAACCACCATATGCAATCAGGCTGTCATGACCCCTGTTGCAATGCAATCACGCATCACAACGGGGAACATGCCTTTCAGGAAAAGGGAAAGGAAGGAGGAAGGAATCATCCTAATCCCTTAAACACTCAAACACAAGCGCAATCACAAGGACAAAGGAGACATACCTTTGCCCTGACCAGAGAAGCCATCAGCATATCGCCCGGACACCCATGCATTACCCCGGGGGACACACCTGTGCCGGACACGGGAAGGAGACAGAGGAGACCAGCGATAATCATCCTGATCGCCCATCAAGACCCCGGTATCACACCCCGATCACCCATCAAGAAACCAGATCTGGACTGTGGGACAATGGGGGGTGGAGAAGGGCCAGGTCCGCACCGGGGGTATTTACGGGGTACCCCGCACGCCATGTGCTGATTCCCATCTTTTTGCATGTATGCACTCTGTTCTCATTAAACTGGATATCCTTAGCCCCATCTAAGTGAGTCCGTGTCTTTTTGAGAGCAAGGCAACCATTACATAAAGACGGGAATCGAAAAAAAAAATTTCTGCCAGCACCAATCCAGATCTCATCTGTGAGGGACCCAAGTTGGTGATGGAAAGACTCAACCCATGAAGAGGCAGCTACCCGAGGACCGGCGACAGGTCACCCAACTCCACAGAATGAACGATCGGCACGAACCATACTCCCAGATGGCACGATGTCCGGGAGGGTTCAGGATCAAGCTCGGAGGAGGAGACCGGGAGGAGCAGGATTCTCGAAGCCACCAGGGAGTCGCAGGGCGAGTGTGTCACCCTGGACAAGATGGCGGGATCCCTGCCCGGAGCGTTCAGGGCATCGAAAGAGCCGAGGGAACGGCTGTCCCCAACAACCGCAGGAGCTGAGGGGAGGCGCCAGAGCGGACAGACCGAGGGCGGCTTCCAAACAGATGAGCGGTTCAGCACCATGGAGTCAAGGCTGGAGTCGATCGAACAGCTGCTCCTGAGATTGGCAGTCGGGTGGGAAGCCCGAGAAAGAGGTGAGCCGGAACCAGGCACCAGAAACTCATCACACCCCCCCCCTCCAATCTCTGAGATGAGATGAGACAACTGGGGCGAGGACGGAGATGGCAGGAAGCTGAGGCAGTGCCAGGCAGAGTTCACCGCGCAGAACCAGCCAGGAGGTCGTCTTCCCCCCCCCCCCCCCCCTGGAAATGCAACAACTGGGACGAGGCTGGAGCCGGCACAAGACGGAGACAATGCCGCCTGGAGCCTGGCCGAGGGAACCCCCACACCGAGACCAGAGAACCCCAGCAGCCCAAGGCATGCCCAGATGCCCAGATGTGAGTTGGAGCCCACCGGGAGCGGGAGTGAAAGACCTCGGGGTCAAGTTCGACGGGGACCCGGCCACACTATCGTTCTTCCTCACTAACAAAAAACTATATGGAAGAATATGGACCATATTTCCATTCCAAAAAAGGCAAAATCAATGCCATAGCGAACAAACTAAAAGGAAGGGCAGCTGACTGGTATGTACAGCTATGCCAGGCAGATGCCCCAGAACTCGATTATGTCGACGAGTTCCTCTGGGCACTGGATCTACACTTTAGAGATCCCCTAGAGAAGGAGAGAGCAACAAGATCCCTAAGGGGAATCAGCCAAGGACAATGTTCTGTGGCAGATTATGCCATGGAATTTCAAGCCCTGGCTGGAAAAGTGGAGGACTGGTCGCAGTCTACGCTAATTGAATGCTTCAAAGAGGGTCTCAACTTGAGCGTTCTGAGGTGGGCATTCTGCAGGGACAACCCAAACACTTTTGTCAAGTGGATAAGGCTGGCCAGTAAGGCGGAAAATGCCCAGGAAACCTTCCTGCAAGCCAAGAGGACGGCGCACCAAGCAACGATGGCAAGGGGACCCTGAACAGCGGCCGGACTGGTGAGACCAGCACCCCAATCTTGGAGGGAGGAGGGGGAGTGACAGTTCGCCAAGGGGCAGTGCCTTCGCTGCGGGAAAGAGGACCACAAAGCGGCAGCCTGCCTGAGCACAAAGGCAACCGACAGACCGAGAAAACCACTGGGCAAACCACCAGCACTGCCCAAAAAGATGCCAGCGGCTAGTGGAGAGACAGGAGTAAAAGCTTTACCTTACTCCATTGAAGAGGAGGAGAGTGACGAAGAAGAGCCAGCGGGAAATGCCAGCCACCTGCCCTAAGAAGCACCAGAGGGCAGGTGAGAGAAGAAAACGGGCGCAGAGACATCTGGGTGAGTGACAACTGCCCCACCCTGTATGTCAAAGTTAAATTAAAGTCCCAGCTGAAGTCCATCGAAGTTTGGGCCCTAATCGTCTCGGGCTGTTCCAGGCGCCTTATGCACCCGGATCTGGCAGCCGATTTAAAGCTCCGCTGCTATCCACTTCAGCACCACATAGTATTCACCCAATTGGACGGATCAGCTGCGGGAGGGGGCCCGGTCACCCAATACACCGACGAAGTGGCGCTGCAGCTCGGCAGCCACCGGGAAAGACTGCAATTTGTCGTGGCACCAGTGGGCCAACCCTTAATCATCCTGGGCATTCCGTGGTTGGTATGACAGAACCCATACATACATTGGGAAACCAGGACAATCACGTTTTCAGACGGCTTCTATCAAGCACCCGCAGGGGATCGGGTTCCCTGTGCTGCGGTGGGGAGGGCGGCATCCACATCAACACATCTGGAGGCAGGGCCCTGGAAGGCTTGCCAAACAGGTATGCAGAGTTTGCAGATGTGTTCAGGGAGAAAGAAGCAGACAAACTCCCATGCCACAGAAAGATGGACTGCACAATAGAACTGGTCCCCAACACACCCTTACCAAAGCCCAAAATTTATGTGATGACCCAGAAGGAGCTGGCAGCATTCCGGGAGTTCGTGGACAAGAATTTAGCACGAGGCTTCATTGAGCCCGCAAATTTGCCGGTTGGAGCCCCAGTCCTCTTCAGGGAGAAAAAGGATGGGACATTAAGGCTCTATATGGACTACCACGGTTTGAATGCCGCTTCCATATCAAACAAATACCCCTTACCCCTAATCAAGGACATACTAGCACATCTGGCAAAGGGCAACCTGTGCCGGACATGGGAAGGAGACAGAGGAGACCAGCGATAATCATCCTGATCGCCCATCAAGACCCCGGTATCGCACCCCGATCGCCCATCAAGAAACCAGATCCGGACTGTGGGACAATGGGGGGTGGAGAAGGGCCAGGTCCGCACCGGGGGTATTTACTGGGTACCCCACACACCATGTGCTGATTCCTGTCTTTTTGCGTGTATGCACTCTGTTCTCATTAAACTGGATATCCTTAGCCCCATCTAAGTGAGCCCATGTCTTTTTGAGAGCAAGGCAACCATTACACAGGCCTATATTGGGCCACTGTTCAGATGATGTTGATGATTTCTTTGATTTATATCCTGTCTTTTTGTTCAGGAGCTCAAGACTGAACAGAAAGTACCCCTCTTATCTATTTTTTTCCCCCTAGCAATAGCACCACCATAAGATTGTTGGGCTGAGGGAATACAACTGGCCCCAAGATGCCCAGGGAAATTCTTAGGCTGAGGATGGACATGAATCTGGAGTTCCTAGTCCTTGTCCAACACTTTAACCACAGTGGCTTACTTCCTGGCTTATGAGACTTATTTAAGGTCCAGAAGTATTCTTGGAAATATTTAAAAAAAAAAAAAACAGAATTCAGTAGAAATTCAGTGCAAAGCACAGTAGGAGAGGCCTTTCTTTAACTCTGCAACAGACTAAATCCCCAAGTATTTGTTGTCCCATTTAAAACATGTAATAACTAAAAGGTAAAGCAGGAAGTTTGATGATGCCAAGGGATGTGCCCATATTGGGGACCTCTTTTAGATTACCTGTTTTAGGGGGAGGGTTAATTAGAAAGCACATTTGTGTGAGGAGGAGGAGGAGGAGGAGGAGAGGAGGAGGAGGAGGAGGAGGAGGAGGAGGAGGAGGAGGAGGAGAAGGAGGAGAAGAAGAAGAAGGAGAAGAAGCATTTTATTCTTGAAACTTTTCTCCACAACTAGATCTTGAGCATATGGGAGTAAAAATATAGGCCTTCTTGATGTTTGTCATGATGGACATGAATATTGATTTAAAGTTGAAAAGATGGGCTTTGATAGTTTGCACTCTGGATTGCATTCTCCATGCCTGAATGCCAATGTGTTGAAAAAGCTGGCTGGATAATAATTTACCAGTCTCATTTCCCAAGATGGTTATCCCGCATCTTGACACACTATTAAAATCATTTAATTATCAGCATTTCATCTTGTCTCTAACTGTGTTTTCCTATTATTTATATTTGTAAAACTTGATGTGTGTTTTGCAGGGCAGCCCAAAATATTTTGACATGCACATTGCAAAATCTGAACAATGACCCTTTTGCTAACATAGGAAAAAATAAATCCCATAGTAATAGACAAACCATTACCATTATTATATTCATTACCATTATATATCTATCAAGACAATCAACTCAGTCCTTTTAATGACTGGACACCTGAGAGCAGCCTTCTCAAATTTACATTGAGAGGTCACTGTTAAACAAAAGTTTTGATAGTTTTGAAAAGAAACATGTTTTTCTACGTTCCCGCTCTTGCTAATAGTGGCCAGTTAATTAGACCAATGGAGTGAAGTGGAACTAAGAACAAATGGTCTTTTGAAATTTGCCACTAAATTTGGGAACAGAAATATAGGGTGGACATTTTTTTTCCAAATTCCTCTAGAAGAAGAAAATTCATTTTGATTTCAGCCTTTAATAAAACAAAGTAATGCTAATCATTGACTGAATAAAGTGTCTTCTTCTTCTCAAAGGAAACAGAAAAAGAAAGACAAAGACAAAGTAAATACACAACAAATAAACATATACAGCAATCCATCTTATTTTATACCAAGAATCCCCTGACAGAATCTTCATGCTAACTAACACATTGTTGTTGTTGTTCAGTTGTTAAGTCAAGTCCAACCTTTCGTGACCCCATGGACCATAGCACACCAGGCCTTCCTGTCCTCCACTGACTCCTGGAGTTTACTCAAATTCATGTTCATTTCATCGGTGATGCCATCTAACCATCTCATCCTCTGCCGTCCCCTTCTCCTTTTGCCTTCAGTCTTTCCCAGCATCAGGGCCTTTTCCAGTGAGTCCTCTCTTCGCATTAGGTGGCCAAAGTATTTGAGCTTCAGCTTCAGTATCTGTCCTTCCAATGAACAATCAGGGTTGATTTCCTGTAGGATTGACTGATTTGACCTCTTTGCAGTCCAAGGGACTCTCAAGAGTCTTCTCCAGCACCACAGTTCGAAAGCAACACATTATATGTGGTATAAAAATCTTATCAGCAAGCAGGAAATCCTTCTAGAGGAGGGAGAAATTCTCTAACAATTTCTCAAGGGCAACACCACCCTACCACTGTCAGGAGCACTGCTACCACAAAGCACCGGAGAAAGTATTCCCTACTAAATTCTCTGAGGTCTTCCCTCAAGCAGAGGAAGCCAGAGAGGCCATAGAAAGTTGTGGAAAGTGTGAAAAGTGGATTGTTCAATGTACAATTGTACAGCTCTATATTGATGTACAGTTGTACACCTCTGATTATACACCTATGGAAAGTGGATTGTACAGTGAAGGTCAGGGCGTTCACACATACCCTATATAAGAACACCATATCCCCCCCCAGAATTTCTCTGCTGAAATTTCAAAAGCCAACTCTTTCATAAAAATAAATAAGAACCGGTAGGAAAAACGCAGTATGTAATTTCCACCTGGAATTACTGCTCCTTCTCTCTCCATTGCACTTTGCTTTTTAAGGGTGTCAGAGAAACAGCACAGAATGGACACATTTGGGGTCTTGTCCCATCCCCTGTTTAGTTCAGCCCTGCCTACCAGATGGCTTTCAACAAATATCCCCTGAGGCTATGTCATTCTGTCATGTTGGGGAGTTGATTCGGTATACTGGAACAGAACCCGGTTTAATTCAGACTGCACCATAGACTGCCGGCTCTGACTTGAGACCAAGTGCCAAGTGAGCTTCATTGTCCCAATGCATGCATTTATTGAGGGGAAATCCATCCTACCACAATCGGGGCTCTAAGGTAAGTTACCTGTTCTGTTGAAAAACAATCATTAGGAAATTATGAGACAAGGGAACTATCCAGTCTCAGAGAAAGAGATGTGGAGAGATTTCGTTGTGATACTATATTTAAAATGGGCCTGTGAGATTTTGGAGACAGAATAAAATGAGGTTTGCGCAGATAGCCACCTCTAGAGTGGGGATAACTTCTTGTTTTTTTGCTGATCATTAGTTGCTGTTGCTCAGATGAGTACCTTACTCAGAAGATATTACTATAGGAGTGGTGGCTGGAATTCCATGCATAGCTAAGATCTGATGAAAGAGTCAGCTGAGGAACAATCCACTGGCAACATAAAATGTGCTTAAGCTTGCTCCAAACTGATAATGCCATACTACTGTCCTTTGTGATGCCTTTGGGATCACGTTTCTGACCTTCTATGACCCATGTGTTCTGGGCATCTATCAGGGACGTCCAACTTCTCCACAAAGGGCTAGAAGATAGTTGGACATGTGGCCTGTCAAACTTCTCTACCAAATTTGGGAGCAGGAAAATATGAGTAGAAAATGTACCTAGATTTCTCAAATGGATAAGGGAACTCTCCAACAATTCTTTGTGGGCGAGACTCCATCTCTGCAGTGATTTCCCTCCTAATGTCTTCCCTTAGGATTTAACTGAAAAGTTGGAAGAATTTCTAAAACAAAGTCTCCATCGTCAAGCTGAATGAGAAGGTGGGGGGGAATGCGGGAAAATCTCTCTACCCTGTATTAAATCGAAGAACGGCTTCTGCTGGAAACTAGAGAGCAACTTCCTGTCAATGAAGGTAAGTTGAAAATGAATGGACTACTTGTTTGACTTAAGGTTCACATTATTCTAATCCATGGCTCCTTGGCTGGACTCACTGTGCCTGTGCAAATTATGAGAAATTTGCACAATTCACCATAAATTAGGCTTGTCCAAATTATGAAAAATCTGATCAGAATTCTTGCCTTGATTATTAAAAACTTGGGACAATGACTTGATTTGATCTGAATGTTGTGGAAACAAATTGCTGGAATCAGTCAGTTTGATCTGGATTTCTAAATCAGTTCAGAACAACTAGCTTTATACATTTGCAGAAGGATCCAGAGTAGTCTGAACCGATTTGGGGGCGTGATGGGGATTGTCATTTTGATGGCCTTCAGAGAGATTATTCGATTTGGTGAGTCCACTGAACTGCCATAAGATTTCTAAATTAAATATCCAGATACCACAAACCACATTTATAAGTTATAATAATTGGTCCCAGACAATACACTAAACCAGTGTTTCTCCACCTTGGCAACTTGAAGCTGTGTGGACTTCAACTCCCAGAATTTTGGGAGCTGAAGTCCACACAGCTTCAAGTTGCCAAGGCTGAGGAACACTGAGCTAAACAAAGCCAAGCTGACCAATTGTAAAGCCAAGATGCCTTTGAGCTGAGCTTGGCTCCTGGCGATCCCATAGACACATCCATGCAGTTTTCCTGTTAACAGTATGGTGGTGCTTTGCCATTACCTTCTCCTCTCCTCTGAGTGTTTCCAGTTTAGCCTACAGCCCTGGAATTTCTTGATGGACTCTTCTCCAGATACTAACCAGGTTAGACACTGTTCAGCTTCCAAGTGCAGAAAAGATGGGCCAGGTGCTGTCACTGCTGCGTGACACAGTATAATTTAGTGCAGTGTTTTTCACACTTGGCAACTTTAAGATGCTGG
This sequence comes from Candoia aspera, assembly GCF_035149785.1. Lineage (NCBI taxonomy): Eukaryota > Metazoa > Chordata > Lepidosauria > Squamata > Candoiidae > Candoia > Candoia aspera. The sequence continues at coordinate 13,036,263 of NC_086166.1, read as the reverse complement.
CTGGGGAATTCTGGGAGTTGAAGTCCATGCATCTAAAAATTGCCAAGTTTGAAAAACATTGGTTTAGTGTAATGTACAGTATGAACATGGACTTAAGGCCAGGCTTCTCCCTGTGTCCCTATATGGCTAAGAGGGGCAAGAAAACAACTCATTGTCATTGCTTGTTTACTCTTCTGCTCCTTCAGCACAGACATGGTAAAGCAGAAAAACAACCATGTCTGCAATATTCCTCTTTCGGCAGCCTGGCTTCTCCCAGATGCCAATGGGTGCTGCAGCTCTGCATAACTTTGGAAGAAAATCTTCTCTTAAAACCTGCCACGATTCTCACATCTGTAAGGAAGTTCAGTCCTGTAGCCTCACTGTTCAGGGAAGCAGAAGGGCTGCACATACACAAACACAAAATCACATTATTCCCTTTGTGCTAGAAATCATGTTGTTCACATCAGAACCCTCTGGAGATGGCAGCCAAGATAGTCATTTCCAGCCATTATCCTTTCAGTCTGATGGTTATTGTCAGACATATAAATGGGGTTTGCAGAAAGGCAGAATCTATCTCCCATGAGCAGACAGTAACCACTCCACTATATTGTATTGTTCTCTTAATCCATATCAGGAAATGGCTTTCTTCTTGGCCTCCTACAAGAAGCACTTAGATTTCCTCATAAAGTATATTCCATGTCCTTGTGCACTGATGGGGAGGGGAGGGGGATGCAGTCTGTCAGAAGACATTCTCTGAGACTTCACTCAAAAAGATGGCCCAATGGGCTTCTGAGCATCGCCTCTTGATTTGTTTAAATGTCACCCAGCTTGGCAGGGGGAGAAAACCATGCCCCCCCCATTTTATTGAAGTAAATCACTTCTAGCAGGACTCATGTTCCAGTCCACTAGTTATTGGAAACCTGACTTCGAGGTTCTTTGGAGGAAGTATTAAGGTGCATCCTGCCCTCTACTGTTTGCCTTCAAATTATCTAGATGATGCTGTTTGTTTTCCTTCCAAAAATGAAATTCACAAATGCACGAACATCCTGGCACAGCTGAGCTTTAATGTGGGTTCGTCTACATCTATCCTCCTCTGAACACAAGGTAATTTCCCCAACATTTGTATCATCTTCATCTAACCTCTTCTGAACATACAAATTAACCAGCTGATTTTCACAACCGCTGTATTAAACCATCTCATAGTTCCATGATCCATGTTCTTATACTTCCATTTAAGCTTAAGGTTAACCCTCTGTGACCTGAGCAATTGCCCCTGGGCAAGGTGAGTTTTTTCAGGGTAAAACATACATCTAAGCATGTCCTCCATCCATGTATAACTACAGGTTTGGTCAGCCTGAAACAAAAAGCTTGCTGATGTTAGATTCTTCCAACAAAAACTGCAGGCAAGTATGTTCAGCAGAGGCACCAGCTTTCTGCCCTTTTACTATAACAGATTTTGTGTGTGCATGCCTCCCAGCCAGTGTTAACTTCTGGCAACTGTCTGGACAAGTCTCTGCAGTTTTCTTGGCAACATTTCAGAAGTGGTTTGCCAATGCCTGCTTCCTCAGGCTGAGAGGGAGTGACTGGCCCAAGGTCACCCAGCTGGCTTTGTGCCTAAGGTGGGACTAGAACTCAGGGTCTCCTGGTTTCTAGCCTGATACCTTAACCACCACACCAAACTGGCTCTTAGCCACTGGTAAATAGCATAGCACAATGATGTCTCTGAAGGCACACCATTCATTTCACTGCCCTTTCACAGTGGCACTAGGAAGAATGCTGGTCACTTTAGCAATTCACTCCTTCCTTCCTTCCTTCCTTCCTTCCTTCCTTCCTTCCTTCCTTCCTTCCTTCCTTCCTTCCTTCCTTCCTTCCCTCTTCCTACCTTAAGAATGAAATTTATCTGACCAAGCTTCATACTTCCCCACAAATTCATATCTGCATAGATTTATAAATTCTATGAAGGCCAACCTGGTGTAATGGTATGTGGGAATGACCTTGGGAGACTGGACAAAGAGACTGGCAAGGGAATGGTCAGATAAGAGACGGCTTAGCCTGGAATTGGATAGCGGGTGGGGCAAGAGGCTCAGAAGAGACCCTCCCTAGTTTCTCAGGCTTTAAAGGGGACAGAGGAAGATTTGTACTTTCAGACTTGCAAGATTCTGTTAATGCAGCCTTACAATAAAGTAGAATTAGCTCATCTGGTCATGTATCCTATCTGGTTTGCCTTCAAGGCCAACACCAGTTGCCTAGAACTTGTACTTTACCAACCACTTCTAGTAAACAATACATCTCTGGAAATGTACAAACCATTCAGATTAGCCCATTCCAGGTAAAAATAGAATTTTGGGGGATAAAACCAAATGTTCTAGAGATTAACAGTTCTGTCTCCTGGCAACTTGACTACCATTTGTCACCCTCTACAATATAATACCCTGGACGTAGATCATGCTTAGTGGTGAGACTATTTTTTAATTCATTAATTAATAATGTTTTGTATTATTCAAGGTAGATAATGTTTTTTAAAATAAAGCAATACAGAAGATGAAAACAGCACAATTAAAATTCGATTTACAATGCGTTCTATACATCTACAGGCCAGGTTGAAAAAATATGTCAACGGTTCTTCTAAAGCTCCCAAGAGGTGAATTCTAGAGCCTAGGAGCTGAGTTGGAGAAAGTCCTCCCCCACGTCCAATAAATGGACCCCTAAAAGCAGAGGCATTCACCAAAACCTTTGTTCTGCATGTCTAGACAGTTCATAATGGGACAGGCCACACCTCAGATATTTAGACCAGAAACACTAAAGATGATTGTCAACACCTTCAGTTGCATGCACAAACAATTGGCAACCACTGCAGGTCTTTCAAAAACGAGTTCCATATGATCTTGGATGCTGCATTTGGCACCCATTAAAGTTTCCAGACATTGAAACATTGGCCCCATATTGAATGTTGGTATGTCATGATGTAACATTTACCAGATTTGACTTAGCAATGACTACACTTGGCACTCTAGCTATAATTGTGCATATGTGCTCACTGAGACCGCTTCAGCCTGGGAATGCAGTGACAACTGAGGATCAAGAAGAATTCCTACGTGGCAGATGTGTTCTTTGAAGAGGAATACAATGCCATCTAGTGCAAACTGAATCCAAATCCCAATTATTGGTTACAATATTCAAATAAAATTCTGCAAGGGCCCATTTTTCCGTCCTAAGGGGAAAACATTCACTCTAAGGATATTTAGGAAAAAGAAAAAAAAAATCAGATAGATTCTCAGACAAAGAAAAGAAAATAGATGTCTTTTGGATCTGATTTAATTTGAACTACAGGGTTTTTGTTTTAGCAAGAGCATGTCAGAACAGCACAGCAACTTTCTAAAGTCAATAATACAACAGAAAACTGATGAATAAATGTTTGACAATGGGCATGGTTTAGAGAAATTATTTATGCTAAAATCACTCTTATCTAGAGCATGATGGGCAAGTTTACATTTTCAGGGCATGAAGTTCTTCTAAAGGTTCTCATATTATAATTTAAATATGGGTACCCTGAAACAGGAGAAAAGTATTGCCTTGAGCCAAGGGTCAGGATTCAAGAATGTGGTGTACGAACACCAGTGTTTGCATATGTTCCTTGGACAGCTTTCTGATAAGCCCATTCACCTGTCAAATATCTAACTTTTGTATGTTCTGGAAGGACATGTTGAAGATTGTTTCTGAAAGTAGTTGGAAAAACTCAAAATCCATACTGTTTCATTTTGTAGGTAATAGCAAGGCAGTCTTGGTGGGTCCCCACATGTTACTTTTCACCCTTCTATAGAATGAAGAAATTATTTTGGCCAAGTAATAACTCACCTGCCCCTCCCTATTGCCCCCAGATTCACTGGTACTAAGTGAAAGAGAACTTGTTACAGGAGATGGAGGCAAGAGATGTCATTTTAACTTTGTAGCATTTCAATGAATCCAAATGTTATTAGCAGAACAGACGGTGGCTGAGGCTATATAATTGGAGTCCTTGTTTTCAGCTTCAGAGACATGAGCTGCTTTTCCCCACATGAGTGTGGCCAAGCTACTTAGAAAATGGCCCAGCAGCTACTTATGAAAAAAGCCAGTCTATTAAACAGATGGAGCATCTGCCGTACATGTCAACCCTGAAAATGAAGCCAAACAGCCAGCTGTTGGCTGCACCCAATGTCGATACCAGCTTCCTAATCATGGTACCATCTGTCACAACCCCATCTTGGAAAAGAGACAGGATATGTTTAGCACTGAAGTACTTATAGGGCAGGAAGCGAAAGAAGATGGGAACAGCAGAAACCACCATAGCTGGGCAAGGGAGATGATTATGAAGTTCTTCTTGCTTTGCATGCCGAGTGACAAAGAACAAGAAGTTCACACTTTTCAACAGATTGGAGTGCAGGGTCAAACCATGACAATATGTTCAACTCGGGCAAATACAAGCACTTCTTCACACGATGCAAAGGATTTCACACTTGCTGAGCAAGACTTGGGGAGATTTGCATATATGCACACAAGACTCGTTATAGCAAAATAGGTTATGCAGCCAATGTTATGGTGAGCCTCCATAACATAAATGCTCTTGTTTGGGGTGACAATCATTCCCTTCAAACCTGACCTTTCTCTCCTGATTTTTTATATTGGCGGTCTGTATTTTGTAGAAACTGAGCATGGTCTTCCTTAGGCTTTATTCCATTCCTGTCAGGGCCGGCCCAAGAATAACGAGGAATCAATCCAGCCAAACTTCAGTTCTTTATTTGCTCACACCATGCAGACAGAATCTTGCCAGACTCAAGCTACTCTACCTAAGGGGGAATAACCTGGGAAGGCTCTAGGGCAGGGCTAGTCTGAACCTCTTAGTCTTCCCACGTTCCACCCATGGACTGTGTTTTCTCTTACCTCACTCCCCTCCTTGGAATGTGCTCCCTCCTTCCTGAGAACCAGCAGTGTTACTGAAGTCCATCACATCCCCCAAGACCTAGGGCGCCATCCTATTTTGGCTATAATTCTTTTAATGCTCGCTACCAAACATCTAATACTAAAGGGAGCCATAAGAAGCGATCTGTCAGCTCATACCAATACATCTATTCAGTCCAGCCTTTTACTTCCTAAAGAAAGCAAATTTATTTATGTATTAAATTTATAGGCCACCTAGAGTCAGGATGGGATTAAGCAGTCTATACATTTTATGTGTGTGTGTGTGTTCATTCATTCATTCATTCATTCATTCATTCATTCAGGATGCAAATGGCATAGCTCTTTCCTGCTAGGAAATGGCATTCATTTTTATGCTTCTAGAAGATTCTACATGGATTACATGGATTAACCTCCATGGATATAAATCTCGTCCCTTCATTTCTGCACTAACACATTGTTTTATATATAAATATATTCTTCAAGTATCAGTCCTTATGAAGACAAAATGGAACCATCTACAGTACATGAAAAAGTTACAGCCAAAAATCAAGGGATCCTTATGATTTCTAAAAATTTAACAGCGATAACAATACCTGTTATTACTACAGCAATAAGGAGAAAAAATAATTAGTTGAGCAGAAATATAAAACCACAGCATTTGATTTAAAACGCAGTTACTCCACTGAGGAAAATATTACATTGTTTTCCTTCTTTTATGACATACTTTTCTCACATTAAAATGAAGAGCATTGAGCCAAAGCTTTAAACCATAAGCAGAGAGAAACATTTTTGATGTAACACAGTAAAAAAGAAGGTGAGATTAGCCCCATCGCTCCTGGCCTTCCAGAGGAAGTTGAAGACCTGGCTCTGCCACCGGGCTTGGGGCAGGGAGGAGAATCGACATACTTGGGGTTGGCTGGTGCCTTGAAGTGCCCCTCCTACATGATGGTCGAAGAGATCATAGCCATCTGGATCTTATGAGCTGGGCTAGTTAAGAAATTGTTTTGGTTTTAATGGCATTTTATTGGAATTTTTATTGTATATTTATTCTGTGTTGTAAACCGCCCAGAGTCCCTCCGGTTGGAGGAAATGGGCGGTGACAAATTTGATAAATAAGAAAGAAAGAAAGAAAGAAAGAAAGAAAGAAAGAAAGAAAGAAAGGAAGGAAGGAAGGAAGGAAGGAAGGAAGGAAGGAAGGAAGGAAGGAAGAAAGAAAGAAAGAAAGAAAGAAAGAAAGAAAGAAAGAAAGAAAGAAAGAAAGAAAGAAAGAAAATTTATTTATTTACTTATCAGATTTTTATCATCAGCCATCTCCCCCACACAGGGGACCCTGGGTGGTTCACAATAAAAACAATTTAAAATTTCAATAAAATCATAAATACTACAAATAATCAATCAGTATAAAATGCAATAAAGTCCAAGCCATGGTGGATCTAATTTAAAGCATGAGGGAATAAAACCAGTCCTGGCAGAACTAGGGAACCAACCATCCCCAGGAATGGCTACTCTCCCTCCTGCCCCAGGCATGATGACAGAACCAGGTCTTGAGCTGTTTCCTGAAGTCCAGAAGAGAGGAGGCCAGCCTCACTTCCGGGGGAAGGATGTTCCAAAGGGCGGGTGCTACTGCAGAGAAGGCCCGCCTCCTGGACCCCGCCAGATGGAGTTCTTTTACAGACGGGGTCTGCGACATGCCCTCTCTGCATGCTTGGGTGGGATGGGCTGATGTAACGGGGATGAGATGGTCCCTCAGGTAGCCTGGACCCATGCCATGTAGGGCGTTAGAGGTGATAACCAACACCTTGAATAGGACCTGGAAGCAGACTGGCAACCAATGCAACTTGCAGAGCAAGGGAGTTATATGTGCTGATCTTGAAGCACCCAAAATCATCTGTGCAGCTGCATTTTGGACCAGCTGTAGCTTCAATACAGCTATGAAGAATCTTCAGTACAGCTGTGAAAACAAGTTTTCTGTTACTTTCATCAGCACATAGTAATGGATAGCCTTCTATAGTAATAACTGAAAGATAGCAGATCGTGCTGGAAGGAAAAAGAGTTACAACAGACTTCCCACAAACATTCTCTATTTCCCATTTCAGGCTTGCTGAGTGAATGAACAAAGAGATCTGAAAGGAGTTCGGTAATGGAGTTCAAGAGGAGGAAGAGAAAAAGAAAAGATGAATATTTTTAGGGTTAATGTTGCTTAGCTGTGTGGAATGAAAGGGTCATTTTCTGAATAGCTGCTGACTGCAAGAAGTACATCCCGAGAGTTGCTAATCATCCACTGTGGGGAACTATGTTCTGCTGAGTAAACAGAGGTTGCTGTAGAAACTGTCAGAGGAACATAAGGCAGCCAGTTTCTCAGCAGCAAGCTTACTGAGAGAATGAAAAGAAGGTAACAGAGGTTCAACAGAGTTCAAGGGAAAGAGAGCTAATAGGTTTTCTAAGCCATACAGTTCTCAGAAGAGAAGAGAAGAAAATAATAAAAACATTCCTATTAGGCATGTCTTAAGAAATGAGAAGATGAACAGGGAGAACATTCATGACATGCAGTGATTGTATGTTTCTATTTTTGCCCGAGAACAGCTGGACATGTTTTACCCCAAGTGAAAACTTCAGAATGGTGTTTGAAGAAAGAATAGGCAGAATTGGGATAGAAAGTGGCTACAACAGCTTCCAAGAGAAGATGAAAATTTATTTGAGCAAACAACAGAAGTATTGCAACAGGATATAACTGTTACCTATAAGAGGACAAAAGGGAAAGTCATAATAGTTGGTAACTCCTTACAAGGAGGATCAGAAACAAGTGCAAGCAAAATAACCATGAAGTATGATCTCCCTCCTTGGAGAATGGATAAGGGATGCAGCCAAACAGCTGCCAAAATTCAGCCCACTGACATGTACATGCACTGTTGAGGTTTTCCTACTAACGATTAAGACTGCTATTGTATCTAATCATTTTGGCCGGGTGAAGAGGTTGTATTTGATTGTCTCCTCTCACGTGCTTCATGCAAATTGCCTGGGGGGAGGAAACCTGCCCGGACTTGTTTCTTACTTCCTCTTTTTTTTTTCTCTCTGCCAGCATGTAGCAAGCCAGGTAGCTCTCAATGAGAGCTAAGTCCTTTAAATATGTTTTGCTTTTGGTTTGCTTTCTGTAAATAAATTATTTTTTATAGAAATGCCTGGTGTGTGTGACTTTTCTGATCTCTCCTGGGCTAAAGGCTTTCCCAGCATTCTGCCAACATGCACATGTCCTGTATCTAACTGTGTAATCTTCTCTATAATTATGTTAAGCCTTCAAGTCCATCCTGACTCTTGGCAACTGCCTGGACAAATCCATGCAGTTTTCTTGGCAATATTTTTGAAAGTGGTTTGCCATTGCCTGCTTCCTAGGGCTGAGAGATAGTGACTGGCCTAGGGTCACCCAGCTGGCTTCATGCCTAAGATGGGACTAGAACTCACAGTCTTCTGATTTCTAGCCTGGTGCCTTAACTCTACACCAAACCAGCCCTCAATAATAATAATAACGTTCCTGCAGTTCGCTTGGCAAGATTTTTGGAAGGGGTTTACTATTGCCTTCTTCCTCTTGTGGCTGAGAGAGAATGACTGTCACAAGGTTACTCAGATGGCTTCATGCCCAAGGAGGGACTAAAACTCATGGTCACCTAGTTTCTAGCCCAGTGCCCTTAATCAGTTATCAGCCCTATAAGATATACCAGTCTAAGGAACCAATGCCATATAGGTCAGAGATGAGCACCGCCCCCTAGAGTCGGACACGACTGGACTTTACGTCAAGGGAAACCTTTACCTTTTACTTCTATTGTAACAGCTATAGTAACAGAATCTTGCAAGTCTGAATGTGCTTCCCCCTCCCTCACTTTATCTTCATGTGAACTAGGGAGGGGCTTACCTGAGATGTTTACTCAGATTACTTTCTTAGCCCAGGCTCAATCCCCTTTTATCTGGCCATTGCTTTAAGTAGTGGCTCTTTCTCCTATCCTTCAAGGCCATTCCTTCTTCCCACTACACCATTACATCAAACTGGCTCTATTAACCCTTCCTATAATCTTCCCAGTTTCCCATGCTACTATTCAATCTTGTGGGGCAGCATCAAGACGAAACCCCTCCCATCAGGCTTTTTCAATCAGGATACTCCTGTCCTATACTTGTGAAATGGTTGAGATTTTTCTCTTTCCCTTGGAGAATTTTTCAAAATCGTTGATTCATTCTATCTGCCTCCCAGTTTGGTACAGGAAAGGTAGCCTTAGGAAAACAACAAAAAACTTGCATTCTCTGAAGTAAACTCAGAAACACCCCCCAAAGTAATTCAGATGGAATTCTCCAACTATCACAAGAACCAGGCAGAAAACAAGTATTTGTCATCACAGATGAAAATTTTCAGGAAATTGGAGAATAGCTTCCAGTGTACTCCTAGTTGAGAAGATCTGTGTCATCTGATTAATATAAGACTGGCTGTTGTTCTTTCAGGCCATAATAATTGGCATACCCCATTGCCTTCTTTCCTATATTTGCTGATTGATCACAGCAGTGAATGCAGTCCAGAAACAGAGTGTCCAATCACACTGGGTCACATAGCAGTGATGAGCATGAATCAAGTATGGAGAAGCAAGGACATCAGCCTGGCAACTAAATGCAGATTAGTCTGCACTATCGTGTTTCCCATAGCTACCTATGGTTGCCAAAATTGGACCATGAAAAAACTAGACAGGAGGAAAATCGACTCGTTCAAGCTGTGGTGTTGGAGAAGGCTCCTTTGCATTCCTTGATCATCAAAGGTGGCAAATAAGTGAGTATTGGAGCATGTAAAACCAGACATATAGTGATATGTCTGTGGTGGGCAAAATCACCAAACTCCACCTTGCTTATTTCGGCCATGTCATGCGATCAAACTCGCTGGAAAAGGCAGTTATGCTCAGAATGGTCAGCAGTAAAAGGAAACAAGGCCGCCAAAGGACACGGTGGCTAGACATTATCAAAGCCAATACCAGCCAGAGCATAAAACAACTAAAAGAAGCCGTACAAGATCGGAAAAAGTGGAGAGAGCTGGTCCAGAGAATTGCCAAGAATCGAACATGATTGAATGGATAGCATCATTATTGCATCATTGCATTCTGCTCCAGTTCTAACTGCAGACCATCATTACTTACAGACATATGCATAAGCAATAAGAGACCGAGTTCCCCTTGGCTCATGAACACGGAATGCAAATCTTCAGGCAAGCACTCCAATGAATGAGATATGAGACCATTTTTGCTCTTACAGCGCCTGATAAGATTTACACAAGCCTATCCTTTGAAAATGTTAATTCATTACAAAGCTGATATGTGCTGTGCAATAAACACTTGTTGGCTTATGATGAGTTGTGGGGCCACCAGTCTACAAGGAAAGATGTGCTATGATATAGTAGAATTAGTTCCCAGCTCTCCCAGGCACTGATGTTACCCACCCTGGCATCAAAACATCTGCAGGAAAACAACCAAGCTCAGAGAACACCAAGGACTCAGTAGAAGTTAGCTAGTTTTAATGATGGTTAAAAATGGGCAACTTTGATGTCTAAGGCTAAATTGTTCAGTTTGGTTTCATGGTGCTCTGCAAATTCTCCACCTCTTGCCACTGTCAAGAGTGCCAGAGTTCCATCTGTTTACTACAGCCATCTGATATACAGTAGCTAAAAGCAAAGCTACGTGCTTGAATTTCCAAAAAATAAAATTCTGAGGCTGTCCTGCAATCAATTTATTAACCACTTAGTGTTTCATCCCAAGAAGCAAAATAAGCACAGCTTCTACAAAATGCCCAGAGATTCACTTGTGGCAAGACTAAAGCATTATTACATTGAAAGTTCAAAAATGATTTTGATTTTTACCCAGGGGAAATCAGATCAAAATGTAATGTTTCATCTCTCTCTCTCCCCCTCCACTCTCACTTTCTTTCTAGCTAACAGAAAGTGACATGAGGCAAATCACATATTCGATTATCTGAGCAGAAGGTATTGTGTTCAAGCATTTTTAGCTGGCTAGAATACTGTTTCTAAGTTGTCCTAAGCAAATGAAGAAGTTAAGGAAAAAAACACACAAGCTGTTTTGCAATGCACAGAAGCATTTTGTGATGTTGGTGGCAATAAAGCCAAGTGACTGTTGTCACCAATAGCCAAATGAGACCAAAATCTTACCTCTACTTGCTATTACTGGAGTTGTTCTAGAGCAGGGTTTCTCAACCAGGGTTCCGTGGCACCCTAGGGTTCCGCAAGAGGTCACTAGGGGGTTCCCTGGGAGATCAGGATTTATTTAAAATGTTATTTCAAATTCCTGCAACTTCACATTAAAGAGGTAAGTTTCATTCTTTATTTTTAGTTTAAGAACATGGTTAATGCATATATACAGGCCTACCCATGAAACAAATAGAATAATGCTCTGTCAAATGTGAACATATGTTAGACAACAGATGCAGTATATTGTCCTTTAATTCTCCCTTTAAATATGAGTGTGTGTTAGTTAATAGTCATAGTATTATTTTCCTTTAATTCTTTTCTTTTCTTGATTGTATAGTTTTAGTAAATAATATTACTACTTTATTATTGTTTATTTTCTGATGTTATGTAAACATATTGAGAGCTCTCACACCATAGTCAAATTCCTTGTATGTCTAATCATATTTGGCCAATAAAGTATTCTATTCTATTTTATTCTATTCTATTCTATTCCATTCTATTCCATTCTATTCCATTCCATTCCATTCCATTCCATTCCATTCCATTCTATAATTTTGTAGGCCTGGAAAATATTTCAAGGGTCCCTCTAGGGTCAAAAGGTTGAGAAAGGCTGTTGTATATTCTAACTGCCTGGACAGTAAAACTGTTCAGACGGTAGAAGTACATAATCAGGTGTGGGGAAACCATACTAATTTGGTCAAAACTGGCAGAATTTCTTCTAAGTTTATTTGGAGGACAAGCAAATATATTTTTCGTATCTCCCTGCCACCACAGCAAAAGTTCTTATATTGAGGCTGTCTCCTCTTTTTTACTGACTCTTTCCCTGGTGGCCTAGCATCATGGAAGAGGAGGGGGTGGGGGAGTGCTTATTATATTTTTGATTTTCATTTACTTGGGGGACCAGTTGTTTATGAACCATTAAAACTTAACAGCAACCTTGAATGAACAGAGAATATAGGTTATACGTTCTTTCTGTTTAGAGAACATCAGCAAAACTCCTCCCAAGTGTTTAATTACAGATTAGTAGTCACTAAAGTTTTTTTTTTCCTCTTTTCTCCAGTCCAGTTATCTCCTTTTCATTTTGAAACTGTCGAGTTCTATCATGAATTTCCTGCATGGTAGGATCCAAAAAAGGGGGTCAGCCCTTGAAATGCTGGAAACGCTGAAGATAGAGACGATCTCATGTGGAAATGGCCAAAATCTTCAGCAGAAGGAGCTGGTTAAGGTTTTTGCAGCTGTGATTAAGGAATGGCCCTCATCAGTCAGCATGTTCACCCAGAGGACAAAAGGGGAGGGTTGGACAGGGATTTTGGCAGGAAAGAGATGAACTTGAACAGGGAAAAAGAAAAGGAAAATTTTTGAGAAATGGTGTTTTTTTTAAATCTACCATAAAGCATATTTGATGGCAACACATTTAGTCTGGCTTTTGAAAAAGCTATTCTGTATTTACTTAAATATAAACTGATCTGATATTTAGGGAGCTGAAAAGTATATCCATAATTGATCCAAAAGTTACAGGTGAAGACAAAACTTGGCTTTAGCCATTAATTCCTGTACTGAATTGTCCCATAATCTTTGTTTAATGCAGTGAAAGCATCGTGAATTTTATGAGTCTTCGGCAAGAAGTTAAGTGGCCTATTTTAAAATCAAAACCAGGAAGAGATACTTCTGAGTTTCTTAAAATTTTACTTCCCAATGAAAATCCTAAAATTACAGAGGTATCAGCCAAATTTTTAACTATGGCTATAAAAGCAAGGTAACAAATCAATGAGTTGGGGCTTTAAGTATATTATGTAATATCTATTCAATATTTTACTTGTTAAATTATTTTACCTAATGTCAAATTTTGGATTATATTTGTGACTTGCTATTTGGGCCTTTTGGCTGTAAATAAAATTGAATTGAGAAAGAAAAGGGACCAGGCCAGAGGGTTTTTGTTTATTCGTTCAGTCGCTTCCGACTCTTCATGACTTCATGGACCAGCCCATGCCAGAGCTTCCTGTCGGTCGTCAACACCCCCACCTCCCCCAGGGACGAGTCCGTCCCCTCTAGAATATCATCCATCCACCTTGCCCTTGGTCGGCCCCTCTTCCTTTTGCCTTCCACTCTCCCTAGCATCAGCATCTTCTCCAGGCTGTCCTGTCTTCTCATTGTGTGGCCAAAGTGTTTCAGTTTTGCCTTTAATATCATTCCCTCAAGTGAGCAGTCTGGCTTTATTTCCTGGAGGATGGACTGGTTTGATCTTCTTGCAGTCCAAGGCACTCTCAGAATTTTCCTCCAACACCACAGTTCAAAAGCATCGATCTTCCTTCTCTCAGCCTTCCTTATGGTCCAGCTCTCGCAGCCATATGTTACTACGGGGAACACCATTGCTTTACCTATGCGGACCTTTGTTGTCAGTGTGATGTCTCTGCTCTTAACTATTTTATCGAGATTTGTCATTGCTCTTCTCCCAAGGATTAAGTGTCTTCTGATTTCCTGACTGCAGTCAGCATCTGCAGTAATCTTTGCACCTAGAAATACGAAGTTTTTCACTGCCTCTACATTTTCTCCCTCTATTTGCCAGTTATCAATCAAGCTGGTTGCCATAATCTTGGTTTTTTTGAGGTTTAGCTGCAAACCAGCTTTTGCACTTTCTTCTTTCACCTTCATCATAAGGCTCCTCAGTTCCTCTTCACTTTCAGCCATCAAAGTGGTATCATCTGCATATCTGAGATTGTTAATGTTTCTTCCAGCGATTTAAACTCCAGCCTTGGATTCCTCAAGCCCAGCATGTCACATGATGTGTTCTGCGTACAAGTTGAATAGGTAGGGTGAGAGTATACAGCCCTGCCGTACTCCTTTCCCAATCTTAAACCAGTCTGTTGTTCCGTGGTCTGTTCTTACTGTTGCTACTTGGTCGTTATACAGATTCCTCAGGAGGCATACAAGATGACTTGGTATCCCCATACCACTAAGAACTTGCCACAATTTGTTATGGTCCACACAGTCAAAGGCTTTAGAATAGTCAATAAAACAGAAATAGATGTTTTTCTGAAACTCCCTGGCCTTTTCCATTATCCATCGGATATTGGCAATTTGGTCCCTAGTTCCTCTGCCTTTTCTAAACCCAGCTTGTACATCTGGCAATTCTCGCTCCATGAATTGCTGAAGTCTACCTTGCAGGATCTTGAGCATTACCTTACTGGCATGTGAAATGAGTGCCACTGTTCGATAGTTTGAACATTCTTTAATGTTTCCCTTTTTTGGTATGGGGATATAAGTTGATTTTTTCCAATCTGATGGCCATTCTTGTGTTTTCCAAATTTGCTGGCATATAGCATGCATTACCTTGACAGCATCATCTTGCAAGATTTTGAACAGTTCAGCTGGGATGCCGTCGTCTCCTGCTGCCTTGTTATTAGCAATGCTTCTTAAGGCCCACTCAACCTCACTCTTCAGGATGTCTGGCTCTAGCTCACTGACCACACCGTCAAAGCTATCCCCGATATTGTTATCCTTCCTATACAGGTCTTCTGTATATTCTTGCCACCTTTAATTTATTTATTTATATTTCAAATTTCTGTCACCGCCCATCTCCCCCAAACAGGGACTCTTTTCTTGATCTCTTCGTCTTCTGTTAAGTCCTTGCCAGCTTTGTTTTTGATCATACCCATTTTCACCTGGAATTTACCTCCGATGGTTCTAATTTTCTGGAAGAGGTCTCTTGTCCTTCCTATTCTATTGTCTTTTTCCACTTCCACGAATTGCTTGTTTAAAAATAATTCCTTATCTCTTCTGGCTAACCTCTGGGATTTTGCACTTAATTGGGCATATCTCCCCCTATCACTGTTGCCTTTTGCTTTCCTTCTTTCTTGGGCTACTTCTAGTGTCTCAGCAGACAGCCATTTTGCCTTCTTGGTTTTCTCTTTCTTTGGGATGTATTTTGTTGCTGCCTCCTGAACAATGTTGCGAACTTCTGTCCATAGTTTTTCCGGGACCCTATCTACTAAGTCCAGTCCCTTTAATCAATTCTTCACCTCCACTGCATATTCCTTAGGAATATTAGTGAGCTCATATCTAGCTGATCTGTGGGTCTCCCCTAATGTCTTTAGTCTGATCCTAAATTGTCCAATAAGAAGTTCGTGATCTGAACTACAGTCAGCTCCAGGTCTTGTTTTTACTGACTGTATAGATGTCCACCACCTTTGGCTGCAAAGGATGTAGTCAATCTGATTTTGGTGTTGTCCATCTGTGAAGTCCATGTATAAAGCTGTCTCTTAGTTGGAAGAGAGTGTTTGTTATGCAGAGTGAATTGTCTTGGCAAAATTCTATCAGCCTATGTCCTGCTTCGTTTTGTTCTCCCAGGCCATACTTACCTGTAATTCCAGGTGTCATTTGACTGCCCACCTTAGCATTCCAGTCTCCTGTGATGAAAATAACATCTCTTTTAGGCGTGTTGTCCAGTAGGTGCTGCAGATCCTCATAGAACTGCTCTACTTCAGCTTCTTCAGCATCTGTGGTTGGGGCGTATATTTGGATCACTGTGATGTTAGATGGCTTGCCCTGAATTCGAATTGAGATCATTCTATTGTTTTTTGGATTGTATCCAAGCACTGCTTTAGCCACTTTACTATTAATTATGAAGGCTACTCCATTTGTTCTGTGGTCCTCTTGTCCACAGTAGTAGATCTGGTGGTCATTTGATGTGAAGTGGCCCATTCCAGTCCATTTCAGTTCACTGATGCCCAAAATGTCTATCTTTAATCTTGACATCTCACCAATAACCACATCCAATTTGCCCTGGCTCATAGATCTGACATTCCAGGTTCCAATGGTGTGTTGATCCTTAGAACATCGGATTTGCCGTTCACCACCAGCACCGTCGGCCGCTAGCCGTCCTTTTGGCTTTGAGCTAGCTGCGTCATCACATCTGGGGCTAGTTGAACTCATCCTCTGTTCCTCCCCAGTAGCATTTTGACCATCTTCCGACCTGGGGGTCTCATCTTCCGATGGTATACCGACATATCTCTGCTTGTACTGATCCATTTAGTTTTCACGGCAAGAATACTGGGATGGGTTGCCATTACCTTCCCCAGGGATCGCATTTAGTCTGACCTCTCTGTCATGACCTTCCCGCCTTGGGTGGCCCTTCACGGTTTAGTTCGTGGTGACATTGAGGTGCTCAGTCTCCAGTACCATGACAAGGTAACAATCCTTTGCTGAAAAGGCCAGAGGGAGAAGGAATTTTATTCAGAATAAGTTGGAAGCTTATTGTTTTCTAGTAGGAAGACAGAAACAACCCCCAGCTAAGGAGAAGAACTTATCATCCCAGGAGGTCCAGAAGCAAGATGAAAAGGAGGAAGGTGGAAACCTAATAATTTATTTTTTCTTCTATTTTTTTACATTTTCTTTTTGTTGTTTATTTTGCTTAGTCTCTTTTTTTCTTTAATATGCATGAACAATAATAAGTAATAATCCAGTGGAGACCTTAGCATTAAGTATCAGGCTTAAGGCAGAAACCTTTATTGTATAACAAATAGTTTGATGTGTTTTGCAGTTGTTTATTAAGTTGCTACATCTAGCTTTGGATGCAAAACTTAAACAACTTGATGCTTATCAGCACTGACATTTTAGGAAACATAGTTAACGCTGATACACACTTTTTATCTGTAAAGGTTTAACATTAGAGTGCTAATAATCTCTAGTCCATACTGTATAAATACCACTGTACTTGTGTTTTATAATAATACAGTAAACAGAGGAGGAGGAGGAGGAGGAGGAGAAGGAGGAGGAGGAGGAGCAGGAGGGAGAGGAAGAGGAAGAGGAAGAGGAAGAGGAAGAGGAAGAGGAAGAGGAAGAGGAAGAGGAAGGAGTGGGAAAGGGAGAGGGAGAGGGAGAGGGAGAAGAGGAGGAGGAAGAGGAGGGAGAGAAAAAGGAAGAGGAAGAGGAAGAGGAAGAGGAAGAGGAAGAAGAAGGAGAGGGAGAGGGAGAGGAAAAGAAAGAGGAAGAGGAAGAGGAAGAAGAAGAAGAAGGAGGGGAGAGGAAGGAGGGAGAAGTAGGGGGAGGAGGAGGAGGGAGAGGAAGAGGAAGAGGAAGAGGAAGGAGTGGGAAAGGGAGAGGGAGAGGGAGAGGGAGAGGGAGAGGGAGAGGGAGAGGGAGAGGGAGAAGAGGAGGAGGAGGAAGAGGAGGGAGAGAAAAAGGAAGAGGAAGAGGAAGAGGAAGAAGAAGAAGAAGGAGAGGGAGAGGGAGAGGAAGGGGGAGGAGGAGGAGAAAGAGGAGGAGGAGAAGGAGGGGGAGGAGGAGGAGGGAGAGGAAAAGAAAGAGGAAGAGGAAGAGGAAGAAGAAGAAGAAGGAGGGGAGAGGAAGGAGGGAGAAGTAGGGGGAGGAGGAAGAGGAAGAGGAAGAGGAAGAGGAAGAGGAAGAGAAGAGGAAGGAGGGGAGAGGAAGGGGGGGAGGAGGAGGGGGAGGGGGAGGAGGGAGAGGAAAAGAAAGTGGAAGAGGAAGAGGAAGAGGAAGGAGGGGAGAGGAAGGAGGGGAGAGGAAGGGGGAGGAGGAGGAGGAAGAGGAAGAGGAAGAGGAAGAGGAAGAGGAAGGAGGGGAGAGGAAGGGGGAGGAGGAGGAGGGGAGAGGAAGGGGGAGAAGGAGGGGGAGGAGGAGGAGGGAGAGGAAAAGAAAGCGGAAGAGGAAGAGGAAGAGGAAGAGGAAGGAGGGGAGAGGAAGGGGGAGGAGGGGGAGGGGGAGGAGGAAGAGGAAGAGGAGGGAGAGGAAGAGGAAGAGGAAGGAGGGGAGAGGAAGGAGGGGAGAGGAAGGGGGAGGAGGAGGAGGAAGAGGAGGGAGAGGAAGAGGAAGAGGAAGAGGAAGAGGGAGAGGGAGAGGGAGAGGAAGAGGGAGAGGAAGGAGGGGAGAGGAAGGGGGAGGAGGAGGAGGAAGAGGAGGGAGAGGAAGAGAAAGAGGAAGAGGAAGAGGGAGAGGGAGAGGGAGAGGGAGAGGAAGAGGGAGAGGAAGGAGTGGGAAAGGGAGAGGGAGAGGGAGAGGGAGAAGAGGAGGAGGAAGAGGAGGAGGAGGGAGAGGGAGAGGAAGAGGAAGAGGAAGAAGAAGAAGAAGAAGGAGGAGGGGGAGAGGGAGAGGGAGAGGGAGAGGGAGAGGAGGAGGAGGAGGAGGAGGAGGAAGAATCAAACATAGGAAGGAGATGATTTAATAGTGAGATTCCTGTTAAAAACAGTCTACAGTGTAATTGGATATTTCTTTTTCTTCCTCCTTTTATTTTATTTGTTTTCCAATGGATACTACAGTGGATCAACTTACAGTTTTTTGTTTGTGTGGAGCTTGGGAAATGGGCAGTCAACCCTTTCCTCGCTTTCCATTAATGCAACCATTTATTGTTGCATCACATTGGGAAAGATACTGTAGGGCAATGATCGTCTCAGAGTCTGAGCGCCCAGGCGACATGCTATTGGCTGAGCTGCTCCGCTTATCTGAGTGGCCATTGGCTGAGCCAGTCAAAGTTCACAGAAGGGGTTTGCCCAATGAACTCCAGATGGCCTCCAGGGTAGTGATGGAGGGAAGAAGCCATTTGGTTTAATCGCCCTTGCACCAATATTTGGTTTAATTTTAGTGCAAAGATACTTAACTTGCATTTCCTGAAGCAAGAAGCAAACAAAAATACACCTAACTTTTGCTATGTTCTTTTTAAATTAAACACACAGAGACAATTGTACAGTAGAGAAAATCGGCATGGGACAATGTGCATTAATGGAAACAAGTGGTTCTCGCATCAGGTGTGAAACTCTTATACAGATGTGGAGAAAATAAAATAGGACATTGATGTGTATCTGGAAGGTGGAATGTAGAGTTGGAGGATCATAGATTTTATTTATATTTCGAAATCTGTCACCACACATCTCACTCAAAGAGAATAAGAATGCAACTCCAGAAGCACCAACCCTTTGCACTTTTTCTCCTATTAACCATTAGGGTCATTAAGGTTGAGATAGTAGGTAAGGGACTCCCACTTGTCTATCTCTGCTCTGCAGAGAAGACTCATATCCCAAGTTCTGCCCTCCAGACTACTTCCTATAGGAAGAATACGGCCGGCCTGCCTGCCTGCCTTCCTTTCTTCCTTCCTTCCTTCCTTCCTTCCTTCTTCCCTCTACTATGAGCTCAGAAATGCCTATTTCCTATTAGAGCATGAAACAACCCTAAGTAAAATTTACATATTAGAACAGGGTGTCTGCAGAATCTAGTCAAACAAGTCAAGGTGACAGCTGTGATGGGGTGATTGAAGCTCTGCCTGTTTTTCTTTTGTTCGTTCTTTTTTTTTAATGGGCATTGAGCTTCAATTCACTGCCGTGGTCACCATCTTTGGACCATACCCTGCACACTCCCCATATCAGAAGTAAAGTTTAGGATGGCCAACTCATCTGTATTTTATTAAGCTGATCATTAGGGATAGAACCCTTCTGATTCTGTCAAAAGTAAGCCCTGTTCAGAAGTGGGGTGCACAGCTTGCCCTGCATCTTTTAAGTTACTATATCAATGTTTTTCAACCTTGTCAACTTTAAGATATATAGACTTCAATTCCCAGAATTCCTCAGCCAGCATGCTGGCTGGGGAATTCTGAGAGTTGAAGTCCACATATCTTAAAGTTGACAAGGTTGAGAAACACTGTACTATACAGTACCACCCCCTGGCCCAATGGCACAACTGTCCCATTTCCAGTGCTGAATTATCAGCTCCACATCTAGTCACTTCTTGTACTTTGAATCTGCAGGAAGAGTGGTCGAGGGAGGTGCCTCGTTATTCTTTGCTTCAGGGAGAAAAATGTTTCAGGCTGACTCTGCCAAGTGATTCCTTTTAAAATGTTGGAAAACATGATGAGGGAAATGCGGGTGATGGTAGCGCAGTTGTGATGCCACTTTCAATGCATAAACATGCACAAGGCCACAATACATTTAAGAATCCCTCATCTGAGTAAGTTGTAAAGAAGCTGGCAAGAGGAATAATTAATTCACATTAATAGCTCTCAGTGTGTGGCTGCTGTAGAGCTTGAGTGGGGGGGAGGGGGGAGAAGTAGCCTGAAGAGCTAGAAATAATGGTTTCTACTGCTGAAGCTATTTGCATTCTAGCCTCTTTAAAAAGAGAAAAGAGAAAAAAAAACCTTTAAGTGCATAATTACATACCAAAGACGTGGTGTGTTTAATAGTGCACAAGATGTGCTAAAAGCAGACCACAGCCGCAAAACATTTCGGAGACAGGAGTGGGTGTTTTTTTTAAAAAAAATGCAAAAGTTTCTTGGATGGCTATAAAATAGTTCCAATCAAATAATCTCCCTTAAGGAAAACAGGAGAGGGTTTTGAATAGGAGAGTGAATCAAATTGAATCAAATCAGAAGTGAACGTTCCTCCATTCAAACCCTTGGATGAAGCCCTAGGCTCTTTCCCGTGGATGCCCCTGAATTATAAATCAACAAAGGGACAAATTATTAAATGCATGAGAAGCTGTCGTATTAACTGTAGGGAATGACATTTATTTGAATGAAATTAGTTTTTGTCCCAATTATTTTCTCTGCTCCTTGTTCTCTGCTATTGGAGAGAAGCTATCAAGACCCAGAGAGAGGGTAGGCTCACTTACTTAAGGAAAGATGCTTAAACTTAAAAAAAATCTCTGGCAGTAGGCATACACTGTGACACTTCCACAGCATACAGTGTACATGCTGCTGGTGCTAAGATCGAGGTGGCAGCCCACATAAACATGCATTTCTCCAAACCCACAGAAACCTGAATAAATGGACTGGGTGTAATAGAAGGGATCGGTCCTCTTTTCAGTCTTGCACACCAATTTATTGAGTCACTGGGAGTCGGGCGGCATATACATTTAATGATAAATTAAATTATTTTAGGTAAGGGAGTGGCAAAGTTTACTGTTGTGCACAAACATACCATCCAAAATCCAAAAAGTGAACCAAGAAGAAGGTACCTGGGCAGTTCTATTATACAGATACCATTTTAAATCCAAGATCAGATCATTCCCAATGCCAGAATCCAGGAAGAGCCTAGGATAAAGGGAATTTGATGGACTGCCAGTTTTGAGAAAGATGTTGGCACTGTCTCAGTTTTCAACATTTGACAATTGTTTATCAGATGTTTAAGTAATGGTACCCAGAAATGTAGCATCCAGTTTTAGAGGCCACATAACTTGGAGTTCCATATGTTGACAATGAAAAGTGAACATTGATTCCCTCCATGACATCACTGTGCATAGAAGCCTTAGTAAACAAGCCTTAGTAAACAAGCTCACGTGTAATAGTTTAACACTAGCTGCAACCAAATGACCTCCTTTATCTAAATTGTGGGAAGAAATAAATAAAACCCAAGACAACTATTAGGGTGGTACAATGCCTTGATTGGAAAAAGGCCTTTGAGAATGTGTGTGAGTGCAAGATCCATCACTGTTGTAAAACATATTGCCCCTTGTTTGCAGAATTGGCAGTTGACTAAGAAATCCCCTCCCTCTCCCCAGTCATGAATCTTAGAATCTTGGAAAATGATGGGCTGCATTAATGAGTTGCAGTCTGGGCATCAGCATTCATTGCACTCATGCATACTCTAAAGCAGTGTTTCCCAACCTAGGCAATTTTAAGATGTGTGGACTTCAACTCCCAGAATTCCCCAGCCAGCATGAGTAACTTCCCAATTACATCTAAAGCACTGTTTTGCATGAGTAACTAAAATCAAGATTATGTATTTATTTGTTTGTTATTTCTTTTATAGCAGAGCTGTGAGCTCACTTGACTTCTACTTGGAATAAATTCCCTTGCTTCTAAGCATATGCCTGTGAACTTAGCTCTGTTTATTAAACTCTGTTTATTGTTTATTCTAGTAAACCAAACAAAGAAGAGCTCTTGTAAGCCTAAAATCACCCACTTTTGAATTGGAAGATTGCTCCTTCATCATGCTTTTGGAGAGATGGAAAAGAAATCTGCCAAAGATTTAAGTGGAATGAACTTGGCATGATCTCTCCAGACAGACTCCATTATGCTCAGATGGACAGCAATGAATGCTTCCTGCCAGAAACTTTCAATTCCACTTCCAGAATTCCCACATCAAACTTATATTTGGAAAAGATGCTTTTAGGAAATATGTCCATTAACATATACAGGAAATAAAGAAAGTATATTGGAATGGTTGTTTTGTGTACTGGAGGCCTTCAAGACTGCTTATACTAGAGGTATCTGCATTTTAAAAAACAATATATTACAGAGAGTTGCATATGAAAGCTTCACATATTCTGAATTAATGTTTATAATGTAAGTCTTCAGCAGCTGTCTATTTATAAAAATAACCTGAGTGCTGAACATCCTTCTCCAGTCCTGAAGGCCTTGATGCTTTTATTCCCTTTTATTTAAAAGAATGGAAGAAAAAAGTTTGAGTAATAATTTTTTTCCCCCTGAAAAAAATTGTCATAATGATGGGACACTGTAAACACTCAATGCCAATTCCATTTCTTAAAACAGAATTTTTTGTTTGTTATCTTTGCTCTTTTTCTGCATGGTCCCCAAGCTCACACTACCAACACCCTTCATCTCCTAAGTTGGAATGAATAAAATGAATTTTTCTGTCAAATGGAAATTGTTTTCGGAAGTGCAGTCTTTCCTTGCTGGTACAAACAGCTAAGGAAAGGCATAATGAATAGGAAAACTTTGAGGGAAAAGAAAGGGGGAAACCTCTTTAACTTGCTTTCAGAATAATGAAAGGAATATTTTTCTTTATTATGGTGATATCCTGAGAGAAAGAAAGAGAGTATGGTATGTCAGAAAACTACAGGGCAAACCAAAATATGGAGAAAAGACAAATTTGGGGTCCATCTGCTTTAGCAATTGTTTCCTCTTTGTTCATTTTTTTAACATTGAAGAATTCAAATATATTTTCATTGGTAAGAGACCTAGGCATTAATAAGTGACAGATCAGTTATATCCAAAGCATTTTCCCTAAACTTATAAATGGAGGGCTTAGAATTTGAAGTACTGAGGTGGAATCAAGACTTTTAATTTAACTCTTGTTAAGTGTTTGAATGACCAGGGTAGTCATTGGATGAAAGGCCACCAAAACATTCCAGGATTCTAAGCTTGACCAGGAAGCTAGAAAAACATCCCAAAAACTGCAAAAGAGGCATTGATTTCTTTTCTGTTTTGCTTTTTAACCTTTTTAACCTTTGCTTTAACATTTCTTCACAATTGTCCTTGTGGCATTTTGGAGCTCAGTTGATGGGAATAACTTGGGTGAAAATGCTAGTAATTGTTTTTTTTCCTGTTACAGATTTCTCCACCATATTGCAACCACCCTCAATGCTATGACACTGGAGAAACTATGGTATGGTAAAAGATAAAATACAAAACTCAGCAACCTTGAGACTAAAGTCCAACAAAAACTTTAGCCTTCCCAAAAGACTGTCACTAGAATTTTCTTCTCGCTTGATGACAAATCTCACAGATGGGTTGCACCAGGTTCCCTGCATTCCCATTTTAGACCAAACTGTTCATTGCCAGTTCAAACTCTCTGCAAGCATGAGTTATTTCAGGACATCTTGACAGTTGCCTATAAACAATAATTCATTTCTTGCCTTTCTTCACAAGTGCATAGACCACCATGAAAATTTCATAGTGGAAAGGGCCACTATTAATTCTTACAGTATCTGCTGTATAGAAAATAAATCCTGTAATGCTAATGTGGGGCTTTTTTCCACATCCTGATGATTTTCACTCCAGGTTTTCAATTTTCATTTTCATGTCCTCTCAAACAAAGACTATACTTCTACTTCCCAATAAATTCCACTTTTCAAGGATTTGAGCTTGGTGAGGGTAGGGAACTTAGGAATTAGTTGAACAGACCATTTGCTAGCATGTTTACCAAGGCTAGAAAGGGGAGTTTAGAAGAGGTTCAGGCCCTTGCCTTGGGCAAGACCTGGGTGAGCCATGCTTGGTGGCACTTTCTGAAGTTTGATCTTTTTCTGGAAGAAGTTGTCTTTGAAATATTTCCATCATGTGTCTGGGTTTGTGCAATTGACCACTAGATTTGAGGCACTGTAACAGCAGCAACTGCTAACTCACTTGTCGTTGCTGGTTTTTGATTGATTGATTGATTGATTGATTAGGTGCCATCAAGTCATTTTCCACTCCTAGCACCCACATAGACAGATTTTCTCCATGACAATTTATCCCTAACCTGTTATTTCAGGACTCCCAACAGTGCACTCTGCCATTGTAACTGAGTCCATCCCCCTTGCTGCTGGCTGTCCTCTTTTTCTCTTTCCTTCCGCCTTTCCCAGCATCAGAGCCTTCTCCAGAGAGCAGGGCCTTTACATAATGTGTCCGAAGTAGGATAATTTGAGCCTGGTCATTTGTGCCTTGAGTGAGAACTCTGGGTTGATTTGTTCAATGATCCATTGGTTTGGTTTCTTGGCTGTCCATGGTGTTCCCAGGAGTCTTCTCCAACAAGTGGCTGGTTTAGTTTTTAACAGTAGCAAAACCAAACCAAATCTTGGGAGGAGGGTTGAAAAAGAAGCAGTGGAAAAGTACTGTTACTACTGACCCTCATTCCTGAAATATGTTTTGGGAGAATGTTTCCTTCCCCAAGATGAATTCTACTATATGGTCCAATCAAATTCTCTACCCAGAAATAGGATGGAAAATTATTGAAGGACCATTTGTTGAGTACTCTGCTCTAAGTATTTTTCTATGATGCATTTCCTACATCAGGAAAGGACAACCTGTTTTATGGACTGGAAGCTACACCTTTTTTTAACCCTTTCAGGGTGAAAATGTTGTACTCCCCACCCCTATTGCATTTTAGAAAGAGATGCAGCAGTACACAAACATACACACACACACACACACACACACATATATATATATATAATATTATACACACATATAGATGCACTATATCTATATTTAAAGTGGGTACATTAAGTCTACTTGAGGCTTAGGACACCTATTCTAGTGCTTATTTTAAAAGGGGTAAATTGTATTTATTCATTTATTTATCACATTTATGTAGCTGCCCTGAACATGACTCTGGGTGCTGTACAATAAAAAAGCAAACCACAAAAAAGAGACAGACATTAAAAACGATTCCATTATTTAAAACGTCAATATTGTTAAATGAAAGAGAACCTTACCTGACTACTTAAACTTGTCTCCTGAAAATTCTTCAAGGAGGTTTTAAGATTTGGGGGGGGGGGGAAATCCATTTGTTTTGCTCTTTCATCTCTTCTGCAGAGACTGTACCAAAATTTCCATCTAATGCCATCTAATCATTTGGGAATCAGCATCTTTTTACTCTTCAGCACCATGGACAGGGTTATTAATCTTTGGATTCGAGTTGAAAAGATTATTACATATCCCTGTGCCCTTTTTATAAAAAGAAATCCTGTTTCAACAGGGGACAGGAAAGTGATGATTTATATCACACAGCAAAGAGAGATTTAAAATGAGTTTTAAAAAAGAAACCAGCTTTTACATTATTTTGGAGCTCTGGAGAAGCGTACTGGATGCTGTTCCAGGTTGGCATTTTGCAGCTGAAGCAGTGGAGCCTGATGAGTTACAACACATGGCAAATAATAATAATAATACAATATACCATGACAGTTGGGAGCTATAATTACTTTGTATTGCTCAAGGAACATTAAATTTTAAACGTGGAACTGGGGATGTGACTGAAATTTACAGCATCATGTTGAGAATCACTTTCTCTCTCTACTAATACGGAATGCTCAATGGGTGATGGCATTATAGAATGAGCTACATGGATGGAATTGTAAGTTAGGGACCACTGGCCTCTAAAGTAGAGTGGGGTTGCCCAAGCTGTCTTTTGTTGCTTAGAGTTTGAGGGAAAATATGGAGGCATTTGATATAATCTTTTTAGGATTCAGCGTTTTTCTACCAATCCAGATCCCTAATTAAGTTTCTTGATTTAATACCCTTCTGGGTCAGATCTGATATTTGCTCTGGCAGCAGCTATAGACTTACCTGCACGGCTCCTTACATTTCCTATTTTCCATCCTACCCCCATGGTTGTCCTCTCAGTCTGCTTGAGAAACAAGGAATGACAGCTTAGTAGCAGAGCATAGATTTTTAAGCAGAAGTAGTGGTTTAAGTATCAGACTGCCATACAGATTCTCAGGTTCTTCAACTGAACCTATCTTGCAGATTTGTTGCTGTTATTGTAGGGGAAAGTTGCATAAGGAATTATCTATAAATCTATGTTAATCTAGATATGTATAGGCAAGATGACTTGGAAACCACTGGGGCACAGTAGTTAAAGTGTTGAACTGGGGATGGGAAGACCCAGATTCAAGTCTTCAATCAAGAAAAACTGACCAGGTATCCTGGAGCCCTTTATGTGTTTTGGACTATACCTCTCCCAAACTCTTGCTATATGGATGATGGCTGGGGCTAATAGGTACTGGGGCCCTAAATATTTGGTGTGTTACCAAGCTGCCCATCCCTGCTCTTGAGGACCTTTGAGTAGAACATTCAACCACATAGGATGACTTTTTTTTTTCAACTTCAAAAACAAAAGTTGAATTGATAAGCAGGATTCTGGAAAACCCTTCTGGATTTGCATGTTCTATAGCCTCCAAAGAGTTTGATAACGTCATTAAGAGGTCATGTGACCAGCAATCCTGAAGCAGCACATCCTAAACATCTCATAAACCCTTTGGGTTATTGAGTTGTGTTGCACAGCATTACAGTCCCTGTGCAATTAGCAGAATCAACATTCCTTGTGTCACTTGAGATGAGCCACCAGATGTTAACAGCCAGAGCAACATGCGCTTTTGATCAGCTTTCGTAAGGAGAGAAGATTCAACTTACCTGGTGGAACCAAGCTCAGAACAAACCAAGCCATATTTCAACATTGAATTGGAAGCACTGAATTGTAATGTTTGGCATCTGAGTGCAAGAGTAATGGGCACTCAATAGGCATTCTATTTATGAAGCCATTGAGAATGCACAAAATGAAGTCTTCCTCCCAGCTTCTGCTCAGTTCTTCCCTTTGCCCATTTCATGTTTTAAAATATTAAATTTATGTGTCATCTTCCCACAAAACATATGACTTCCTTTGATGTTGCTTTCAATTTCTTTTACAAGACCATATAATGGGTAGAAATGGGAATGATCATTGCATTCTGCATTGCCTAGAGTATGGCTTTTAATTTTGTTCCAATTGATAATTCTCTCAGAAAATACTAATAACAAAGATTGATTGCACTTATTTGTAGAATCGTGACATTGCAATTGTTGAGTTTGGCTTTTGTTTTTCAATGAAAACTTGTTGTTGAATCTGCTACACCAAAGTCATAGTTCAGGGGTAAAGTACTTGCTTTAACTGCAGAAGATCCCTGTCTAAATTCCTAATTTTAGACATGGGATTTGAAAAGTCTGGAACGAGTGCTCAGCATACTTGACCTTTTTGTTGTTGTTATTCCCAACAGATCCACGATTCATTGAACAAATTGATTCCTTTCTCTAGAAAAAGATACTGACACATATTGCATGGTCACATGGTCCAAAAAGATCTACAAAGAAGTAGTGACCTCTACTGAGTGTGCCACAGATGTTTTGTGGAAAAAAAAGAGAAAACCAAGAGTCATAGCTGCTTCCAATTTTTTTTTTAAAAAATCCAACCCTTCACTGTACTTGAACAGGCCAGAAAAAGTATGTCTGGATTTTTTTAATTAAAAAAAAAAGCAAAACAGTGGAATCAAAGAGGATAGCAAATTGGATTGTATTATCCATTAAATCATTCATTTATATACTTAAAATACTTTTTTCCTCCCATCCTCTGTAGAGTTCCAAATCGGATTAATGTATTTCTACTAGTGGGCCAAATATTAGGGTTCAACTGGGAGGAAGCAGCTTCATGTATTTCTTACCTGTCAGATCATAGGTGGACATGTAGGCTACATGTATGTTAGACAGTTCCACAGAGGCCTTAATCCATTCACCAGCTATTGTACTGGGCAGAAGGAATGACCTTGAGGGACAGGAGCTGCTACTAAGACAACTATCAGAAAAAAGAAACCTGAGTGTGAAGAACTGTAACCTGACAAAAAATCTCAGACAAGACCCTGCCTAGTTGTCATAAAGATAAAGGAACGCAAGGGGGAAGCTCATTCAGACTTGCAAGATTCTGTTACTATAATAAAAAGTAGTATTAGCTTGCATGACGTTGGATTCCTAGTCTGGTCTACCTTGAAGGCACTAATCTGCTTTCTCCCTCTCCCCTGTCCAACTGAATAGCAGTGAAATAATCAACTGTCCCCTGTGACAATAAGATGGTCATTGGGAGTTGATGTGCCAATGGGATTGCCACTTCCCTCTTCCGGCTGTCAGACAATTAATGGTGCAACAGCTGAGGAGTGCCTCATTCCCACTGTTAAGCAGCTGGACAGCAGGGAGAGAAAGTCAGGCAAAGCACCAGGACTGCAGTGGCTCAGTGGTTAAGACGCTGAGTCAGAGGACCATTAAGGTCAGCAGCTTGGCAGTTTGAAATCCAGGAGTGCAAGCCGTGTGATGGAGTGAGCTCCCATCAACTTGTCCCAGCTCCTGCTAACCTAGCAGTTCGAAAGCATGCAAATGCAGGTAGATTAATAGGTACCACTTCGGTGGGAAACTAACAGGGACATGGAAGGAGACCCGTCAGGTGTCCCACAGGCAACGGTGACATCACTGGCAAATCCTTTCAATACAGAAGCACTTTGGTAGGTGCTTCTGACACACACACAAAAATGAATGGCATATTAGGGAAGGTGAATGTGCTGTGCACTTGTGTTTCTGATGGTAGGTTAGCATGTATGTCTGGAAAGAGAAAAAGTGGAGCCCAGGCCCTGTCCATTTTAGGCACCAGCCAAGTTCCAGTCCCCAGTTCATCACCTGCAACTCCATGGAATGCTTGGGACAAGAAGTCACCTACTGCTATCCTAGTGGACCAAACTTACTGAGTCCACTCTGTTGTGACAGTAGGTGTTTTGTGAAGATCTTTCTTTCAGCCTTTATCCATTGTTTCAGTGGTCTGCAGCTTCCCAGGCTTCAATGCCTCCACTAAGTTCCAAGGGAAGGCACCAGGCAGTAACTCCTCCCTTGAGCTCCCACAGCTTTGGGTGTGTCAGCCACCAAAGAAGCTTCAGTGAGACAGAAAGATGGCCAACAGGAGTCAAGGTATAAGCGATGTGATGGCATTTGGTGAAGTGGTAAGACATGGCCCAATCGACCATTTCATCAAGGCTCAAAAACATCACAAGAAATGGAAAATGATTTCTCAGCTGTGAGAATAAGACTTATCAGGAATCTTTTTTTGTAGGGCAAGAAAGCTTTTGAGAAACTGCAAGCCAGCCAAAAATTCTCATGGAAGTAAGTTCCTGCTAAGTAAAGATGGAGAGCACTAAATGACTTCCATTAGGGGAAGAATTTGTTTGGGTTTCATTTTAATACTAACTGACCAGATTTGATCTGTTAATTGTGAATGTATTTATTTGGCTATGACATTTTTAATTAAACTTATTTTGCTGACTAGTGGCTGTATTATTTTAATTACTTGTTTATTTTTTTATTATTATACAGCTTGGTAGTGGGCTTTTTTCCAGTTTTAGTTATGGGGTGGTTAGTCAAACTGAAAAAAAATGTCCCTTAGAGGACATACATTTTTCATAAAAATTAACATTCTGAAATTTCTAAGCCAGTCTGCAAACTGGAACACAGTTTCCAGTTCTTTGCACTTCTTTGAATTTTGTACTGCATTTCTCTTATTCAAATAAAAGTGAATACAGCAGAGAAAACCTCTTATACATACGTGTATATTGGAGAGAACTGTGCAAGAAAAGGCATATTTCGGGAGCAATTAGTTGTGCAAATGCTTAAATTTAAGGAAATGCATTAATGTTTCATGCTAATTGCTTTTATAAAATTGTTTTATATTTGCTTTCCATGACAAGCTGCTTTTTTTGTTTGGTTTTCATGGTTTTTTTTTTCAGAATACCTGAAGTCTTGGAAGGAATGACATGATTTTTAATGTTTCACTTGTAGACATTCAACAGCCCCAAGCATGTGGCAATTTTGATGGTCTTGTGTCTTATTATCCCTTATGCCTCTTGACATTTTCCAATACCTTGTTCCCTTTTGACATTTTTACTTTCCTAGCATCCTTTTGGCAGATTCTTCTGGAATACGCAGGAAAATTGACATTAGAGTTCACTTCTACCCTTTCTTTTTTACCCTTAATAACTGCCAGAATCCATATGACTTGCAGGTTGGAACACAGGAGTGGGGATAGAGTTATAGCACAACTTGGGAAGATGCAAAGATGGACCTGGCATTGCAGAAAGGGGCAAGTCTGCCATTTGGAGCAGACAATGCTCCTCTGATATTTCAAATGTGATATCAAATGAAATAAGCTTCTCTAGCAACTTGTTTTTTTCAGGACAGCTGACTATTTTGACATACGGACTGACAGTGAAACAGCCTATACTTTTGACTCCAATAAAACATAAGCTGTACATTTCAAACTGACCCCTGAACAAATGGAATCACTTCTTGAAAATTCAAAGGATTGTTTTGCCAAATCCAACATAATAGAAAATATGAATTAGTGCCTTCTAAGAACTCAGCTCAAAATATGCAACCTTGAGGACATTCTCAAGGTTCAAGGACAATTATTGTTCTCTGACAGGATGATCAGAACAGCTTCCTCTTTTGCGGACATATGCTGATTAAAAGTTATCTTTTAATCAATCAGGGATGGGCCTAGGATTAGGTGGAGGCATATGTGAGCTACTTGTGAGGCCATATCCAAAACTCTTTTTTCTTTCCATTTTATCTTTCTAGTTCTCTTCTTTCTTTTTCTTTCTTTCTTTCTTTCTTTCTTTCTTTCTTTCTTTCTTTCTTTCTTTCTTTCTTTCTTCTTCTCTCTCTCTCTCTCTCTATGCCCATGATTAATCACTTTGTCAGGAATCTGAACTGACCATTCACAGAATCCTAATTCAAATTAAGATGGCTATAAGTAGTCCTAGATTTTCGCATTGTTCATCACTGCATGAAAGACCATCTCTATTCATCTAATTCCTAACCAAAGGATCTTCCTTCTCCCATCCCCCAGTATATCTAAAATGGCACACCTGACAATGAACAATAAGAAAATAAAAAATACATTGAGATTTGAGAATGGAGCCAAATGTTGGCAATATGAATGAAAGGTCATAGTATAATAACAGTATAGTATAATATAATGCATATTATATATATAATAGTATAATAATAATGCAGAGATGAAAGACACTTCTCTCTGAGCACAGGAAACCTTTCTGAGATATTTCAGAAAGATATATCTGAGATATTTGAATATAATCCATGAAAAAAAAAGTTGTCTTATTTGTCCTCCATGGTGTTCAAGTAATTCAGAGAAATTGGAACACCTTCAGAAAAAGGCATCAAGGATCAGGAGACTGGAAGTTAAGTCCTATGAAGAGAGACTGAAGAAGCTTTATACATTCAACTTCAAGAAAGGCAGAAGGATGCATGGTAGCACTGTTGAAATTCTGGAAAGGATGTCCCAGAAGGAAGTTATAGATATGGAATAATGAATTTAAGTTAGAGGGATGCAGATTCCAGATTAATGCTAGAAAAACTTCCTAGCCATAAAAGCAGAGAGTATGGACTTTTCTTCATTAGGTCTGTTCAAACAGAGTTGGACAACCATCTGCCTAGAATATTTTAATTTGGATCCTCATATTGAGTAGGAGATTGGAATTGACCAAAATAGTCCCTTCAAACCATTGGATTCTGAGTCAGCAACAGATGAGAGTCTCCAGAGCTATATTCTCATTCCTGTTGACTCTCCCCCACTCCCTCCTTCTTCAATTCCTAAAGATATATTTGGCTCCCAATATTAGATTTCCTTTCTGGCTAAATTGGATTCAGGCCCAAATTTAGACCCCCACCTTGTGCAGAATTTCAGTCACTGAAGTGCTAACAGAGGTACTTTAATCCTCCAACTCATTATCTGGGAATCAAATCTGGTTGAATGTCAGATGAATTTGCAGAAGCAATTCTTTTTTATTTTCCTTTGCAAGAAGTAATTTCATTTTTCACCTGCTCATTTTTCACAGCACAGTTTTCCTCAGCTTTAACTGTTTTACTCAACCTGTGTCCATCGCAGATACCTTTTTCAGATCACTTATTACACTTTTTCTCCTGTTTCAACTTGCTCGTTACAAATCAGTTTTCATTCAGCTGTGCTCCAGCTGAAATGCTGTTTCATCAACTGTCTTCGGGTTCTCCATTTTCAATATTTATAGGCTATGTGTTAAACAGTCCAAAGTAACATAAAGTAAATATTCAACTAAAACTGTCGATCATTTAAAATAAAATACAACCAAGCAACATGGAACACTAACTCAAAGAATGTGATGGCTAATGTCGTTCTTATTTTCAGAAAGGGGACAAAGCAGAACCCAGGAAACCACAGGCCTGTGAGCTTCCTATCAGTACTGGAAAAGGTCCTTGAGCAGATTATCAAACAGCATGTCTCTGAGCACTTAGATAGGAATTCATTAATTAACAGGAGCCAATGTGGAGTTATGCTGAACAAATCATACCAGACTAACTTGATCTCCTTTTATGACA
Organism: Candoia aspera; assembly: GCF_035149785.1. Taxonomy (NCBI): domain Eukaryota; kingdom Metazoa; phylum Chordata; class Lepidosauria; order Squamata; family Candoiidae; genus Candoia; species Candoia aspera. The sequence continues at coordinate 13,003,465 of NC_086166.1, read as the reverse complement.
GCATTGCTAGACTGGTTGAATGGGAAAATGCTGTGGGTATTTATTTATTTATTTGTTTGTTTGTTTGATTTCTATAGCCGCCCATCTCAACAAGTGACTCTGGGCAGCTTACAACAATAAAACCATAAAACAGTTAGAACAATTACAATTAAAACAATTAAAATACAAAATAAATACAAGATAAAGATACATGGCACCCAAGTAAGCAATGTATGGATGTTAATATAACCAAGAGGTGGGACCATCCACACGCTCGAGGCCCCAGGCCCAGGCACAAAGCCAGGTCTTCACAGCCTTACGAAAGGCCAACAGGGTTGGGGACATCCTAATTTCTGGAGGGAGAACGTTCTAGAGGACAGGCACCATGAAAGAGAAGGCACACCTTCTAGTTCCTGCCAGGCGACACTCTCTGGCTGATGGGACCCGTAGCATACCCAACCTGCTAGATTTAATTGGATGGGTAGACTAGATCTTGACTTGAGCAAGGCTTTGTTAAAGTCTCTCATAGCATCCTTATTAACCAAATGGTCAGATATGGATTTGACAACTCAACTATTAGGTGGATCAATTGGTCAAGGAGCATACTCAAAAGGTATTTATAAATGGAATTAAATTTACCTGGAGAGACAGATGGAGTGGGATGCTACAAGACTCTGTCCTGGGCCCAGTGCTGTTCAATGTTTTTTTATATATAAATAAATATATTTTTTATATAAACTTGTTTATATGGCAAGGCTGGCTGGGGAATTCTGGGAGTTGAAGTCCACACATCTTAAAGTTGCCAAGGTTGAGCAACACTGATCTAAAACAACAAAAAATGAAACTATAAATCAGTCTAATATCTTTGGGGAATGTATCTTTAGTTACCATTTGATTTTCTGTTTTCTGTTTTTCTCTCCTGGTCTCTCTCAGACTAGCTGATGCTTACCTATGGTTTATCAAGTCAACCACAATTGATTGAGTTCACACATAGAGATGCCACAGCCTCATCTGGTGGCAACTTAGATCTAAGCCTTCTTGCAACTGCCTCAGGTTTCTGAAATATATTTCCTATTATACTGAGATATCTAATCTCCTTTTGGGCACTTACAAGGACCTTAAAACAGATTGTTTGAGATACATTTCATTCTAAATCATGTTCAGTAATTAATTCTGGGTGCCTGCTTTTCTGGTAAACCATTGTGTGTCTACGGAAGCTTGTCAAGCAAATGGATAATAAACAAAAGAATCATGGTGTATACAATACAGTAACTAGGTTCACAGAATATTTTAAGCCCCAACTAAGCAAAGTACATTATTTTTAACACAGCAGGTGAATCTAATCTATGCAGAAGTTCACTTGTGTGTCTGTGTGTGTGTGTGTGTTTCTCTGCATGAACAGTATTTAACGAGCCAATCATATTGCACAAATGAGTGTGGCAATTTTGCTTCTGGGCTAAGCAAACCTTTTAGAATATAAGAATATATTCATCCGAATGTCAGTTATGATACGTCTGCCAGTCAGGACTAAACTCCCATCAAATACTATCATTCACAGAAGAATGATCTCTGTCCTTTGATATGACAACTAAAATACCACCTGCTCCATTAATGACTGTATTAAATAGAACAAGAAGCTCTTCAGAATTAGTTTGCTTAAAACTATTATGGGCAGGACTGGCTACTTTCTTTCGAAAATGCGAGGCTTCTAGGAAACAATAGAAGTCAGTTGTCATTTACAATTAAATGTCCCTCTCTACACACAAAGTACATGCACACAGACAGCCATATATATATACCAATCGCAATGTTTGCAGCAATAAGTGCAAGCGAAGAGAGAATTTTTCTGCATGGAATGAGAAATCTTTGGTCTGTAAAAAGATTCTTCATCTTTGACCATTCCATTTAACATCCACAAATCAAGAGGCATCATTTAGTTATAACTCAAAATTTCATCTGCTGTCCAGGCAAAATAATGATTATCATGAATCACAGACTGCAGCCCTCTTTCTGCTGCAATGTCTCTCTCATGAGATTGCCAACTGTCTAGAAAAATGACTTGGCTTCTTGTTTTGCATTTAACCACAGCCTGCTCTATATCCATCAGAATAAGTAACACCTTTCACAGCAAGGAAATAACCCTGATCGCTTGCTAATGCCTGGAAGGCAAGTCATTTCCTTATTTATTTGCCCATATGCCACCCCAATCTAAGCTGCTCTCCAAGATACAAATACAAGAGAAAATCAAGAACAGGGTAACTCTACTACTAAATTCGTATCAGAATCCACTATAAAGAACACAGGGGTAGGACAGAGCTGAGGATCCTCAGCTTTTGTGTGGCATGTCAACCACATGACCATAGATTGATCTGGCACCATAATATCAGTGTTAAAAAGTGGGAAGGATAAGGACAAGCTGGATCAACATGGAATCCTGAAACACTGTTTGGCAGGAATTTGCCAGTGCTATATTCTGGAACCATTCATGAAAAGAAACAGCCCCTTGCCACAGGATTGGTACAGAAGTATACCATGATTCATGGTGTCAAGGCAGTTAGAGTCCTACAAGAAAACTTAAGTCGTACTAAATCCTTCTTAATAGACAGCATCAACGAGGTAAGGTCCTGGATTACGGACAAGACTAAAGCAAGGTTGAAGTCTCAGTCTCATCCATCCAAGCAGTCTAATGTTGAATAGATGCTCACCCAGGAATATCTTACCCCCCAAAAAGAGAAATTTGAGACTAGGAATTGTTTTAGTCTTGTGGGTCCAGAGGCTATATGACTTCCCTTCAAGATAATTTCAGTGGGTACTCTTGTCTGATATGGACATGATTTTTAGGATGGAAGACATTTTTTTCAATGTTAGTAAGACATAAGTTGAATAAACATTGGCATACGTAGGTTTCTCAGATTATCCACCTAGCTAAGAGTTCATAAGAGCAGATATCACCAACCCAAGAAATTCACTGGTCCACAGAACAATCTTTTCTTGAATAAAGTAAAAGTACTGTATACAAGCAAAGTGAAAACAAAATTTCCCCCTGGTAAAAAGATTCTCAATGTTGGTGACCTTGTGAGTCAGTTTTGTCTCAGACAGACTCTTCCAATGTTGCAAGGTAATTGCATTTAACAGCAAGGACTCCAGTTGATTGAGAGAAGAAGACTTCAGCACTCAGCTTCTCCTTGCTTATTTTATTTTAAACATTATCCTCCTCTTCATCTAAAAAAGCTTCCAGAGCAGTTCACATAAAATCAATAACAAGTTAGCCTCCACACTCAGGTTTACAGTCTAAAACTCATAACACAAATGGGGAAATAAGGATAAGAAGGGGAGAGAAAAACAAGAAAACCTTGGAACCCATTTCTACAGACACAATATGGTTATAATGAGTTGTTTGAAAGAATACAGTTTGGAGAGAGGATGAGGTAACTGGAGTAGGTTTCTCAGAAAAACCAATAAATTACTGCTGCTTCCCATCTCTTTCTTAGCTATAGGTTGATAAGCTGGAGGAGATCTGAGAGAGAGTTGTTTATTCATTCAGTTGCTTCCGACTCTTCGTGACTTCATGGACCAGCCCACGCCAGAGCTTCCTGTCAGTCGTCAACACCCCCAGCTCCCCCAGGGACAAGTCCGTCACCTCTAGAATATCATCCATCCATCTTGCCCTTGGTCGGCCCCTCTTCCTTTTGCCTTCCACTCTCCCTAGCATCAGCATCTTCTCCAGGGTGTCCTGTCTTCTCATTATGTGGCCAAAGTATTTCAGTTTTGCCTTTAATATTGTTCCCTCAAGTGAGCAGTCTGGCTTTATTTCCTGGAGGATGGACTGGTTTGATCTTCTTGCAGTCCAAGGCACTCTCAGAATTTTCCTCCAACACCACAGTTCAAAAGCATCGATCTTCCTTCTCTCAGCCTTCCTTATGGTCCAGCTCTCGCAGCCATATGTTACTACGGGGAACACCATTGCTTTAACTATGCAGACCTTTATTGTCAGCGTGATGTCTCTGCTCTTAACTATTTTATCGAGATTTTATCATTGCTCTTCTCCCAAGGATTAAGCGTCTTCTGATTTCCTGACTGCAGTCAGCATCTGCAGTAATCTTTGCACCTAGAAATACAAAGTCTTTCACTGCTTCTACATTTTCTCCCTCTATTTGCCAGTTATCAATCAAGCTGGTTGCCATAATCTTGGTTTTTTTGAGGTTTAGCTGCAAGCCAGCTTTTGCACTTTCTTCTTTCACCTTCATCATAAGGCTCCTCAGTTCCTCTTCACTTTCAGCCATCAAAGTGGTATCATCTGCATCTGAGAGAGAGAGGATCCCAATAAAGCTGGCCTCCCAGAAGAGATTTATGAAGAAGCTCTACCGTCCTATTTGGACTTTGAGGAAGCAGGATAGAAAGAGTATTGACACTTGTGAACTCTGGTGTTGGAAAAGACTCCTGAGAACACCATGGGTGGCCAAGAAAACAAACCAATGCATCATTGAACAAATTAACCCAGAGTTCTCACTCAAGGCACAGATGATCAGGCTCAAATTATCCTACTTTGGACACATTATACAAAGACCTAGCTTTCTGGAGAAGGCTCTGATGCTGGGAAAGGTAGAAGGAAAGATAAGAAGAAGACAGCCAGCAGCAAAGGGGATGGACACAGTTATAGTGGTGATGAGGGCACCTGAAAGACCAAATTAGGGACAGATCATCAGGGAGAAAATCTATCTATATAGTTGCTAAGAGGTGACACCAGTTTGATGGCATATAATCCATCAATCTATCAATCTTCTGTCCTATTACTCACTCCTGCAAAATACTGATAATTCATTTATTTCTCTTGTGTTAACTTAAAGCAGTTTTTATATACTCTTAGTGAATAGCAATATATTTTCTTCTGTTATAATTAAGAACATTGTGCTCTTTCCTTATATATTTTGTGTCTGCTTTTACTGTTTGAGCAGGAACACTGATTGCATTTGTTTATAATCAGTTTTTTTTAAATCACTTGTACTTGCAACTTTTTAGTATACTACCTCTGAGAAAATTTGCTGAAATAGTGGTAGAACATCTGCCTTGCATGGAGAAGACCTTAGCTGCTCCAGATAAGATGGGAAATAGTCTGGTCTAGAATCCTGGAGAATCACTGCTAGTCAATATAGACTACTGGTCCCAAACACCTCTGGATCTATGCACATATCTGGAATTTTTAGAGCCTGTTGGAACTTTAGATTCCAAGAAAATATCTGCCATAGTGGCTGTGATCACCCACAAAATGCCCATCTACAAGAAGGATGAATTTATTTTCCAGTACCCCTTTACAATGTGGATTGTCAACCAAAGCATTAAGCTATAGGCATTCACCATTTTAATTGCTAAAGATGCTGCTGAAGTCCATGTGGGGCCCACCGCCTTACTAAAAGTGCAAATTTTGCTTGTGATTCACTTTTTTTTGCAGTTCCTGGCTTCTCAATTTATTCTTAAAATCAAAATCAGGAGAAGTCAGCACAATGGCCAGCACATTTGTCTTGCTGATAATCCAGGGGATAAACAATATTAAATTAGAGAACCACGGATCTGATTCAGGATAGAACATGGTCCTAAGTTAAAACTTTATTTTATGTTTTCAGTATTGAGTTACCCAACAACCCCCCACCCCAGTGTGGAGCCCAGGATTCTCAGACTGAGTCATCACTGGGAATGGTTCAGAAGAAAACATTTGCAGGACACTTACTGCATTGCAAATTTGCAGGGGGAAAAAGGTGAATCATCACTTTTCACAGAACAGATGAGTAAATTACAGCACAAAACATCTGTTTATACGTTACATTAATTGGATCATGTCCATTCTGGGAAAACACTGAGACATAATGATAGCTTACGACTTAACACCCCCATCATGCTCTCCCTTCATAGCTTTGACCCCCTCCCATCCAGTCTTTCTTTCATGCCTTCTCTCGGGCTGCAAGCTGTTATTACAGCTGCCACTTCCTGGCAGATGTGCTTAGATAAGGACTTCAATTAGCATTAATCTTCAGTTGAAAGGGGAAGCAGGGGGGCCACAAGTGTAAGAGGCTTAGAATCAGTGCAATCATCATGGCCACTGTTGCTTGCTTCTAATGAGTTACATCTACACACTAGAGAGTATTTCACCTGCCACCAGCTTCTCTGCTTGAAGGAGACGTTTGGTTGCAACTCAAAGTAACACAACACTTCAGCTGCCCTCAGAATAGCCTTGAGCTTGCTGTATTAAACCCCCAGTTTGTCACTATCTTTTCATTATAGCAAAATGTCCTTTGTTGCACAGAAGCCTTCTCTAACCTCAAGGTCCCCAGATGTGTCGGGCCTGTAACTCCCAGAATTCCATACTGGCTAAGAATTATGAATGTTGCAGTTCCAACCCATCTGGAAGGCTCTAGGTTGGGGAAGATAGAGGATTCAGTTTCTTCCAGCATGTTTTTCTTCATTCTTATGTGGACGCCCAAAGGAGAAATTGAACAGGGACCACTTGGGGGCTCTTTTAATGTGGGGTCAGTTTCCTTTCTGATAGATTCAGGGTTGCCATTGTGAATGGAAAATGCAAGGGTACAAAACTCTCTTTCAGGGGTAGGTCACATGGCATTCCCAACATCAGGAAGCCCCCCCCCTCCCCACCAAAAATAATATTTAAAAATGCTATCAAATTGTACATATTTGTGAAGAGTCCCAGAGACCATAAGAAGATGAAAATAAAAATTCTAACTAGGTTACACATATTCAGATAGACCAAACTAAAAATATATGCAGATACCAAAAAACTAGAAACTGTCTAAAACACTTTACTAAATTACTTAACTACATTACTTAGTCACTAGACTGTTCATATAGGATACTCACATATCAAGCCACTCATTTGTTGTTGTTTATTCATTCAGTCGCTTCTGACTCTTTGTGACTTCATGGACCAGCCCATGCCAGAGCTTCCTGTCCATCGTCAACACCCCCAGCTCCCCCAGGGATGAGTCCATCACCTTAGAATGTCATCCATCCATCTTGCCCTTGGTCGGCCCCTCTTCCTTTTGCCTTCCACTCTCCCTAGCATCAGCATCTTCTCCAGGGTGTCCTGTCTTCTCATTATGGGGCCAAAGTATTTCAGTTTTGCCTTTAATATCATTCCCTCAAGTGAGCAGTCTGGCTATATTTCCTGGAGGATGGACTGGTTTGATCTTCTCGCAGTCCAAGGCACTCTCAGAATTTTCCTCCAGCACCACAGTTCCAAAGCATCTATTTTCCTTCTCTCAGCCTTCCTTATGGTCCAGCTCTCACAGCCATATGTTACTATGGGGAACACCATTGCTTTAACTATGCGGACCTTTGTTGTCAGTGTGATGTCTCTGCTCTTAACTATTTTATCGAGATTTGTCATTGCTCTCCTCCCAAGAATTAAACTTCTTCTGATTTCCTGGCTGCAGTCAGTGTCTGTGGTAATCCTGGAGCCTAGAAATACAAAGTCTGTCACTACCTCTACATTTTCTCCCTCTATTTGCCAGTTATCAATCAAGCTGGTTGCCATAATCTTGGTTTTTTTGAGGTTTATCTGCAAGCCAGCTTTTGCGCTTTCTTCTTTCACCTTCATCATGAGGCTCCTCACTTCCTCTTCGCTTTCAGCCATCAAAGTGGTGTCATCTGCATATCTGAGATTGTTAATGTTTCTTCCAGTGATCTTAACCCCAGCCTTGGATTCATCCAGCCCAGCTTGTCACATGATGTGTTCTGCATACAAGTTGAATAGGTAGGGTGAGGGTATACACCTGCCATACTCCTTTCCCAATCTAAAACCAGTCCGTTGTTCTATTGTCTGTTCTTACTGTTGCCACTTGGTTGTTATACAGACTCCTCAGGAGGCAGACAAGATGACTTGTTATCCCCATACCACCAAGAACTTGCCACAATTTGTTATGGTCCACACAGTCAAAGGCTTTAGAATAGTCAATAAAACAGAAATAGATGTTTTTCTGAAACTCCCTGGCCTTTTCCATTATCCATCGGATATTGGCAATTTGGTCCCTAGTTCCTCTGCCTTTTCTAAACCCAGCTTGTACATCTGGCAATTCTCGCTCCATGAATTGCTGAAGTCTACCTTGCAGGATCTTGAGCATTACCTTACTGGCATGTGAAATGAGTGCCACTGTTCGATAGTTTGAACATTCTTTAGTGTTCCCCTTTTTTGGTATGGGGATATAAGTTGATTTTTTCCAATCTGATGGCCATTCTTGTGTTTTCCGAATTTCCTGGCATATAGCATGCATTACCTTGACAGCATCATCTTGCAAGATTTTGAACAGTTCAGCTGGGATGCTGTCGTCTCCTGCTGCCTTGTTATTAGCAATGCTTCTTAAGGCCCATTCAACCTCACTCTTCAGGATGTCTGGCTCTAGCTCACTGACCACACCATCAAAGCTATCCCCGATATTGTTATCCTTCCTATACAGGTCTTCTGTATATTCTTGCCACCTTTTCTTGATCTCTTCTTCTTCTGTTAGGTCCTTGCCATCTTTGGTTTTGATCATACCCATTTTTGCCTGGAATTTACCTCCAATGTTTCTAATTTTCTACAAGAGGTCTCTTGTCCTTCCTATTCTATCGTCTTCTTCCACTTCCGCGCATTGCTTGTTTAAAAATAATTCCTTATCTCTTCTGGCTAACCTCTGGAATTTTGCATTTAATTGGGCATATCTCCCCCTATCACTGTTGCCTTTTGCTTTCCTTCTTTCTTGGGCTACTTCTAGTGTCTCAGCAGACAGCCATTTTGCCTTCTTGGTTTTCTCTTTCTTTGGGATGTATTTTGTTGCCACCTCCTGAACAATGCTGCGAACTTCTATCCAGAGTTTTTCCGGGACCCTACCTACTAAGTCCAGTCCCTTAAATCGATTCTTCACCTCCAATGCATATTCCTTAGGAATATTAGTGAGCTCATATCTAGCTGATCTGTGGGTCTTCCCCAATCTTTAGTCTGATCCTAAATTGTCCAAGAAGACGTTCGTGATCTGAACTACAGTCAGCTCCAGGTCTTGCTTTTACTGACTGTATAGATGTCCGCCACCTTTGGCTGCAAAGGATGTAGTCAATCTGATTTCAGTGTTGTCCATCTGGTGAAGTCCATGTATAAAGCCATCTCTTAGGTTGTTGGAGATTTACTGAAGAGCTAAAAAAGTTCACTTTTGAGTTCATTTGTTTGTTACTATAGATAATTCAAGCCTTAAAACTACCCTAATTCCAGCAATATTAATCACCAAATTAGAATAACAATACTCAAATACTTCAAATACTTGGGTAGAATTACATTTTGAAATACTATAGCTGAAATACTTGGTTGATTCTCTCTTCCTCTTTAGATTCCCCCCTTTGAAATGCTCATTAATCTTAGCCCCACAAGATCCATATCAGTGAGAAGGCGTTTAATTCATTCTCAATTGTTAGCAAGCTGAATTAAGTCATTCCAAGTTAGAGTAAAAAGATATTACACCGACTACCTTTCAATTCATATACTGCATCCATGAGGCTCTCCACTTATCCCAGTTTGGGGTATCAAAGATCTAAAGCGGAAACGCTACTTCCTCCATTTCTGAGCTATCAACATTCTTGCTCCCACTAGAATGAGCCTGGTTGTGTCTTTATGTCTACTGCCTTCATTTTCTCTCTCAAACAACGATAAAAGACATAATTCTGGTGTTGCTAACGGAGAGGGTGAGCAGATCTTAATTATCTCCCTAAGGGCTAATCAATTCCCAAAGCTGTTGTAGCATTGGGCATGCCACCAAATGTGCCAGTATTTTCAATGTTACTACATCCCTTCCCTTGGGATACAGAGATTAATATTTTTGCTAAAAACATTGGTGTACTGTATGGGTGTACCTTCAGTGTATATAAATTTCAGTGTAGTTTCCATTTTCCTTCCAAAGGTAGGTCTTGGAATGCTACCTCCATAATGTGTTCCATTTTTTTTTTATCAGCAACGAGTTCCCAAGCTCCCATTCCCACTCTTTTAATGTTTAAAAGTCTGAGTGTGCATTCCAGGGACCTTTAATAAAACATTGTAGGATTTTGGACCCAGCCCTTTTAGAATGCTCTTCTATTTCAAGAATTCTTCTGCACATCTCTTTATCTTTATCTTTAAGGAATGACAGAATATATCCAAGTTGTAACCAGGTTAGTTTTAAAGTTTTAGATCCTGGCTTCTCTCCATATTAGGCATCATTCTCCATTTATGGAACAATCTTTTAGTTCATAAAGATTTGCCTGTTTCTGTTTCTTTGCCTGCAGTGCCTGTAAATTTTCCAGAAAAAGCCTTTATGCTTTATAACAGGCATTAATAAGGAAGGCTATGGACTACATTTTGATGACACTTTTGCAGATTTCAGTCATTTCTTTTTTAAGCCAATTTATATCTGTCTTCTTGTTAAATAAGATAATTTTGACTATAAATACAGGTTCTGAAGAATCTGAGCTTTTAATCTCTAGTCTTTAAATGCATCTTTCAGTATAATGGAGAAGCATCTTTCACTTGAAAAGCTTAAAAGTGTAACATTATATTAGGAAATCCTCATCCCTCTCAGAGGTTTTAAGATATAATATAACCATTTTCTATTTATGTACTGTCTTTTCTTTTTGCCATGAAGTTAAGATTTTCCTAGTTAGGGAGGCTGGCATGTTTGAAAAAGATGTAATAATTTTGGGTGTATAATTATTTTTAGAGATGAAATTCACCCTAAGAAAAGTTTAATGAGTGCCATGATTTCAACTGACCTTGAATTTTATGGATTAATGGATTATAATTTAGTGTACCCAATTTAGAAACACTTTGAAGAATTAAAATTCCAACATATTTTATATGTTTATGACAAATCTCAAAGCACTATAGCTTATTCTATAGTTTGGGGCCGATGATGAGGAACAGAACTTTGGTCTTTTTAAAATTTATTTTCACTCCCATCTCCTGCCTATAGCTTAATTCTTTTTCAACAGCCAGAGGGAATCCTTGTTTGTTTAAGCAGCATCAAAGCAATGTGGTCTGCAAAGACAGTAATGAGCTGGTACCTATAGGGTTATTGTTTGTTGTTTATTCATTTAGTCACTTCCAACTCTTTGTGACTTCATGGACCAGCCCATGCCAGAGCTTCCTGTCGGTCATCAACACCCCCAGCTCCCCCAGGGACGAGTCCGTCACCTCTAGAATATCATCCAACCACCTTGCCCTTGGTCGGCCCCTCTTCCTTTTGCCCTCCACTCTCCCTAGCATCAGCATCTTCTCCAGGGTGTCCTGTCTTCTCATTATGTGGCCAAAGTATTTCAGTTTTGCCTTTAATACCATTCCCTCAAGTGAGCAGTCTGGCTATATTTCCTGGAGGATGGACTGGTTTGATCTTCTTGCAGTCCAAGGCACTCTCAGAATTTTCCTCCAGCACCACAGTTCCAAAGCATCGATCTTCCTTCGCTCAGCCTTCCTTATGGTCCAGCCCTCGCAGCCATATGTTACTACCGGGAACACCATTGCTTTAACTATGCGGACCTTTGTCATCAGTGTGATGTCTCTGCTCTTAACTATTTTATCGAGATTTGTCATTGCTCTTCTCCCAAGTATTAAGCGTCTTCTGATTTCCTGACTGCAGTCAGCATCCGCAGTAATCTTCGCACCTAGAAATACAAAGTCTTTCACTGCCTCTACATTTTCTCCCTCTATTTGCCAGTTATCAATCAAGCTGGTTGCCATAATCTTGGTTTTTTTGAGGTTTAGCTGCAAGCCTGTCTTTGCACTTTCTTCTTTCACCTTCATCATAAGGCTCCTCAGTTCCTCTTTGCTTTCAGCCATAAGAGTGGTGTCATCTGTATATCTGAGATTGTTAATGTTTCTTCCAGTGATTTAAATCCAGCCTTGGATTCCTCAAGCCCAGCATGTCACATGATGTGTTCTGCATACAAGTTGAATAGGTAGGGTGAGAGTATACAACCCTGCTGTACTCCTTTCCCAATCTTAAACCAGTCTGTTGTTCCGTGGTCTGTACTTACCGTTGCTACTTGGTCATTATACAGATTCTTCAGGAGGCAGACAAGATGACTTGGTATCCCCATACCACTAAGAACTTGCCACAATTTGTTATGGTCCACACAGTCAAAGGCTTTAGAATAGTCAATAAAACAGAAATAGATGTTTTCCTGAAACTCCCTGGCCTTTTCCATTATCCATCGGATATTGGCAATTTGGTCTCTAGTTCCTCTGCCTTTTCTAAACCCAGCTTGTACATCTGGCAATTCTCGCTCCATGAACTGCTGAAGTCTACCTTGCAGGATCTTGAGCATTACCTTACTGGCATGTGAAATGAGTGCCACTGTTCGATAGTTTGAACATTCTTTAGTGTTCCTCTTTTTTGGTATGGGGATATAAGTTGATTTTTTCCAATCTGATGGCCATTCTTGTGTTTTCCAAATTTGCTGGCATATAGCATGCATTACCTTGACAGCATCATCTTGCAAGATTTTGAACAGTTCAGCTGGGATGCCGTCATCTCCTGCTGCCTTGTTATTAGCAATGCTTCTTAAGGCCCACTCAACCTCACTCTTCAGGATGTCTGGCTCTAGTTCACTGACCACACCGTCAAAGCTATCCCCGATATTGTTGTCCTTTCTATACAGATCTTCCATATATTGTTTCCACCTTTTCTTGATCTCTTCTTCTTTTTGATCATACCCATTTTCACCTGGAATTTACCTCTGATATTTCTAATTTTCTGGAAGAGGTCTCTTGTCCTTCCTATTCTATTGTCTTCTTCCACTTCCGTATATTGCTTGTTTAAAAATAATTCCTTATCTCTTCTGGCTAACCTCTGGCATTTTGCATTTAATTGGGCATATCTCCCCCTATCACTGTTGCCTTTTGCTTTCTTTCTTTCTTGGGCTACTTCTAGTGTCTCAGCAGACAGCCATTTTGCCTTCTTGGTTTTCTCTTTCTTTGGGATGTATTTTGTTGCCGCCTCCTGAACAATGTTGCGAACCTCTGTCCAGAGTTCTTCCGGGACCCTATCTACTAAATCTAGTCCCTTAAATCTATTCTTCACCTCCACTGCATATTCCTTAGGGATATTAGTGAGCTGACCTGTGGGTCCTCCCTAATCTCTTTAGTCTGATCCTAAATTGTGCAATAAGAAGTTCATGATTGGAACTACAGTCAGCTCCAGGTCTTGTTTTTACCGACTGTATAGATGACCGCCACCTTTGGCTGCAAAGGATGTAGTCAATCTGATTTCGGTGTTGTCCATCTGGTGAAGTCCATGTATAAAGCCATCTCTTAGGTTGTTGGAAGAGAGTGTTTGTTATGCAGAGTGAGTTGTCTTGGCAAAATTCTATCAGCCTATGTCCTGCTTCGTTTTAGTGTTATTACTCTCACCAATATTAGAATGGTTCATGAGTTTCAGGAGGTGGTTTAATCCAGAGATCATCCATAAGCAGTTGGCATGCTGTAAAGCCTCCAGCATCATTTTTATTTCCAGGAAGGCCCCTCCCTCCCTCCCTCCCTCCCTCCCAAGATACTCTTAAAAGAATAGCACGGTGGATGACTGCAGTATTCTCTTTGGACAGGTTCCAACCAAAAGGAAAAAAAAATAGAAACAAAGGCAGAAAATATACAGGTGTGATGAGCAGAAGGAATAACCTTGAGGAACAGGCGAAAGAGCTGCAACCAAGATAATGGTCAGATAAAAGAAACTGAGTCTGGGCAAAAAGGTAACCTGAGAAAGTGTTTCAGAAAACCCTCCTTAGCTCTCACAAAGATAAAGGGAGGCAGGGGGGAAGTGTATTCAGACTTGCAAGATTCTGTTACTATAATCTTATATAAAAGGAGTATTAGCACATATGATTTTGGTTTCCTAGTCTGGTCTACCTTGAAGGACTGTCGCCAGGGGGTAATAGAAAGGGACAGAGAGCAAAAACTCATTTGTTTCCTGATAAATGAGTGGCCTCATCCAACATGTGAAGAGAAAACTCCCTCTTTATTATTCAAATTTCCACCACCGCCTCTTCCCTCAGCAGCCATTTTGTGAGAGTGCCCATAACATTTTCCTAAAATTCTAGATGTGCCCACTGGTTGAAAGACCACCTATCAATGTATTCTGTAGTCCACTGAAAACACTCACGTCTTCATTGGCCTACTTTCCTTCTGTGCTTTTTTTTCCTCATATTTTCTTTTAATTTATAAACATATACTTCTCTATGTATAAGAAATTCCCAAACCACAGAAGAAACATTTTTGCTTCAGATACCGGCCATCTAATGAAACTCAAAGTATTATTTCATTCCATCCATTTACCCAAAGCTGATGGTATTTTGATTATCATTTCACTAACTACCGTGTTCAGATCTGAGCCTGATAGAATTTGGCTCAACCTTAAAAAATAAAAAGGAAACCCAAACAAGATGAGAACAACTCAGAAAAAAAATTATATGTAATTTCTTTTCCTAATTTGTCTGCCTTTCTCAAACATCAAGGCTTAATAAAGATCACTGTGTCCCCATGGTTGTTGCAGTGAGTTTAATTCTTATACCATAATTAATCCATCTTAATATATACCATCTAAAAGTAATTAGAATTGTATTTCATCCGTTCATATCAACTTTAGTTAATTTTATGCCTATTTCACTTTTTCTTCCAGTCCTTCCAGTCTCCTTCAACTTCCTGGACTAAGTTTCTGATTGCTTTAAACTTGATAATTTGTTCTGATCTTGTAGGACTTTTCTTTTGTTCTTATGAGTCACCAAGTAGTCACATGTAGCTGGGGGTTAGAATGGAATAAGGTCAGCCTATGATCTCCAGATCCTGCAGAAACTGGGCAGCAGAGTCAATGGTGAGAGATACTGGGGGCTGTTTGTAATGCTATGCTCTGAACCAGAGAGAGATTCACATTCTGATCCTCTGCACCAACCTCTGTTATCCTCTGTTAACTTTGTCCTGTCCAGTCCAGGCAGGAGCCATGAGTAAAAGACTGAGGAAGTCTCCATTTTAAGAACTGGGGAGATGAACTGAATGCTAAATGGGGAAAACATCTAGCTGCTCTTTCATTAAAACTTTGTAAAGAAACTTGGTAAAGAAATTAACTTTGCTTCCTGTGGAAGTGGGATGGTGAAGGAGTAACACAAATACCTGAACCAAGACCTCCATACTACTAAAGCCCTTGAACTCTTTTTTCTGGGAGGGGGGGTGCCTTTCAGTCAGTGTTGACTCCTGGTGACTGCCTGGGCAAGTCCCTGCAATTTTCTTGGCAACATTTCAGAAGTGGTTTGTCCTTACCTGCTTCCTAGGGCTGAGAAAGAGTGACTGGCCCAAGGTCACCCAGCTGGCTTCATGCCTAAGGTGGGACTAGAACTCACAGTCTCCTGGTTTCTAGCCTGATGCTTTAACCACTATACCAAACTGGCTCTCCATGAAGTTACTCAAACTCATCTAAGCCTCCTTAATAGCTTGCTTTTAAAAATATGAGGTATTTCTCCTAGGGGAGATTCAATCCTTAAACTTTTCAATATAGGTGGCAGTTGGGGAGAACAGAAATACAGCTTTATTGGTCCTCTTGTGATCTTCATGTCTATGGGGGCAATGCTTCTGTAGTGCAAGTATTTGACATCCAAGATAAATCCAAGTTGTTATATTGATTGATTGATTGGAGAAATAGATTTCCAAGAAAATGCAATCCACAGTATTAAGTCATTCTTTGAAAAAGTCAGGTATGAAAGTCATATTTACATTCTATTGGTAATCTAATTTCCAGGAATGCTGACCATATTTCCAAGTTGATGACTATATACCTGTCTGTTAGAACACTACAGATGAGGGTAAAAAGTAGGTAACAGCACAGAAATGTATATATAAAATCTTCTCCCTTCAATTCAGCTCTTTAATGATCAAGAGTTAGTCCTCAGAGCCTTGGTAATATTCACTAACTTGGAAGAAGACTTCAGTAATTAGTAGGATGAAATAGATTACAGTGTGTTTATCATATAATAATACCCCTCAAATATATTATTGATCAAACGGAAGTGCTCCAAGCCAAAGACACCTCTCGTTTATCTGCCTGATCATCCAATTTTCATTATTCTCTTTACCAACATCAATATAATAAGCTCTCCTATAAACTTAATTCAATTTTTCTAAAGGTTATTCTCATAAATTAGGAGGAAAAAAGTTCTTCTGTTCTCACCCCAGAGAGTTCCCTTAAGATCTGATGCTAAGCTAAGAAGCTGACATTCTGCTGTTCAATTGTTCCAAGCCTCTCTCCTTACAAACTCAGCTCCAGGAAGTTCAGCAACTTGAGTATGATTAATCAGAAGCAATTTACAGGAGTAGCCAATGGAAGAAACATGGCTAAGCACTTTTTTTTCCCAGAGATGAATAATATTCCAGGTACCTGGCACCTGTATGTGAAGTGAAGCATCACAAACAAATGAGAAGTAATAGAGCTTACGGTGCATAAAATGTTGTTCCATAGAAAGAATGTTGAATAAGCAAGGCGCAAGTAATCACCCTGAGCACGCCAACCAACTAAATAACCTTTAAACTTCCCCAAAATCCCAACAGAAGAACGAGACTGATTAATGTCCTCAGGAGTTTAGAAAGTAAGGGCACCATTTCGTGATGTAGTTAGAACAGATGCTTGGATTTTACCATTACACCTATTATTCAAAATGAACACAACTTATCTATGGGGAAAAAAAATAGAAGGGGAGTGAAAGACCTCAAAGACTCAAGTTCCAGCATGTAATCTGTTCCAGCCAATTTCCCTGCAAATACTTTTAGAAATTGTCCAGAGAAACTATCGTTACAGCCACACAGTTTTTTAATGTACATATATTTTGATATATTTCCAAACTAGTTATGTGAGCATATCAAGAAACACCATTCGTAATGTAATTATGTCCAATGCAGAGTTTTTCCTGGGCAGTTCTCCTTTGGTGCAATTAATGTAAAGGAACTGAGTCCTGACCTACAAAACCATAATCGTCCAAAAACATACATTGGATCTTATGTAAAAGTTAGCCAAATTTTCCAGGTGAAGTCTCCAGCTACACTCAGAGAATCACAGCATTCTAAAATTAAAGACGTCCACCGGGATTTCTTTGCAACCTTGAGTAATGCTCAAAACAAGTAGGGTGAGGAACTATTGTTTCATCTTTAATACTAGGAATGTAGGTTAGTTCATCTACCAAAACCAGAGCACAGAAAGGAGCCCATGTCCTAATTTCAAATTTCTGCACACTTGTTCTGGTCAGAACTTTGCCAGGAGTGACATCTCATTCGTCCACTTGCCCACTGGATGGGGAGAAACAGAAAGGAGGGAGGGAGAGGGAGGAAAAATAGAATCAGATACCAAATATGGATAATTTACTCAAGTTTGGTTCTGCCATCACCTCATGAATGGCTTCTTGTTTCTGGTTCCCACTGAAGAACCTCTGTGAACACATGTACAACTACTCTCTTTTGCAGGGGAGCACATTTTGAGAGTAGAAGAGTGGCATTGATGGAGTACCTGAGGTTGATATGAGAACCCCCTCTCCACTCAGTGTGTATCAGCCCCACTCAGTAGACCAGACCAGGAAATCAACTCCAAAGGAAGGCCATAAAACTACTTTTATTGAGATTGGCGAGAATACCAGGATCTTGCAAGTCTGATTGTGCAGGACCTCCTTCCCTTCTTATATCCATCTGAACCAGGGAGGTGTCTGCCTGAGCCACTGCCAAATGTTATCTGGCTGTTCTGAACTTTAAAAATGCTTCATTTCCTTTTGCCTGGGTAACAGTTCCTGCATATCTCCATCAAGACCATCTTCCTGACTCTCTACTATGTGTAAGCTGAATGTGTAGACAGATTTATTTTATAGCATTCTAGAGGGAAAATGGAAAGTAAAGTTTCCTCTGAGTTGAGGTCAACTCCTTGTCATTACATAGGTATAGGGCAGGTTTTCTCAACCTTAGCAACTTTAAGCAACTTTAAGATGTGTGGACTTCAACTGGGGAATTCTGGCAGTTGAAAACTTAAAGTTGCTAAGCTTGAGAAACCCTGGTATAGGGTATAGTCTTCTTAGTCATAATACACAAGTGATTCACCATTATATTCTTTTGGTTTTGGGTTTTCAATTTCCCATTCTAGATACAGTCCTGAGATCTACCTGGTGGTCTCCCATTCAAGTACAAACCATGTCTGACTGTTTATCATGTTGTGTGTTGTGCTGCTACCTCAGTTAAAGAAACCCTCAAATCAATCTTGACTCAAGGTGATTCCATGGAGACACCCACTTAGTTTTCCCGGCATCAATACAGAAATAATTTGCTACTGCTTTCTTTCCAGATTTTTGTAAATCTTTCCAGCCTGGCCTACAGTTCTGGGAATTCCTGGTGGGTTCCAGTCCAAGTACTAACCAGATCTCACCTTACTTGGGTGGAAATGGAAGCTAAATATGTGTGTGAAAGACTGAATAGGTTCAACTCAGGTCTATTTACCTTCCCGTGGAACTGTTTGCACAACTTCTGAAAGTTTCTTGACACATGTACTTGGTACATAGCTGGAACTTCATGTTATATTGCTTTCCCTGAAGAATGAGTATTTATTTTGAAATAAGTCCTCTGTATATATTATATATGCAACATGTATGTTGGTGTGTGTCATTATAAAATCATTCCATTTCTGGCCATTAATAATGGGACAAATATTTTTCGGGTGCTGAAGAAATTCTCCCCCAGTTTCTCAGTGGTAGCCTTCACCATTAACAAAAGCAATACTGTATCACAGCTCCCTCCTTCTCTGCTCAGCTACCATAAATATACTTGTTCTCGTTGGTCATAATTGCAACTGATGTGACACACAAAAAGTAAATATTGAAATTAAACAATAAAAAGCACACTCCTTCTCTGGGGGCAAGAAACAGAATCAACTTAGAACTTCTCAGGAACAATGCTTCAGAGAAGTTTTTGCTCAGCCCTAAAATGTCTACACATCTACACAAAGAGGAAGGCTTAACACATCGGTTCCAATACAACTGATGCTAACCATGTGGACGCTTGTTAAAGTAAAGTGATTATTTCTGACAATCTGGCCAGACTTCAATTATTATTTTAAATTCCAAGTCACTCTTCACTTTTCTTCCCCCCTCCCTCCAGGGCAAAAGGTACAGTCTGGAGTCTTTCGGGAGTCTTGATTTAAAAAGAGAAGATGCTTCATCATTCTGACATCAAAATGCTCACAAATGCTGTGTGAGAAGATGGAGGGGGCAGAGAAGAGGTTAGGGGTGAAATTGTATGTCCCTCCTGCACACAGTTTTTAATTCTTTGGTGGGTTGCTCCAGGGGTTATTGGCAATGCAGAGTTTTGGGTCAGATTGTATTGCAAGAGAAAGTGAAAGAAAAATGGATAGCATCACTGCTCGATTAGTGAAACCCGATTGCTAAAATTGCTTGGGATTAGTTAAGATCTAGAGATCACAAGTTCATTTTGGACAGTGGAAGACAACCTGTAGTACCAGGACTGCAGAGAGCCCTTGGCTTCATTTCAAAGCCTGCTTCAAGAGATCCATTTAGACCAGCGGAAGGGTCCATTTCTGTAATGAGAATGAACTTGGAAGGTGGGGGGAAGAGATTCTGCTTAGGGAACAATCAGATAAAAGGGGGAGGAGCCCGTAAGTGAGTAATGGAAAGAGGAAAAAACATAGGAAGGACCCACCTGAATTACTCAGGCAGTAAATAGGGAGGGCAGGAGATCTGTACTTTCAGACTTGCAAGATTCTGTTAATGTGGCCTTACAATAAAGTAAAAGTTCCTGTCTGGTTTACCTGGGAGGGCTGACAATTTCTTGCAGATGTTTGCTTGGGAGAGAAAATGCCAATAAATAAAAAACATAGAAGTCTCTCCCAATACCTGGTTAATATTACCAGGACTTTTGAATCCCTTTGCCTGAAGACCATGCCTTCAGCGTATCTCAAAGGGAGATTTTGTAAGCACTCTGTTGAGCAGCATCTCTGCCCTTGTGGTGCTGGTCAGATGTTAAGTGGGTCCCTATGAACACATGAAATATAATTTGCCATCAATTGTATTTGAGGGGAAGCCCCACATTATCTAATTTTACTAATGGTGCATTTTGATAGCAAATCTACATCATGTTCACTGTGTCACTTAAACCCTGAAAAGCATAAATTGAGAGTTATTCCTAGATCCAGAATGTGTTTCATGATTCATCTAGTCCAGTGTTTCCTAACTGTGACAACTTCCAGATATTTAGATTTCAATTCCCAGAATTCTCAACAATGGCCATGCTAGTTAGGGAATTCTGGGAGTTGACATTGTTGGCCATATATTTGGAAGTTGCCAAGTTAGAAAATATTGATGCAAGAACCCAGAGATGGAGCATAGCTATCCTAACTCTTCTCAAAATTTGTCAGTGAAACTCCATTTACCTAACTGAAATCAACTGTTAAACTGCTCTGTGGGAATTTTGTTGTTGTTGCTTTTTACCAAAGACTGTAGACAATTGGTGGAATTTACAAAACAAAAGATAAAGGTCTCATGCACAGTTTCTTGAATGCAAATTCAAAGAGGAATTCATCAAATATTCCACATTTTCAATTCTGAGAGTTTGTTCCATAGAATTTCCCAAGAATGCTTGGAATGTGCAAATATTCATACCTCCCTCTCCTCATGGGTTGATTCCACCATTCTCCCTGGCTGCACCTACTTTTTTTGCCTTTTCTTTGTGAAGGCTGTTTCTACTAAGCAAGTTACATGGATTGTCCCATCCTAGTTTTTGAAGGAAATGAATTATCTCATCCTTCTATGTAACCAATCATATTTGATTGCATGTGATGTGAAGTCAACAGACAGAAACAAGATTATGAGTTCCTTTTGTCAAGGATTGCTGAAAAATTATCCAAAATGGAAGAGATGTTTAAAAGCAGCTGAAGAAATGGAAAAAGGATTAACTAGGCTTAGAAACCAGCCTTCCTTTTAGTTCAAATTGGTGAAATCAGAATTTCAGGGCTTTTTTTCACTAAGACTGGTTTTCTGATCTCTTTGCCAAGAATATGATTACAGGAAGGAGAAAGTGATTAACCTCCTAATAGAACACATTGCATTGCCCATGATCTACTTCCTGCAGAAATTAAGTTCATTGGCTCATCTGCTTCTGTCCAATGATGGATCTTCATGACTGTGTGTCCTTATCTCTAGACCCACCCACTGATGGTGATAAATGAAGAATTTCATTTCCATCCTCACTACTTGAAACATTAGCCATTTCACAGTAGCTCCCCATCTCCTCCTTTTAATACAAAAAGAATTAACCCAGATCTTTGATTTCTAATGCATTATTTCCACATACTTCTGATATCAAGTGGCAGAAGGTGGGAAAATCTTCTGTAACTGGAGAAATTAGAGGGCAGAATTGACTCTCCCACAGATTCAGCTATAATGCAGGAATCAGTTATCTTTGGTGTATTTCATTGTTTGTGCCATACAGAGCTGCACAATGTCTCATATTACCAATGCACTCCCAGCACGGAGCAATTTCAGTGAGTCAATAAGATACCGGCAGTTTGAAACAGCAGGGATTCGCATCCTGAAGACAGCAAGCGTTTAGCACACTATCTTTCCTAGATTTACTGCAACATAGAGAATGATGGATAAACAGGATACAAATCTCAGGGAAACACAGCCAGAAGTCCTTTCCACAAGGCCCTTGGATTATGCCTAAAACACTAGCATTGAGCTTTGGGAACAAAAGGTTTTGAAAGGTTGAGTGTGTGAGAAAGCAAATCACAATTACATAGGTTTATGGGGAAGAAGGAATTGTCCAATAATCCATTAAGTCTGGCTTACCTTCAGACATTTTCAAGGCAATCTTAAACCTCTTCACACTTGGAAGGTATGCTATTCAACATAATTTCTAAGTATACCTTCTATCTAAGTGTCCATTGATTTGTAGCCTTAAACATGTATTACAGTAGTAACCAATGGTGGTGGTTTTGAAAGATCTACCTATCCACTGATCAGCTAAAGAAAAACTAGATGTTCTTTTTATTAAAAAACAGTTTTTAAATTGACTCTATCTTCAACAACACGGTTATCAAATTTGTTTGATTTCAAATCTTCACATCTTACAGTGGCTTAAAACATAGTAAAATACAATAAAAATATCCAGAGTTCAGTTAAAGCTGTTCTACTGTGTGCACTCTGCAATGGAAAACATGTTGGTCACATGAGGCAAGGAGGAGGGATCGCTACCAACTGAGGACCTCTTTAGGATCATGGGACACTGGTAGATGGAGTTGGAAAGCTGCTGCTTCTCTGAAGCTCCCATCAGTGATATCATGCCACCTCCAGATATGACCAGAAGGAGGCAGTATTAAGAAACCAGATTTGTTCCACATTAATCTTTCCAGCCTGGCTGACTCAAGTGGGCTATCAGTTGCCCAATACTTCTTCTGAAGATCAGTTTCCCTGTGAACTTCACTCATTAAGGAGGGTGCCCTTACTAACATTGTTAAGATCTGCTTTTCCAACACTGTGGCAACATAACAAGTAAATAATTCATCTTAAGGGTATTCTGGATGGTTAAGGCAAAGCGGGGTTGTAATGATAAATCCAAATTAAACAAGTTCCTTTCTTACATTAGCAAAGGGGTTTTCACCGTGTGTGTTAGATAAAACCAGACAACAGACTGAGGCCTATATTGACCACATTGCAATGAATGGAAATTATGCTACACAAAAATAACTTGCAAATGGTGCTTACACAAAGTGATGCCCTGCTCTTTTAGCAAACTTTAGGATAAAATTATACATCTATTTACATTTCTCACTATAAATAAAAAGATATATTTATCAGGCAAGTGTGTAAGTGGCAATATGTTTCACTGGTCATGGGAGTGGGCAGGAGGGCCACAGGAGAAAAACAAGGACAGAAGGGGTCCATGGACAAAGAAAGGTTGAGAAACACTGCACTGGAATAACTAATTCCAACTTTGACATCAGATCACACACACACACTACCACCACCACCCCTTTCTTCATTAACATCCTGGAAAAGCCTGAACATTCATTTCAAAGGAAGAGGTTCTTCATCAATTCCAGGTTATGGTCCTTCAGATCAAAATCCCTATAGAAAACTGTATTTGGGGGTGGGGGGGTGGATGTCTCAGCATCTCCTTTCCTGGTGCAATCTCAGAAAATAGCCTAATCCAATAACTAAGTTAAGAGACTTGTAGAAATGCTGCCACTGTGGTCCCAAACTTGTATGCCTCCTATGATTCAAAAATCAATCATTCACACTACCCAATGATGTCGCAGTCATTTCCCCACCTATCCAAAACCACTGGAGAGCAATCCTGCTGAGCTGTACCCTTTTCAAATAAAAGTTTCTCCTATTAAATCTGCATTTTTGCTCCTATATTAAAATGTCAAACTTGCATTCAGCAGCTGTTACAACAACAGATGGCAAAAAAAAAGTTCCTAGGTAGTTTTTAAGGCTATTTCTTGGCCGCTGTACTGGGAGGCAATAAAACATCAGAACCTCTAGTTTGGTTGTGAAAAAGTAGTGTTCTACTTCTTAAAAAACAAAAATGAAAAAGGACGGGTTCAATACAACTGAAGTAGAAATGTGCAAAGCCTGCCTACACCCTCATTTCCATCTAGATATTTCTACCTTCCTGAATATTGAGACTGAGAGGTGTGCAAAATGGACACACTGACAATATGATCCTCAACAGTTGATGCTGATAGCATGAACTCAACTTCACCAGGAGGATTTCCCAGCTCAACCTTGTAACCTGGGGCCACAGTTCCCATTCTTGTTGGTTGTATTTCTTGTTAGCCTTTGGAATTGTCACACAGGCTGCAATCCTATACAATAGGAGTAGATTAATCTTTTGTCCAAGAGGATTGTGTGCTTCACAAGCTGGCTGGCCGAGCCTGTGGATGCACCCACACTGTCTTAGAGAGAAGAACCACACTGAGACGGTATCTTGATTTCTAGTGTTTATTGAACTACTCTAGCAGACAGAAAATCCTGCCAAACTGAAAGACCGTGGGAAACCCACACAGATAAACCCAAAACTCAAGGTGGGTCTTCTCTGAGTTTCTTCGAAGGGAAGTTCAAAGCCTCTAAACTACGCATGTGTTATCCCCCTCCTGCTCACCATCAGTACTCATGACACACACACAAGAAAATTCTGTACACGTAAATACTGCACCTGCTTTTCCCTATGTCTCAATGCTCAGAAATGGATAATGATAACCAATTTCCTCCCTATACATTCATCCTACTTGCAGCCTCTTGCTAAGGAAAGGGGTGAACCCTAAATCAAGAAAACTGTATGGGGATGACTCATCCCTAAGCTGCCTTTTCTTCTGAAATCACATTCCCAACAACTTTAGACTAGTTCATTCGTTTTTTTAGTTCACTTGTTCAGTTGTGGATGGTGCTTTGGAGACGATGGAAGCAGAGGTGGTGTGGAGATGAATTAGAGCCATGGGGGTTGCCCAGCAGCCTAAAATCTGAAGTGTGCATGTGGCTCCTAAACTTTTTCTCCAGCCTCCTAGGGTCCCTTCAGACTTGAGTTACCCAAATTCAGGGTTATAGTTTCCCAGTGTGAAGTGGAGACACACAAAGTTCTAAAGTAGATTTAAGTCCTGAGGTTAGATTGACCCCAACTCTTTTGGAAGTCCCTCAAGACATGGCATTGAGGTATGGAGCCTACAAGATGGTTGTGTTGTTTGTGAATTGTCGGTTGGCACTCTCCTGTGATTTATGTTTCTGGTTAATGTGAGTGTTTTAACTGTTTAATTGTTTTGATTTATATGAGTTTTGTTTTATGTTATTTTAACTTGAAGGCTGCTCAGAATCCTGTATGTGAGATGGGCAGCTATATAAATTGATATAAATAAACCAATCACTTAAAATAATTAACAACCTCCCTACCAGCACCCCTCAAAACAGGGAAAACCCAGGAAAACCTGCCATGTCATCTGCAGAGATGACATGGCTTCCCCTCTTTACGTTATTGCTCCATTTTCCAAACCTTCCCCCAAATATTAAGGGCAGTCTGTGACCATTAAATTACTTCCAGCTTAACTCAATGGAGTTTCCTTCCAAGTAAAAACATTAAGCTGGACCATGCTATAGAGGATATTTAACTCAACCCTCTGCTCCAAGCAAGAATCCAGACTCAGTCATCTCAGATGGATGGCAATCTAGCTCAACATGATAACCTTCAAAGAAGGGAGCCCATCACCACTGTGGGCCATGGATTCCATTGTCATTGGCCATTGTTCCATTAGTTTTAGGAAGGTTCTCCTGCCTCAGCCCCTTTAGCATTTGTTACAAATGAACAGGATTGTAGGGCTGTCCCATGCTTCAGATTTGAAAGCCAAAAGCTGCTTCCGAGCCTGCAGGGGTGATTGTGCAGCACATGGCCACAAGAGGGAGAAACTACTATAAATCCCAAATTTCCAGGAGCTAAAGCAAGATGATGCAAGATGATGCTGATTCTCTGGCAGTGCCAACCCTGTGGAACAGCTCCCAAAGGAGATTAGGCTATCCCATTCCCCAGCCCTCTTGACTTTCTGGAAATGGTTGAAGACCAAGTTATTTCAGACGGCCTTCCCTTGATTAGATGATGCCACCTTTAATTCTCATTTTTATTGTTTTCATTTCTGTGTTTTTGATTGGGGCTGCTTTCATTGTTGTCATTGTGAAATTCTTACAAGGTTTTATATATTCCTGTGGATGTTTTGTAAGCCACCTAGGGTCTTTTTGACTGTGGTGGGATAGAAATGTGTTTCAAAAGTACCTGACCCTCCTAAGCATATTTTGGCCTTCAAATCCAAAGCACCACCCAGCAACACAGGATTATCAATTCAGAATGAGACCATTGAATTCATTGGAAGTACTTCCTGGATAAATGAACCAAGATGGGACCCAAAGTGGGGCTGAACATCTAAGCCCCACACTGCCTTGTTCAGCTCTGATGGACTTTGTAGTTGCCTGCTGCACTAACCCTATTATTTTCCCATTTTTTTGGATGCTGAAAAAGGCACTAATAGCATCATTATGGAAAGATTTAATCAGCCTCTTCATTTATTCCAGACAACACTGGGTGCTGTGCTGGCAATGGACATAATACACAATAAATACTTGCATCTGGCAAGTGCCTGTGTGCAAGATCTTTGGTAGCTTATAAATAATCAAAAATCATGTATCAGATGCAGGCGGTTGCTGAGAAGGAAAAAAAAAAGGAGAAAACATTTGCATATATATTGTAGTCTTGTGTGTGACTCATTTGGCCTAATCTTTCCCTAATGCTGGCAGATAGAAGAATAACTGTATCCTTTATACCGGTATATTATATATTAAACTCATGCTTGGAAATAATAGTCCCAGAGGGTTACGCAAAGCCTTTCTTATTTGTGTGACCATCCATTTCATCTCTTTCATCACTGTGCTCAAACTGAGAGCTGCCGCTGTCTTCTCTTCTGGACTAGGTTCCTTTCTTCTTTTCTGTGTGTTTTTTTTGGGGGGGGAGGGTCAGGAGGAGGAGGAGGAGGAGAAATTGCCTCTCTGTTTTCTCCTACCAGGTGGTTGGAGGTTGTCACACAACATACTAAGACCATTGGAGGTCTAAGGTTCTGTGTGTGAATCTGAGCATTCCTGAGAGTGGGAATGTAACCTGAGCTATGACTGAAGAAGTGTTATGACTGTAACAGAAAAGAGATTCATTTCCTGCAAATACAGTGTTGGGATAGGCCAAGACTAGAACCTAACTAACTGCATCCTACTAGGAGGAGAGTCCAAGAACCTGCTCTGTGTGTGTATGCCTGGGAGGAAAGTCAGAAGGATGTGACTTCAAATTAGCAGTCCCTTGGACAAAGAGTAGGCAGAATAAACATAGAGAAACTCCTTAATTCCCCACTTACGCACAACTGTCACCTTGTAGTCAATATGTCATGAGTGCTGAAGAGCCAGGACCAATGGATTTGGGCTTCCAGTGCAGATTACACCAGGAAATACCCATCCCCATTTGAGTGTACTCTAAGGTACTATGTGCCCACCATAAGATCTTGTAGGTGGCAATAACCAGAACAGGTTCACACAGCATATTATGGTCTGTTTAAAACCAGGTGGACACTTTTTCCAGGATTTCATCAGGAGAACTTTTAGGGTGCAATTCAACAACCCAAAGAACCACACCTCTGCCCCCTGGCTACAGACAAAGCTCTGAAAATTCAACATTAAACCTCTTCCTCTCCTCACCCTCCATAACTGATTCTTTTGGAAGTTGGGAACTCCAAACTATAGAATTCTTCAAAAGTGGAAAATGGTGAATGTGAGACAGGAAATCAGATGGAAAGGTTGTACATCTAAAGCCTTCCAGGCCCTAACTATGGACCAACAAGAAGGAAAATACTGGAAAACCATCCAAAGAAATCCCTCCTGGAAGACGATGGAAAAAAATGCCAATTTTTGGCCCTTCACTTTCATTCATTCATTCATTCATTCATTCATTCATTCATTCATAAATTTATTCACCGCCCATCTCTCCCCTATGGGGGGATTCTGGGCAGCTACATCACATCATCCTGTTGTGATGACTGGAACACTCAAGCATTCACTCAATTACGATGCATAAGCTTTTGCTTATAAATCTATTTAATGAAGTGAAGCATTCAGTACAAAGAAAAAGTTGCAAATGGAATTTCCCATGCATTTCTACATTGTAAAATCACAGTAACTTCGAATTCCCCCCACACATACACACACCGCCCTCCTAGGTATGTGCCCCTCCTTCTCGTGCCAGCATCTGGCTGTAACGGTTCTTCCTAGATGACCTTGGTGTAAGGAGCAGCTAGCCCAAACAAGATGATTCCCATGCCAACCATGCTCCCCCTCCCTGCTGCCTGACTCACAAGTTGACATGGGTTGCTGGAAGATGGATGCGAGTCCGATAAGATGTTCTGTGAACATTTGATCGGGGAGCCTGGCACCTGTCTATCTTTGGTTTCCAGAGTACTCCCAGTTGGGGAAGTTGAAGTTAGCTTGTTGCATTGACATTTTGCCCAGCTAAGTGGCAGCATCTGGTTAGTATTTGGATGGGAGACTAACAGGAAATACCAGGCTATACACTTGACCAGGAAGCTGAAAAAAGAACCTCCTAAGAAGTCAACAACAAATCACTTCTGTATTATTACCAAGAAACTATGTGGATGTGTCTTTAAGTCACCATGAGTCTAGCTCAGTTCAACGGTAATTATCTTTTCCCCTGACATTTTGCCACCAGCAGTACTATTCATCTGGCTTTCCATTGTGTTTTCATTTTTTGATGTCCTCTTCTGTTTTTTCACTCGCTTCCCTCTTTATGGTTTTAATTTTAGTTTTATTGTTAACCACCCAGAAAGCACAAGTTAATAGAAGTTATGCAGGAATTATAAATTAAATATAAATATCCTTTTAGATAAGAGCACCCAAATAAAGAAGGGGAAAACAAAAACGTTCTCAGAGCATATTCACAGGGAGAGATAAAATAAAAAGTTGGACAGCTAATAGGGCATATAAGCTAATAAGCAGCAAGTCTTCCTATACAGCAGGGCAAATGATGAGTCCCAGGGGAGCATCTAATTATGGTCTGTAAAAGCAAAGCAACATCATAAGATGGCCATTGAGTGCTATACTAGCAAGCAGATGGATTTAGGACCCTGGCTGCTTCATTAAACTTCAAGGTTTTATTACTACAGGCCATGAAGGTGGACTTTCAATGGATACCTTATACAGCACATTTGCAAGCAACTGGCTCAGAATTAATCCTTTATTGCAGTGTTTCTCAACCTTGGCAAGCTGGCTGGGGAATTCTGGGAGTTGAAGACCATGCATCCTGACTGGGAAAATCTGGGAGATGAAGTCCACATAACTTAAAATTGCTGAGGTTGGGAAACACGGTTCCATTGACTTCTGCAAGTGGAGTCTTCAGATATCTAAAAGCCATATAAAGTAGAGAGGGGACTTGTTCTCTCTCTTCTGCCTCTGGAGGGCAGAATTGGAACCAATGGATTGAAACTGCAGGGGAATAGATTTGGATTAGATATTGGGAAGATTTTTTTTCTTGGCAGTGAGAGCTGTCAACCTGTGGAACAAGTTATCTCATGAAGTGGTATGGTCCTCTTCATTGAAGGTTTTCAGACAGAGGCTGGTAAGTCATCCATCAGAATTATTTGAGCAGATCCTGTACCAAGCAGGTTGTAGGACTAGATGACCTCTGAGACACCTTCCAAGTCTATGATTCTGTGAGTGAAAGCATTTGGCTTTCCAGGGAGAGAAATCTAGAATGGTGAAGAACAGCTCATGAGTCTTTCACGGAATCCTGTAGCTCAGGAGGCAATAGAAAAGCCCAAAGACCAGGACACTCCCTTGCCAGCAATAGACACCCAGATAGGCAAAAACCAACACTAGGATCAACACCAGACGAACCATCAAACAGCACAATACACCCTAATCAAGGAACTACTAACTCAGGCAATGAACCAAGCAGCAAACAACAGCCCAATCAAGGAACTCCCAAGGAGAGAACAACACCCCCACCAACACAGGCAGGGCAAGCCACGGTATATATAAACTGAGAGCAAGGCCCACTCCCTCTTCGCACTGAAGGTGTTGCCTAGTCTGGCAATGAAACATCTGCAAGAAAACAACAAGGCTCAGAGAGCACCAAGGACTCCACTAATGCCATTAATTTTTGGAAAGGTGGAAGGAAAGAGAAAAGGATGACCAGCAGCAAAGTGAAAGGACTCAGCTACAGTGGTAATGGGTGCACCTTTGGAAGACATGAAGGACTAGATTAGGAACAAATCATGATGGAGAAAATCTATGTTGTCCCTAAGAGTCAACACTGACTTGATGGCTTTAATGTCTTCAATTTACTCTTTCCTACTTCCCTTCTGTAATTTCCATAAGGTTGCTTTCCCTGAAAGGAAATAGCATGATGGGTACATTTATATGTATGTGTCCAGTATTTTGGGAGCAAAGAGTTGGCAGAAAACACTTTTTAATAGTTTACACTGGCCTACTGAGTGTGTAGTGGTTTAGTGCAGTGATTAGAAGCACCAGGTTAAAAACCAGGAGACTGTGAGATCAAGTCCTGCCTTGGGCACAAATCCAGCTGGGTGACCTTGGGCCAGTCACTCCCTCTCAGCCTTAGGAAGGAGGCAATGGCAAACCGCTTCTGAAAATCTTTCCAGAAAAACTGCGGGGACTTTATTTTTATTACTACAGTTTGTGTAGAGGTTAAGGCACTGAGCGAGAAACTGGGAGACTGTGAATTCCAGTCCTGCCTTGGGCACCAATCCAGCTGGGTGACTCTGTCTCAGCCCTAGGAAGAAGGCAATGGCAAATCACTTCCAAAAAGGTTGCAAAGAAAACACACCATCCCCATACGTTAATACTGACTTAAAGGCACAAAAAGAAAAGAAAAGAAAAGAAAAAAAGGGGGGGGGGGGAAAGCCGCCTAATATACGTGGTGGTTAATGCTCACTAGCATGCAGTTAGGTCAACCTCCCTGTGAAGATTTTCAGTCCAACTGAACAAAGTACTTAGCAATAAAAGCTTCTTTTCTCAGCAACCTCATCCCCAGAACAATTTACAAAGAGTAGTTTTAACTGATTTTTTTATTTTATTGGCAACAGAAATGCCTTCACCAATCTTATCTTGCTCTCCCAGGGCACCAGCAAACATTTGGTACATACCATTCATTCTCTATTAAGACAGCAGTCTGTACATTAAAT
Organism: Candoia aspera; assembly: GCF_035149785.1. Classification (NCBI taxonomy): domain Eukaryota; kingdom Metazoa; phylum Chordata; class Lepidosauria; order Squamata; family Candoiidae; genus Candoia; species Candoia aspera. The sequence continues at coordinate 12,972,668 of NC_086166.1, read as the reverse complement.
AATCTGCTGTCCTCCAACCTTGATAATAAAGAATTGCAGAATAGCAGACTTCTTTCAGTGACCTTCCTCAGCAAGCGTTCACATCTCACTTCTCCACTTCGGATGGATGTGCTTGGTAGGAATTCGATGCCTGTTCAACAGCCCAAGAGGAAGGCACAAACATGAGAGAGTGGAAACAGAATGAGCTTTGTGCTCTAGAAATTCATCTGAGCAGCCATTTCATATTTTGAGGACTCGGATGGGCCTTGAAGGGAGAACTATTTTTCATCTCAAGGTTGAAGGGAGCACCAGCCTTGGGTCTCTATGTTAAAGTCATTAATATAAAAGCACATATACACAAAAAAATCTACTAAACCAGGGGTGGAGAAGCTGACATATTGAAAAGAGAACAGGCAGCTGGAAAATTGTACTATTATTAGGCCAAAATCTGTCTTCCATTTTCCAAAAAGTTTTCAGTCCCTGTCAAAGATGCTTCTGTTTTTGGACCTTCATTTGCAAGTTGCTTTAGAATGCCTTCATGTGGTTTTCAGAGCTTGCCTGTGATTGTTAGATGATGAATTAAACATTTCTCCATCACTTAGCAGCTCCTCTTGGCCAGCCATTTCTTCCTTTTGATTGCATCAAGGCATGGGAAGCCGAGGAGGCTATTGGACCATCCAGGGCAAAATTTGATACACAGAACACCTTATGGCCACCTTGTTAGTCATAAACCGCCCAAGAATCTCACCCCCTCAGCATGAAAATTTGACTAAGATGTTTTTGTTTTCTTTCTTCCTTTTTTAGAATCAAAGTTCCTTGCCCACTAATGGAATGAGACAATATTTTGTTTGCTTTTAGTTTTTAGTTTCTTCCTTTTGTAAGGGGCAGAAAAATACATACAGCATTAAATTCAGCCTTGATTATGACTCAGGTAGACCTGACCAAAGGGTAAGGTAAAGGTAAAAGTTTCCCTTGTCGTAAAGTCCAGTCGTGTCCGACTCTAGGGGGCGGTGCTCATCTCCGTTTCTAAGCCTTGGAGCCGGCGTTGTCATAGACACTTCCGGGTCATGTGGCCAGCATGACTCACGGAACGCCGTTACCTTCCCGCCGAAGCGGTACCTATTGATCTACTCACATTGGCATGTTTTCGAACTGCTAGGTGAGCAGGAGCTGGGACTAGCCACGGGAGCTCACCCCGCTGCGCGGTTTCGAACCGCCGACCTTCCGATCGGCAGCTCAGCGGTTTAACCCGCAGCGCCACCGCGTCCCTTGACCAAAGGGTAAGTTGCAGTAAATGCCTGTCAGAAATAAACTCCCTGGAAGTGTAAAAACTACTCTGAATGACATTGGCTATAGTAACATAATCCTGCAAGTCTGATTGTGCTTCCCTTCCTCTCTTATAGTCATGCGAATTAGGAGGGTGTCTCTCCGAGACATGTTTGTACTCCTTCCCCCTCATTTGCACTCAGGCAAAGTTTTCCTCTCTGTTGTTTTGATAACTGTTCTTCCCTCTTTCCATCAAGCTCATTCTCTTTACTTTCTACAATGCAACTGCGTATGGCTACTCACATCTTATCTACTCCTATATCATATCAACCCTTGGCTTATCAGAAAAACAGTGGAACTGAGCATACAAAACCTAAGTTGGAAGAGAGCATATAAGCCAGTGTTTCCCAACCTGGGCAACTTTAAGATATGTGAACTACCAGGACTTTTAGCAGGTTGGGAAGCACTGACTTAAGCCATTCACTCAGTTCCTACTCAGTGCAGGAACTGTGATTAAAATGTCCCTATCCAATGTGTATCCTTTCTGTTTAAAAGATTCTGAATTTCATGGACCAAGACATGAACTCATATTCTCCTTTTATCATCAAGTTTTCTGTCTCCTAGGTAAAGGTAAAGGTTTCCCTTGACGTAAAGTCCAGTCGTGTCCGACTCTAGGGGGCGGTGCTCATCTCCGTTTCAAAGCCTTGGAGCCGGCGTTGTCCCTAAGGACCCGTCCGTGGTCATGTGGCCGGCATGACTCACGGAACGCCGTTACCTTCCCACCGAAGCGGTACCTATTGATCTACTCACATTTGCATGTTTTCGAACTGCTTGGTGTGCAGGAGCTGGGACGAGCAACGGGCGCTCACCCCGCCGCGCGGTTTCGAACCGCCGACCTTCCGATCGGCAGCTCAGCGGTTTAACCCGCAGCGCCACCGCGTCCCGGTTCTGTCTCCTAGTTGAAGATTTTTCACAATAATCTTATTATTGTGATAAGGTAGTCTTTGATAAGGTATGGTAAATCTCTTTCATGCTGCATTGTTACTGAGAGGCAGATGCTAAGAGGAGGTAATATCAGTTTACTATGTAACATGATTCCAGTCAATTATGGCTTGTGCAATAAACCATGGTTAAGTGTACCAGGACTTGGCGTGACCGAGTCATGGTCTTCATGGGTTGATTGTAGAGTTCCCAAACTGTACTTCAGCATTTTTAATGTGGGTAAACAGGGGAAATTCCACATCAAACACATGGAAACAAAGACCTGGTTAAAAAAAAAAGTTGGTTTTCTTATATTTATTGAAAGATTTATAATTGGCCAGATTCCCATATGGTACTAAGCTAAAACTGAATTAACCCCATTTTGATAGAATGTAATATGTAAAACCAGGTGTTACATTACATGCTGATGCTTGTAAGAAAGTCCCTATATTTATATACTTCCCTGGTTGTCTGTCAGGTTCCCCACCCCACCTGACTTCCTTTTCAGATTCTTTTAACATTGACTGACCTTGGAAGCTAAGCAAGGTTGTGTGATGGCCCAGGACTCTGACTCTGACTCTGAAGAAGCTGCTCCAACTGAATGAGTGAAATGTCAGCCTCAGGAGACCCCAAGCCAGGAATCACCTAAGGCTGATCAAACACAGGGACTATCAGAACAGCTGGCGCAGTCCGATGATGAGGTATGGCCTCCAAGCCCTCGGACTTGGTAAGTAGACTGGACAGCAGAGCAAAGATGCTCAGTGAGGCTCCTTGCCAAACAAGAAGGAACTATCTTAATTAAGTAAGCTGCTACACCCCAATATTTATTATTTTATTCCAGAAGGAATTATTTATCATCCATTACAACTTTGAAATTTCGTAAGGCCTTCGCCTTAGCCAGGTTGGATGCTCTGCCTTCAGCAATCCTTTTTGGACATTTCAGGGGTAACCCTATGCACTTTGGGTTATGTCCATGTGGTGATGGCTCAGTAGAAACTTTAAGCCATATGTTATTATACTGCTCCCTGTATAAGGACTCTAGACAGAACCTTACATATCCGATTTTGAAGAAATGTCCAGGTAGGGAGTGCGATTTCTATTTAATGCTGCTTCTTCTGGAGGAGGACTCGAAAATATCCTGCCATGTTGTCCAGTTCTATGCTACCATTTGTACAATATGCTGCACCATTACTTAGGCTTAAAATTTCTTAAAATAGTATTTTATTTTGATTTATTTTAGTATTTCTATTTTAATTCTTTTTAGATGTAACCATACTTATTGTTTTTCTGTTTTATACATATAGAAGGACTGTGTTATTGCTGTTACTAGATATTTTGACTGTTTCTGGCCTTATGGCTGTAATAAACTTGAATTGAATTAAGAGGCAGCCCTGACCCGTGTTTCTCCGCTGGAAACAACCATCTGATGTCCTTCTCTGGTGTGTCATTCCTGTGAATCCTGCTTGTGTAAAAAACTCTGAAACTCTGACCTTTGGACGGGGTGATGAACGTGGCTTGGCTCTCTGAACTTGGGACTGGATTTTGACTTGTCTTCTGTGTGTCCCCATTGAAAGCAAAACTACCCAGGCAAGCTTTCTTTCCAAGAGACTCTGTTTTGATTTACACTCCTTTCCTTGTCTGTTGTTTATCTACTCAGCCTTGAGTAGATTGCTATTATCACCTAGCAGCTGTATGTGATGGAATGTGTCTCTGAAGGGGGAGGTGGTATGATGGACTTCAGTAACGCTGCTGGTTCTCAGGAAGGAGGGAGCATAGTCCAAGGAAGGGAGCAAGATAAGAGAAAACACAGTCCAGGGATGGAACATGGGAAGACTAAGAGGTTCAGCATAGCCCCGCCCTAGAGCCTTCCCAGGTTATTCCCCCTTAGGTTAGGTAGAGTGGCTTCTGTCTGGCAAGATTCTGTCTATATGGTGTGAGCAAATAAAGAACTGAAGTTTGGCTGGATTGATTCTCGGAAGTTCTTGGGCTGGGTCTGACACTGTGTGTGAGTCTGAAATCTGGAACAGGATAGATTGTTAGAACATGGATGGGACACTACTAGGAAGGCTGTAGATTTGATAGAACATTGAGAAAGACCTTAAAGAAGGCAATGGCAGAACAGTTCCGCCTTAATGGCCAAGAAAACAACATAGGCATAAAATCACCATCAGCTGATTTGTTTTGAACATAACTTTCATAAATAAGTGGGAGGTTGGCCATTCCTAGCACAAGTTATTTTCACCACCTGAAATTATTCTTGTTCTGGCTAGTCATAAGGAGAGCCAGTTTGGTGTAGTGGTTAAGGCACCAGGCTTGACACTGGGAGACAGTGAGTTCTAGTCCTGCCTTAGGCACAAAGCCAGCTGGGTGACACTCTCTCAGCCCTAGGAAGCAGGCAAGGGCAAACCACTTCCAAAAACCTTGCCCAGAAAACTGCATGGACTTCTCCATGTAGTTGCCAGGAGTTGAGACTGACTGAAAGGTCAGATGGGGATGGCAATCTATTCCCAATCATCATTTACTGCTAATAACTGCTGATGAATTTACTGATTAGGAGAGGGGGTGATAGTTTATTCATTTTCTGGGAACAAGACCAGTGAGTCCTCAAAAATGGAGAACTCCTCCCCAGGGGATATGGATCTAGCATCTAATGCAGCCTTTTTCAACTTTTTGACCCTGGAGGAATCCTTGAAATATTTCTCAGGCCTCAGGGAACCCTGGCACATTCAGGCTTAAATACAGGCCAGGAGTTACAGCATTATATTTGTTTCATGGGTAGGCCTGTATGTATGCATTCACAGTGTTCTTCAACTGAAAATAAAGAATGAAACTTACCTCTTAAAGTGAAGTTGCCCGAAGTTGAATAATGTTTTAAATATATCATGATCTCCCAGGGAACCCCTAGTGACCTATGGTGGAACCCTATGGTGGAACCCTGGTTGAGAAACCCTGGTCTAGTCTGAAAGACTGAAGGCAGAGACTTCTACAGATCTCCCCCACTGTGGCATTCATTTGTGCCAAAGACTGAACAAGCATTAGCATTCCAAATCTCAGAAAGAAGCCCTATGGGATCAGCGAGGCTTCCTTCCGGAGACAGCCTTGGAGTTTAAATAAACCAACAACTGCATGTTCCTTCATGTATTTTTTTTCCTCTCATACTGAAAACATGAAGGCTGTTACATCATTAAGAACCCTTTCTCTTTTGAGGAGTTTGTGTGTTTTTTTTCCTTTTTAATGAGGATACATTCAGTATTTAGAAAAATATACTACATGAACAAGTGGATTGACCTTTCCTGGGACAATCCTTGATTTGAACAGGTGACTTGACTTTGAAGCATCCCAGTGTTCAGCCTTATTCCTCACAAGTTCCTTGAAAGTAGGATCAGAATAATGTTTAAAACAGAGATGGACTGTATATCCAAAGGGGAAGACATCCAAATGTTTCTTGAAGCTCTCATTGATGAAACAAAGTCATATTCCCTTCCCTTACTTTCATTCTTTGTCCTCCAGATTAGCAGAAAAGTATGACTTTCACAGTCACCTTATTTATAGCCTAATAAATCCTGTAGCTTTGAGGATTGAAGCAAGAACTCAGGGGAGAGACAATTTAAAAAGTCCCACCCTGTCCCCTATGATCATCCCTGGAGGTGTATTTCCACTTCAGATAGAAATCACAAAAAACAGAGACACAACCTTTTTGTTTTAGTTTTCTTTGTACCACCTCCCCTTGGTACTGCACATGGTGGGCAGGAAATACAAGGATGTTGGGTCTGTTTTGACATTCAGCCTGGCTACAATGTTCTTGGTAGGAACCAGAGCATTTCATGGCCATCAGCGCTAGCTAATTAAATGGTTTCCTCCCAAAAGCTCAGGTTATTTCCCCATTCACCATAGTAATACAACAGCAACCTTAAGCAGAGATTTTGGTGGCAAGGTGATTTTTCTAGACCTCACTCCATCCTGGGTTGACCCTAAAATCTAAAACAAGAGAATTACATTTTATCCCCATTGAAAGAAGATGGGGAAATACCATGTCATTATTTTAGGATACAAGGAAACTCAATCTGAGTTTTGGATTTTATCTACTTCCTAAGCCGAGGAGGGGGGTGGGGGGCACAGAGTATGGTTAAAAAAAAGTCAAGATGGTGGCCATGCTGTTGTGGTCAGCATCTTGACATTGTTTAATCATACCTGCAGACACCCCAATCCTAAGCTGCAAGATGAAAGGCATATGAAAGGAAACTGGCCAGCAGCTAATGCAGGCAAGGAGCACAGGAAGAAGGGAAACGGTGTTCCACAGCTGTACTGAGAAACTCGCATTCAGCAAGAAAAGTGGAATTCCTTGGGGAAAAGGCTACTTAATTTGATTCTTCTGGGGTTTTTTTCCTCCTCGTCTTTCCTTTGTTACCCCATCCTGCAGTGTCCCCCTTTCTGGCAAGAGTGACAATCCACAGTCCACAGCCCATGTTCATCCCTGCATTTCATTTCATTGCATTGCTCCCCTCCATCCCTCCCTCTCCCTCTCTCCTTCCTATCTTCCTTCCTTCCTTCCTTCTCACTCTCCTCCCTTCCCCTCCCTTCCCCTCCCTTGCTTTCAGTTTCTCTCCTTCCTTCCTTCCTTCCTTCCTTCCTTCCTTCCTTCCTTCCTTCCTTCCTTCCTTCCTTCCTTCCTTCCTTCTCACTTTCCTCCCTTCCCCTCCCTCCATCCCTCCCTTGCCACTTTCCTCCCTTCCTCTCCCTCTCCCTCCCCTCACTTCCTCCCTTCCTTCCTTCCTTCCTTCCTTCCTTCCTTCCTCTCAGTCTCCTTCCTTTCTTTCTTCCTTCCTTCCTTCCTTCCTCACACTCTCTCTCCTTCCTTCTCTCCTTCCTGCCTGCCTGCCTTCTCAGACCCTCAGAAGCTCTTTCAACAAGGCTCCACTGAGAATTAGGGGCATATCTCTTTATATTTATACACACACACAAATATACTTCATAATTCATTTCCAATTCAATGCATTCTTTCCATTTCCTTCCTCACGGGTGAGCACTTCTTTCTCTCATTGCGCGCGTGCTCTCTCTCTCTCTCTGCATTGTTTTGTTTTGCATTTTGGAAAATGGCATAACATAATATTCTCCTCTTGTTGCTGCTATGCATTTCAGTCTGATTTTTCCCCCCTGACCATGCCATCCCACTATGTTATTGTGCTGCTTGGTTATTTTAAAAAGAACAGGTCAATTTGTTGGCTGGCTCTCTATAAGAACAAAAACCAGCATCTTTCCTTGAAAACAAACAAAAGAATAAATCATTGAGAGAGAGAAAATGTAGAGTATTTTGAATTAAAACCTCAGGACTTTCTTCCTAAAAAACAGGAAGAAGCCAAGTGTCCTGCTGGAGGCTTTTTTAAAATGAGAATTTACAGATATGAACAGCTGCTTCCTGAAAATTGTCACTAGGTGGCATTTTATCACCACACTTGAAATCTCCATATTTTCTTTCTTCTTTAAAATCCAGGGTTGTTTTTCCCCATCCCCACTTCAATAATTCTACTTCTAGTGCAGAAGGAGCCCACAATTTCTCTGAATTTAACTGCTCATCAGTATCAGTTTCGGCTGGGCTGAGCATTTGATTTTTCCCCCTATACATCCCCAGGTTTTGTGCAAAATGAAAGCTTATCTGAAATTCCTTCCAGGGACACTTTGACATTTATTTTCTGAGACTGCCAGAGATTTTTCCCATTTTTTTTTTCTTCAAACTGAAAAACAGTTGCGGAATAAAATTTCCCATTGGCCACACTTCCTGGAAGACCTTGGAAATATTGGATCACACAATTTGAAAACAAATGGCTAGCAGGAAGTGTCAGAAGATTACTTCTTTCCCTAGAGAACTGACCAGCCATGTTTCTTGGAATGTAGATTGATATCACATTAATCACTCCTTAGTAAGGATGTACTGGTTTCTTTTTATCTCAGAATTCTGTGATCTTAAAAACAGACTTCACAGTACCATGGACAGCTACAAAATCCAGTACCATCCATCATTTTAGGCCAGTCCAATTTATGGGTCAGTATCCATTTGGCAAATTTGCAGTAAGAAAAAAATGCAGCAGGGCTCAGTTGCAGGTAAAGAAAGCATATGTAAAGGAATTTGCATGTAATCCTGTGTCTTGAGCTCCAGAACCACAAAGAATAGATCTGGATCTTCATCTACAGCAGTGTTCCTCAGTCTCAGCAACTTTAAGAGGTATGGAGTGGCTGGGGAATTCTGGGAGTTGAAGTCTATACATCTTAAAGTTGCTGAGATTGAGAAACACTGATCTACATGACATGATCCCAGATAATGAGAGAACCCTACCTTATTCCCCCTTCAGTTGTCAGGATTAACCATCCTGTGTTCTTCAATCTCCACTCATAGAGTTATAATACAGTTATAATCCAAAAGCTATGAACTGGCTTAACAGAGCAGACATTAATTGCTACAATACCCTGTGTCATTTTTTAATTATTTTTTGAAGAATGTGCTACAAAACTTCAGCCCATGGAAGTAATCTTTTCTGACATCTGTTGCTTCTAAATTGGTTGCGCTAGCAGAAACAGGCTATTCATTCCTGTGTATTTATTTATCACAGTTGTTGTCTACATGCTACTGAGAGGATGTTATGCTAAGTTACATTCCACAAAAAGCATGATAAAATAGTACAACCAAGAAAAATAACTCATATAAGTTAAAACAAAAAAAATCAACATTGTAATACCAACAGAGAGATATATAAGGGACAGAGCACAAGACATTAAGTCTTGGACCCAAGAGTAAGAACAAAATCTTCATCTGGCAAAGACAGGCAAACTGGTACCGCTGTAGCCTACTCAAGTGCCCGATAGTTTAGTTAACTCAACAAGGTTACCATGGTGAATTATCAGTGACTATTATGGGCTGCTGAGGGATCCAGGGAAATCAACCAAGTTGTATCCCCCCACTTTCTGCAACAACAGTAAAAGGGTTTTGGTCCTCAAACCAAGCCTGAAGCCAACTGGAATGGGTCCAGACAATCTTTATCCCTATTTTAGTTTTTACATTTCGTAGTCCCTTGTCCTGCAAACCTATTGTTTATTTTGCCAAGTAAAACCTAAAGGCTTCAGCTACACATAATGGCAGCTTGGAACTCCCCTCAGTGGTTAGAAGCTTTGTAGTCTATGGAAGAAAGAAGTACGGGACATTTGTGCATAAACCTGGTTTGCAATAGCTCTGCATCAATCAGCCAAGCTAAAAAGTGGTTTAAGAGAAGTGTAGTTCATTGGTTCCTTCTAGACAATACAGGCAATCCTTGTTATTCACAGGTCCCCTATATGCAAATTCACTTATTTGTGAAAATGTTTTTGTAACCCCAGAATTAGTATTTGTAGTGCTCTTGTACTTACCCACAGACATACGAGGTGGCAAAACACGCATGGTCCCACCTGAGATTTTGGCATTCACTAATTCGGCATTCTCTGCATTTTCACAGAACGTAACTACTGCAAATAACAAAAATTGCCTGTATATTGAGAACAGAAGAATGTTTTCTTTAAAATCAGCAAGTACAGGACCTGTTCACTCCAAAATGTTGCAATTATATTTGCATTATATTTCAACTTCTGACGAATAAGTGGACTAACAACTAGGCCAGGCAAAAGCCACCTCAGTTTTTCAAGAGCAAAATGTGCAGTGGTAATTTTGTAGAGCTAACGCTCTCTTTAGGACATACAGTGTGGTGACAATTTCAGCATAGCTGACTGAAATGAACGTACATGTTGTTTCCAGTCTTTTAGGAATACATTCATACATATAAAGGCTTTGTGTATTATGCTTACTGTAGGTAGTGGCTTGCCTGATTTTAGTTTGGTTTGTTTAATCCAGGCAACTGTGGCTTATTCAATAAATAAACCCCAATGTTATAGGACCATAACAAATTGTGGCAAGTTCTTAGCGGTATGGGGATATCAAGTCATCTTGTCTGCCTCCTGAAGAATCTGTATAACGACCAAGTAGCAACAGTAAGAACAGACCACGGAACAACGGACTGGTTTAAGATTGGGAAAGGAGTAGGGCAGGGCTGTATACTCTCACCCTACCTATTCAACTTGTACGCAGAACACATCATGCGACATGCTGGGCTTGAGGAATCCAAGGCTGGAGTTAAAATTGCTGGAAGAAACATTAACAATCTCAGATATCCAGATGATACCACTTTGATGGCTGAAAGCAAAGAGGAACTGAGGAGCCTTATGATGAAGGTGAAAGAAGAAAGTGCAAAAGCTGGCTTGCAGCTAAACCTCAAAAAAACCAAGATTATGGCAACCAGCTTGATTGATAACTGGCAAATAGAGGGGGAAAATGTAGAAGCAGTGAAAGACTTTGTATTCCTAGGTGCAAAGATTACTGCGGATGCTGACTGCAGTCAGGAAATCAGAAGACGCTTAATCCTTGGGAGAAGAGCAATGACAAATCTCAATCAAATAGTTAAGAGCAGAGACATCACACTGACAACAAAGGCCCGCATAGTTAAAGCAATGGTGTTCCCCGTAGTAACATATGGCTGCGAGAGCTGGACCATAAGGAAGGCTGAGAGAAGGAAGATCGATGCTTTGGAACTGTGGTGTTGGAGGAAAATTCTGAGAGTGCCTTGGACTGCCAGAAGATCAAACCAGTCCATCCTCCAGGAAATAAAGCCAGACTGCTCACTCGAGGGAATGATATTCAAGGCAAAACTGAAATACTTTGGCCACACAATGAGAAGACAGGACACCCTGGAGAAGATGCTGATGCTAGGAAGAGTGGAAGGCAAAAGGAAGAGGGGCCGACCAAGGGCAAGGTGGATGGATGATATTCTAGAGGTGATGGATTCATCCCTGGGGGAGCTGGGGGTGTTGACTGACAGGAAGCTCTGGTGTGGGCTGGTCCATGAAGTCACGAAGAGTCGGAAGCGACTAAATGAATAAACAACAACAATGTTGTAAGAGGTAGGAATCATCACGTCCTTTGTTCTGCATGTTTACTGCCATAACAGTCTTAAAGTTGCCAAGGTTGAGAAAGACTGTTCTGGAGGAATAGCTACTTCTGCTTTACAAAATGTACTTCTGGCCAAGCAAGAGGAATCAGCCCCCCTCCCCCAGCTATTCCTGTTTGCAGATTTGAGTTGCCGGGCCAGAACAACAACAACAAAACAACAGTCTCTCTGTTGAAGATATATGGCCAGGTAATTTCTGGTTGCTCCACATCTCATTTCCATTCCAATCACAAAGTGCCGTCCTGCAGCAATTTTATTTCTCAGCAAAAAGAACAAAGGGGAAAAGGGAAAAGGGAAAAAAAGAGAAAACAATGAAAGAAAGGGGGGAAATCATTATTGCCTGTACTGAAGTACCTTGAAAATGCCTGTTATTCAAAACTTTTTCTCAATATCACTAGATTAAAAACACACCACCCGAGAAGGAGATCATTTCTTGTTATCCAGCATCAATATTTTGGATGAGTTTGTGAAATAGACAGGAAAAACCAAGCACAATTATACCAGAGGAAAAGTAATTCAATCAAAAAAGACTGGTAACATTTTTGTGGTATTGAAAGGCACCTGTCAGCATGCTGGGAAGGACTGCAGGAGGCCACAGGAAGTAGCAGAAATAACTTATGGATATCATGGGAACAATGCAGGAATTAGCAAATGTCCCTACTCAGTGCTTTGGAGCAAGCTTCTTTACTTGCTCTGATATAAACAGTCAGGATGGAGCAGGAAGTAGAGCCAGGAAGAACCAGGCTGAAGTTAACACGACCATAGGTTACTAGGCAACTCTGAGAACTCTACCTTCTATCAACAAAGCCTATTTTTCAGGACTGTTGGTGGGAAAAAACTCCAGGAAGGTGTGCTGAACAAAACACTTTGAACTGGTGGAAAGATGAGATATAGACTCAATCAGTCAAATAAAAATGAAGTATAATTACATGACTTCCACCGACATCATGAAATAGTAATAATAATTCACCAGTTCGATTGTTTGGGGAGGACAGAACATCTGAAGCCCAGAAGTATCGTTCTGCAATAGGTCAGCTTTCTGGGATGGCCTTCCGTTGGTGGTTTGATTGGCTCTGACATTATCCACTTCCAGAAGAAGTTTTAAACAGGATTCTCCCAGAGAGCACTTAGGGTGTGGCACTTATCTAAGTCAGTGGGTTTCTAGGTACTTTGATGCAATCTTATTTAACTTTGATGTAGGATACCAAGATTGAGCTGAGCTATCAATTCATTTGAGCTAGTTTGGTATAGTAGTTAAGGCATCAGGCTAGAAACCGGGAGACCATGAGTTCTAGTCTTGCCTTAGGCATAAAGCCAGCTGGGTAACCCTGGGCCAGTCACTTCTCTCAGCCCTAGGAAGGAGGCAATGGCAAACCACTTCTGAAAATCTTGCCAAGAAAACTGCAGGGACTTGTCCAGGCAGTCTCCGAGAATGGGACACAGTTAAATGGATTAAAAAAAAAAATCAATTCACACCACCACTGTCAAAATGGAGAGCTGAAAAATCCTAATGGAGATCCAGCTTTCTTTCCTCAACATCCCCTCCCCTCCCCTCCCCCAAAACCAGCTTAATAAGGACTGAGAGTACCTGGTGAATACAGAATGCTCTGATTTGGTGGGGCGGGGAAACTTCAGGAGGTTGATTGTACCATCTTCCCTATAGTTTAGTAATCAAATTCCCTATCATTTAATATGTAAATCACTTTGAGTAGGATTGTAGCTAAAAATCTCCATATCTATTTAAGATGGAAGCTTTGGGGCCACACAAAGATTTGCCAAAGTGCCAACACTTTTAGAAAGCTGAGACGCCAAAGCACCCCATGGTTAATGGATACAGAATACCGGTGGACTAGTGGCGTGAATATAAAACTAAAAGGAGAGGCTGAGAAAGGGCATGGCTGGCTGTTTGAGGTCCTTAACATCGTGCTGAGATCTTTGCTGCAGGTATAAAGTGTTCTCTGTTAATTGACAACAGATCTGGACATGTGGTTGCTAGGAAGGCAAATCTTCTTTTCTACCCTTTAGTGAAGGTTTCAAACACAGTGGGACCTTCTGGACTCTTCAAGCCTATCACCATTTTTCAGGTCTTCTTTAAGCAAAGGAGTAAAACAGCCATATGCACCTCTGTATGAGTCAGTCTCAGACACTTGTCTTTAAGAGTGAGTCCCACCAAAAAGACCTCACCATGGTAGTTACCCTCCAGATGTATGGATGTCAACCCTCAGAATTTCTTTGCTGTTGCTAAGAATTCTTTCAACTGGAATCCACACACCCAGAGGGGGTTCTCTGTAGGAAAGGCTGAAATCGATGCAACCCTGAGCTGCCCTGACAGTTTCTAGTCTTTTGTTTCTGGGAACCCATGGGGGGGAAATGACAGAAATATTCAAAGAACCATAGAGACAGAAAAGGCTATTGAGGCTTTCAAGCCTAATCTGTTGCTCAGTGCAAGAATCCAGGTTAAATCATCCCCAGTGTAACCTGCAGTAATTGCTCTCATTGTCTAACTGTTCTCGCTGAATGAATGCCTTTTGTAATATTCAAATTGGAATGTGCCTTCCTGTACCTTAAGACCAAACTCTAGTGTTTTCCAACCTTGTTAAATTTAGGATGTGTGGACTTCAGCTCCTAGAATTCCCCAGGCAGCATGGCTGGCTGGGGAATTCTGGGAATTGAAGTCCACACAACTTCAAGTTGCCAAGGCTGGGAAACACTGTTCTAAAGCATCTCTGGTAAAATGCAAATCTTCTGTCCCCTTCTACAGATTTGCTCCCCACAATGAAGGCCAAACCTGTAGGATAACTACCAAGTAAAAGGTAAAGGTAAAAGTTTCCCTTGACATTAAGTCCAGCCGTGTCCAACTCTAGGGGGCAGTGCTCATCTCCGTTTCAAAGCCGAAGAGCCGGCGTTTGTCTGTAGACACTTCCGTGGTCATGTGGCTGGCATGACTACATGGAACGCCGTTACCTGCCCGCCGAAGCGGTGCCTATTAATTGACTCACATTGGCATGTTTTCGAACTGCTAGGTTGGCAGGAGCTGGGACTAACAATGGGAGTTCACCCCGTCACACGTATTCGAACCGCCGACCTTCCGATTGGCAAGCTCAGCAGCTAAAATGAATGGAATGAACTATTATATTAATACACTCAGTGCACTATAAATATATCCAATTGCCTCTATTTCTGTTCTGGCTAATTTTCTGGCTGACTCCTTGTCTTCTCTCCCAGTCTTCCAAACACAGATGTTGTGAATGTATCCCAATTCCACTAGAAGAACACAGATAAAATGCTACTGGGGGTGATAAAACATGTTATAAACAGTATTCTATTTATTCCACAGACCTTGCTGTTTACAATATGCCTCCTCAAACTGGTCAAGAATCCACATTAGCAAACAAGAAGATAAACCAATTGAGTGATTCCTTTAAAGTGATTGCCTGGAAAATATCCTATGCAGGAAGGCTGAAGATTCAATTCCAGTAAAATAGAGGAAGCCAGAATCAAATCCTTAGTGGATCATGGTCCTGCTGATGTTCTAAGAAGGGCAGAGTTGGGACTACTGTAGCTATGAGTTTCCATAGTTTTCTTGAATTTTCTCCAGTAACAACTCAGCTGGTTTGGTTTTCTGTAGCAAGGTGAACTGGGAACTTGATCACTTGTTCTATGGGATAGCTCTTTAACTACATTGATAGGAGAAGAATCCATTGCAGTCAACTCTGGGCTGTTTTAAGGAATGTATATGATTAACAGATAACAGATTAACAGATAACATTAACAAATAACATATAACAGATTAACATTAACAGATTAACAGGGATGTGGTGGCGCTGTGGGTTAAACCGCTGAGCTGCTGAGCTTGCCGATTGGAAGGTCGGCGGTTCGAATCCGCATGACGGGGTGAGCTCCCATTGCTAGTCTCAGGTCCTGCCAACCTAGCAGTTTGAAAACATGCAAATGTGAGTAGATTAATAGGTACCGCTTCGGCGGGCAGGTAACGGTGTTCCGTGTAGTCATGCCGGCCACATGACCACGGAAGTGTCTACGGACAAATGCCAGCTCCTTAGCTTTGAAATGGAGATGAGCACTGCCCCCTAGAGTTGGACACGACTGGACTTAATGTCAAGGGAAACCTTTACCTTTACCTATATGATTAACAACAGAAACAGACTCCTTACTAGATCTGCTTGCATCTTGTGTCTTTCTAAAACAGAGGTGGGGAAGCTGTGGTCCATTATATATTGCTAAAGTGCAAGTCTCATCAATGCCAACCAGCATGGCCAGTGGTTAAGGGTTCTCAGAAATGTGCAATTCAGCAACTTCTGGAGAGCTCACTAACTAAAGGAGGCATGCTCTGTCCAGGGTGCTGATCACATGGGGTCCTTGCTTCATACACCCTCCCTGCCCATCGGAACACTTTGCTACTTCTTAATAAATGGTTGCCCCAGTAACAGACATGATGTGGTCTGGCACAAAACTCTGCTCACTAGAGTTGATTTCATTTCTAAGTCAGCCTAATCACCTTGTGGCTCAAAGCAGCATATAAAGAGGATTAAAAACATATGTCAATAAAAGGGAGAGGAATAGCAAACAACCACAGCAGAGGAAGACAAAAACTAAAATCCCTCATTCCATAGAGAGAATGTAATGCAGAATACTTGCTGGAAACTAACCGACGTAACATCTACATCCTGTACTAAAGCCTGTCCTCTAAAGCCTTCTTCCCATCCCAAAGATGCTTCTCTCCATGTGCCCCATTCCCCAGCTGCTTTAGAATTTATTTCAGCGGTGCTTTTGAGCATATTGTATCACTGCAAGTTCATGGAGGTTGCTGTTCTTGACTCTCCTGTCCTCTCTCATCACTGCTGTCCAGTGCAATGGAAACTGAATATAGAGAGTCACCCATTGCTCAGTACTAGAGGAGTCAGAAGAATGGCTGGTGAGTGGCATAGTTCTTGCACTGGGAAGCATATGCCAGTGGGTGTCAAAGGATCCCCACAACATTCACAGTTCAATTTCAGTACTGATGAAATAGTGCCACACCAACTTGAGATCAAGGCCATCAAGTCTTTAATAAACCATTTAACTGCTGCAAGAATGGAAGAGGGGCAGAGAGATTATCAGTGTTATAAAATGAGTTTGATCCCTCTTTAATAGGTTTTTAAACCAGAGCAGCTGAGCCAGAAAAGCAGGAGAGAGGGGGGGGGAACCTTTTTCCTTGGTAGCAGGCAACACATTCCTCTTTGATCCAATTGCAAGGAAGTGCCACTCACAATATGAAAAGCTCTGAACAGCAAGCTTCTGTATTAGATTGGATATGTGTCTATATTATGTAAATTGTAACTGCTCATTACTGCATGTTTCACAAGCCAACTAAGTCACTCAGTGGCTGTATGAATTCATAAACAGTTGTAATTCACCTCCAGTGTGGCATGAAATAAAACTGAAGATTGTATGCAGAATAAAAAATGGGACCTGATGAAAGTTAGTGAGCTGTATTCTGAAGAGAATAGAGCTTACAGCTGCTATAGGAATTACTTACTTTATAAAAAATGGAGTTCAAACAAATCTTTATGGCTTCAACAGAGTATATGGGCAATCAACACCACAACTACCTACCTGGAACAAACCAATAGTCCATCTAATGAAGCCATAACTGATACTTCTGGAAGAGCCTGGCCATAAAACCAACTGCTTTTTTACATTGGCTATTCACCATTGGGCAGCTATTGATTATACACCATCAAGTCCACAGTGACTCTTAGCAACCGCATAGATAAATTTTCCCCAGGAGACCTGTTTCCAACCATGTCCTTCAGGTCTTCCAGTGGTGCACCCATTGTTGCATGATGTGTCTGAAGTAGGATCGTTTGAGCCTGGTCATTTGTGCCTTGAGTGAAAACTCTGTGTTGATCTGCTCAATGCTCCATTTGTTTGTTTTCCTGGCTGCTGTGGTGTTCTCAGGAGCCTTCTCCATCACTAACATTCAAAAGCATCAGTGGGGATATTCCATTAGGGGTGACTGTTTAGCCTCCCTGCATTTGTGTATTGTTTGTGAAATGACCTCTAAGCCAAAAGTGAATGAATCCGTAGACCTCTAAATATTGTTATTGCTACAACACTTAACATGCCCAACCAGCCTGGTCAAGAGAGAAGGGGGATGCAAAGATTTCCTACACTAACTCTTAGCCATAGTCTGTGGAGCTACTAGGTTTTCCTGAATTCATGTTCCTCATCTGGTCTGAGTTATTGGTACAAACATCACCCACCTGCTTCATGAGAACTGCCAACACCACCAATAAAGGGTAATCTCTTGAGGCAATGAAAAGCCATCTTTTTGGCCAACGTACATTCAGTCCAACCTGCTTCTCACATCTCAGCATGATGATCTCCAAGCCAGTATAAACCAATTCATTTTATTACTCTTCCATTTAGAGATGGGGGGTTACCAATATCTCACCTAAAGGAGTTACAACATAATGGACAAGATGCAATTCAAGCAATGACCAAAAAGAAAAGGCAATTTCATTACAAGCCAGATGGAAAACGGAATAGGGCCCAGTCACAGGGAATCACATTATTTTTATCTTGCTTGGTTGCTTTCTAAAAATCCTTGAGTTCTAAATTTGTCCTGTAGTCTCTTACCTCTTAACTCTAGTAACCTAATGATGTTCCATGTATACATTTCATACCTTAGGGATGGTATCAACTGCAACCCAGAAAATTCCATTGTTTTGCGTTTCTGTTTGTGTGTATGTGAATGTGTTTGTGCACTGGCTTCCACTTAAGCAGAATATTTTCATGCTGCAGATTTAGAGATATTTTAACCCTTTAAAAAGATCTGCCTGAAATAGGGATCTGGTCCAATAAGAAAGAGAGAACAGCTAGCTCTGTTTCTTTTAAAAATCAAATAAAACTGCGTACATCATAGACGTGGCTATAGGAAAGCTATTAATTTTGAGAAGGATAGATTAAGATGAAAAAACAGTTTAGGAGTTGTTTGTTATGTATTCTGCTCTACTGCTATCAGAGCTACAGAATGTGCAATTGAATTTGATAAATGATGGGTATGAAACACCAGCAAACCAAGAATTTAAAACAAAAAGGACTTGCCAAGGAAGAGCCCAACACTGTATCTTCCCAGGTCCCATAAACTCCATCAAAAGGTATATTATTTCTGTTCCTGAGAGAGAGAATGGGCAAAGAACACTGCATATGTGCCTTCTGAAAAAGCAGTCTGATTGATGTGGAAAGGTTTCCCATTCATTAGATCAGGGTTTCTCAACCAGGACTCCGTAGAACCTCAGAGATCCATGAGGGGTCACCAGGGCTTCCCTGGGAGCTCATGATTTATTTAAAAATGTGTTTCAAATTTGGGCAACTTCACATGAAAGAGGTAAGTTTCATTCTTTATTTTCAGTTGAAGAACACTGTGAATGCATACATACAGGCCTGCCCATGAAACAAATAGAATGCTGTAACTCCTGGCCTATATTTAAGCCTGAATGTGCCAGGGTTCCCCGAGGCCTGAGAAATATTTCAAGGGTTCCTCCAGGGTCAAAAAGTTGAAAAAGGCTGCATTAGATGCTAGATCCATATCCCCTGGGGAGGAGTTCTCCATTTTTGAGGACTCACTGGTCATGTTCCCAGAAAATGAATAAACTATCACCCCCTCTCCTAATCAGTAAATTCATCAGCAGTTATTAGCAGTAAATGATGATTGGGAATTGACATCCCCATCTTTTTAAACTGTCCTCTCAGCTATTACAAAGTAGACTAGGAAGCTATCACTTCCATTGTACCAATCAAAGCAAATATTTGTAGCTCAGGGTTGAACTGTGGAGTCCTACCAGTACACTCCCTTGCCAGCAATCAACACCCAGATATGCAAAAATCAACACTAGGATTAACACCAGATGAACCATCAAACAGCACAATACACCCTAATCAAGGAACTATTAATTCAGGCAATCAACCCAGCAGCAAACAACAGCCCAATCAAAGAACTCCCAAGGAGAGAACAACACACCCACCAACACAAGCAGGGCAATCCACTATATATATAAACTGAGAGCAAGGCCCACTCCCTCTTCACACTGAGGATGTTGCCTAGTCTGGCAATGAAATGTCTGCAAGAAAACAACAAGGCTCAGAGAGCACCAAGGACTCCACACTTCCTCTTGTACTACCTTTTTCTCTTCCCTCCCCCATTTATTTATTTCTGAGTTTTAGAGGCCATCTGAATCCACAATGACTCTGGGTGGCTTACACCGAATAAGAACAACAAAGAAAACAAAATAGAGTGAGAAAATCCCAGGCATCCAAACAAACCTACTCCCTCTAACAAAAATGTCACCTACAGGGTTCATCAAACACCTTATCCAAGGCCTGGAGATCAGCCATGGTGACCCAATTTGGGTTGGTACCTTCATGGACAAGTCTGAGCTGGAAAGAGTCTTACTTGCTTCTCACTCACTTCTGCTCCTTTATCAGTCCGGACACCAATATGCAGCCATGGAGAACTAAACCGACATCAAGCTGAATACGGAGTTTTGTTAGGGTTTTGCCTTAATCTTAGGAGAGATAGGGGTTAGTTAACTCACTGGCCAACTCTTCCCATAGGAATACAGAAGGAAATGGATTACCTGGATCCTTTTCAGTTGAGATTCAGACTAAGACAGGAGCAAGACAGCACTGATGATACTTGAGGATGATCTCTGGCAGGAGCGGGATGGAGGTAGTACATCTATCCTGGCCCTGCTTCAGAGGTTTTTGATACCATCAATCATGGTATTCTTCTGGACTGGCTCCAGAGATTGGGAGGCACAACTGTGTGTAGGTTCTCCTTTCTCTGGGGCTTCTTCAAGTTGAATTGATGGAAAATGGGGAGATTTAACCCATGCCCCCTTCGCTGTGGCATCCTCAGGCCCCAACACTCTCCCCACTCCTAATTAACATCTACATGAAGCTACTGGATGAGGTCATCCAAAAGCACAGGGTGAGGTACCATCTGTGATGCTGTAGAGATTCTGTCTCAATGTCTGGAGGGTGTGGTGGTCTGATGGGGAAGAACAAGATTCAGCTCAACCCTAGCAAGACTGAGTGGCTGTGGATTTTAGGCCTCCCTGGGTTGTGTTTTTCTATCTTTGGTTCTGGTTGGGGTGGTACTACTGCTGTGCACTTTGGGGTCCTCCTGGACTCACAGCTCCTGTTCAAAGAGCAGATGCAGATGTAGCCAGGAGGGCTTTCACGTAACTTCGTTTTGTGCACCAGCTGCACCCTTTCCTAGAGTGGGAGGCACTGCTCACAATACTCATGCCTTAGTCACTTCCTGAATGGGCTACTACAGTGCACTCAACACGGGGCTGCCCTTGAAGGCCATCTGGAAGCTGAAGCTGGTCCAAAATGCAGCGGCATAGGCACCCATGTTATACCTCTGCCCCACACAAGCTGCACTGGCTCCCAGGGGGCTTTCAGGTGGAATTCAATGTGCTGATTGCCACCTATTCAACCTTCCATGGCACAGGGCTGGGTTCTCTGCAGAAGCAGCTCTACTTGGTTGTTTCTACCCATCCCACCAGGTCCAGCAGGAGGGTCATTATGCACAAGGTCCCTTTAGTTAAGGAATGTAATCTAATGGGACCAAGGAACGGTGTCTTTTCTGTTTCAGAGTCTACCCTGAGGAACACCATACCCTGAGATTAGATTGGCCTTCACTCTTCTGGCCTTCCATAGAACACTTAAAACTTTAATGTGCTCCAGGACCTAGGGGTCAAGAAGTTAAATGGCCCATTGAGAGATTTTGTTTATTTGTGTTTACCCTTTATGACTGTTGTAGGTTTTTACTCTTTTTAATAGTGTTTTTACATGTTGTTAGCTGCCCAGAGTCACATCTGCAAGATGGGCAGCCATTTAAATCAATTAAATAAATAAATAAAGTGTAATCCATTTAACTTTACTTACATAAGACTAGATCTGTTTAGTACCAAATCTAATCACTTTGGACTTAGCTGACTGGTCAATGTATCCCTCTTTAGAGTTCCCATGGCATATTTTGTCCTATCCACTCCATTAAGTGGGCTTTCGGAAGATGGCTGCTCTCAGTATTTCGGAAACTTATTCTCCAGTTTTGGGAAGATTCTGATTTAGTTTGCTTCAAGAGAGCCCAGTTTTGCCAACTTCTCCTAGCCCTCAAATCAGCCTTAACTGGTTTATGATTTGGTCAAATTCAATACAGGTAGTCCTTGCTTAACAACCATAAATGGGCCTGCTAAGTGAAGTGGTCATTAAGCAAATCTGATCTGATTTTACAACGCTTTTTGCAATGGTTGTTAAGCTAATCACTGCAGGTGTTAAGCGAACCACGTGGTCATTAAGCAAATCACTCAGTTCCCCATTGATTTTGCTTGCCAGAAGCCAGCTGGGAAGGTTGAAAATGGTGATCACATGATCACGGGATGCTGCAATGGTCATAAATGTGAACTGGTTGCCAAGCACCCAAATCATGATCACATGACCATGGGGCTACTGTGATGGTTGTGTGAGGACCGGTTGTAAGTTGGTTTCCCTAGCACCGTCGTAAGTCTGAACCATCACTAAACAAATGTTGTTAAGTGAGGACTACCTGCACCACTCTTTAGAACAAATATACAGCAAGTACTAAATTTCTGCCAATATTTTTCTTCCTTTCTCAAACAGAGGTATGATGTACTAAGCTGCAGGAATAAAGATTCTATCACAAGTGTTATCAATTCCAGCTGAGTTTTTCTTACATTACTTATGTTTACATGCATAACTTCTACCCTGCTTCCAAAAGCTTTCATTACATTTACAGGATGTCAACACTTCCAAGCTCCACTGGACATGTAATCATGTGCTTAATTGTTCTTTTAAAATATAATCAAATAAAGCCAGGAAAATAATCATAACAGAGAATAACCGTTTTTAGCATTCAGATACCCCCCCCCCAAATAATCATAACCAAGCAGGCAATCTCTCTTTTTTTTCCTCTCTCAAACCCCAGCTTCCAACACAGACAGCATTTTTCATCTCCTGCCTGTGGAAGAATAGTGTCAGCAGAATTGTGTGCAGGTGCTGACATTGCTAAAGTTTATTCACGGAAATTATGCTGAATTTCAGCCACTCAGTTATACTTATTATGCAGCACCGAGATTAGCAACACCATTAACACTGGAAATGACTTCATTCAAAATCTGGCATGTTCCAAATTCTCCAGAGGACAGTAAGTCTTCAATTAGGCTTTATCTTGTTCACCTGCTCTTTATGGTTGGCATGATGTGTCTTGGTGGGACAGGAGTTTTTTATATGTTCCAAAAACTACAACTTCCTTCATGCCCTAGAAGCATGGCTGGTGATGAAAGATGCAGGAATAATGGCTAGAGGGCTCCAGAGTTCATCTCCTTGGTGCAGAATGATGGGGCTCACACATTGATCAACATCCTCCTTCAGTTCTCCAGTTGACTTGCATACGAGCAGGAGATCTGCAGGGGAATTGCTGTCACTCAAGTATAGGTACAATTCTATGTTCCTGGATATCCAGTTTTATTCAAATGTCCAGACACTAGAAGAAACATACTTGCATGCCAGTGAATGTGGGTGTATCTTCCCTCCATATTTTCTAGTTGAAAACTGAATGATCTGAGATGTTAAAAAACAAGATACAACTCAATATAGATCACCTTGTCCATGTTGGCCCATGGGAGCCAGAAACATTTCCTTCTTTTGAAGCTGGCTTCTCACACTACGAGAATACTGCGCCAATGCTACTGGGCAAAGCCATTGTGAAGCCAATTCAGAATGAGGGGACCCACCAACCACTTACTTCCATCGGTCTTGCAGCACATAGGCAAAAATAAAATTTAAAATAGCCCAAAAGTCCTTGAAAGCACAACTACTGCTGATATCCAAGGTTGTTCCTAAGTAATTTTAGACCCCAAGCTTGTAGGACATTTTTTGTTCTCACATTCCACAGTTCATTCTCCCCACTTTCCATACTTTACAATTTCTACAATGAAGTTGAAGTACTGATTGCCAAACCTGATTCTTAAGGGGAGAGGGAGGGGGAGGGACATGATATCTTTTAAAAAATCTTCATATATTTTTCAGAATGTCTGAAGAAACCTAAGATTTCTGAAACAGCTGGTGGCCAAGATGGATTCTCCCCTGGTATGCACACCCCAAAAGCCCATATCTCCAATATTATGTTCCTGGTGTAAAAGTTTTGTATTTGTATATTCCTGTTCCACTTCCTGGAACAGGCAAATCTGTATGCAGGTGAGAAAGACTTGGGACTTAATAGATGTTAACAACCTGGGTGGAGAAGACATTATCATTCAGTCCATAAAATTACTATGCATGATTTGGAACAATGCATTCTTCTAACTTAAATCTTTTTCCAACAAACAGGAGGGAAATACAGTTCCATGTATATTGTCTTTGCAGTTTTGATTTCCAGTGCACCCATGGTTTTAAAAAAGGAAGGGAGGGAGGGAGGGAGGAAGGGAGGGAGGCAGGCTGGCTGGCTGGCTGGCTGGCTGGCTGGCTTGTCCAGGGATCCTGAACCCTGGCAGTCCCAATGGGACTGTGCTTCCCAACTCATGTATAATCTTCATTTTAATCCCATACCTGGTTTTCTCACCTATCTAACATGATGGCTGGCTGACTTTATTTATTTGCTTATTTAGGTTTTCCAAGCTCCCTCCCAGCCCCTTGCATGGTTTGATGAGCATTGCTGCAAAAAAAAGTGCTCCTGAAAAAGCTTTTCCTTATTCACAGAAGTCAAACAGCCCCCATATTGAGCTCATCATAATATGACACACCTAACAGTCGCTCAACATACAAAATGGATATACCAAGGTCTCTAATGAATTCATGCAGGGGCCCTTTCTGAAACAAGTCCCTGCCTTTGATGAGCAAATCACAGGCCTGTCCATGTCTCACATCCAGACTTCTGTGAACATTTAGTCATTTCCAGTGCACTCAGCTCCAAGCAGTGCAAGATCCACCTGTCCATGTATAAAGAAGATGCCATGTGATGGATGAAGAAAGAGCCCCAAACTGAAAGAAAATGCAGTAGGGGAAAAATAGCAGTTTTAGATTCTAATCCATTCAGCAAAATGTTTCAACTTACTGGACCTTGTGGGCCAGTCCTGGTGTTAGAAGCCAGTTCCACAGCATCAGATTTATGGCCCTGAAATTAAGAGAGAGAGGGGGGAAAGGGTATGAGAAACAACATTTGACAAAGATGGCTTGTCATCTTCCCCTCAAGGTCTCCAATGATATTACAGTGTATGAAAACGAGGGAGGTTTATCTGCTTCTTGGGAGAATAAATAGTGTCTCCTTCCACCAAACAGAGAGAGAAAAAGCTTACGATAACCTTATCCTTAAGAGGTAACAAACAACTTTGATTTCTTGCCTTTTTCTTCTTTTAAAATAAATTTTATTTAAAAGAAAGATATATTTTCAAAAAAAGATAATATCTATCAACAGACAGATAATGACTGAAGTTATACAACTAATGCTTGATATAACTCTAGTAAAAGGTACCAAGCAGAAGACACTGATGTAAAAAAGAAATATACATTTGTAGGCTGAATGCCAACATCTCCACCCTATTATTTATAAATATTAAAAAAGAAAAAAAGAAAAACACCCCTAAAATTAATATAAAATATTTAATTTTCATGCCTTTCTTGTTTACCTCAAAAGTCTTTCTGCTTGGGCTGAAAAACCAATCCCCTAGAACTTCCTGCAGGAAGTCACTTGTTAGTTCTGTTATATTTTTAAAAATACAAGAAGGAGAGAATGGTGTAGTGAGAGGCATCCATCTCAGAGAACCCATTTCCTTGTAGTATATGGTAATTCCCAGTAATTTAGATGGACTTAAAAGGGTGTTGCGCAAATTCATGAAAGATAGGACTACCAAAATCTATTAGCTGTGATGGTTGCTTGCTATGTTAGACAACTACTGTTAAGTACCAACTGTTGGGCAGTAACATTGGAAGATAGGCATGGGATCATGCTTGTGAGCTTCCTGAATGCCCCTGGTTGTCCCCTGTGGGTTCTGGTTGTCCAGTGCCCCTGGTTGTCCCTCAGGGTTCTTCTCAAGTTCTTCTGCCAGCCCAGTCACTGATGCCAGGTCTGTTATTATCATTAGCCCTCACCTCTGGGCTGTGGGGTCCTGGATCTTTGCCTACACATTTGGACCTAGATACACCATTGCATTGACACCATGCCTATCACTGTCATTCTAGTCCTTAATTGTATTTCTTCCCTTGCCACAACTTGTGGTTACAACGAGAACCCTAAGAGGAAATTTGGGACTGCCAACAAAGTCAGCCACATTTTGCCATGGTCAGTGAAGTAGCTGCAGTTTATTCAATTAATCTTGGCTAAATAAACTTTGCTTTTATGTGCTATGTCAATTCTATCAGAGACTTAAGCCTGATATATATTTAGGCCAAGCTGGATTGCCAAAAGATAATCTCTTGACCATATACATCACTGCCCATTATCTGCCAAAGGAAGGAAGGAAGGAAGGAAGGAAGGAAGGAAGGGAGGGAGGGAGGGAGGGAGGGAGGGAGGGAGGAAGGAAGGAAGGAAGGAAGGAAGGAAGGAAGGAAGGAAGGAAGGAAGGAAGGAAGGAAGGAAGGAAGGAAATTTGAGCTTCCTTCTCCCAGATGCTAAAAAAAAAAGGCATGTATCCCTCAGGCTAAGAAATCAATGCAAGTGAGAACAATAACACCTTTTCTGAATCAGACAACTTTCTAGCAATACATACAACAGTCTCTATCATTTATTATCATGTAAATTGTTTCACATTGCATGAAAGGAAAAAAAACACTAATCTCCCTTCAGAAAGTCATAAAATAAAAAGTCAATTTCAAGGTCAATTTAGCCTAAGTGTCACCCTTTATGTAACTTACTGGCCCTTCAGAAAAAACTACGGCTAGCATCTATAAATGCAATACACACCCCTGTTCGAATATAACTTTCCACTCCTGGGAAAACGTTTAGGGTGCTTTGACCTGAGTGCCTCCCCTGTTAATTGTGACCTGTGAGAAATATATTTCGGCCTGCTTTGTTAAGGCCATTATCAAAGGAACTTAAACTGCTTTACCTAAAGCATACATATAGTAGTGCATTTACACTGTAATTCCATAAGAACTCAGAAAGAGTATCAGAAGTAATGAGAAGGATCAGTTCCCCCATTGCTTCATTCATATTCTGGCAGCTGAGTTACCAATCAATTATTATGAACCTAAATAAGAGCATTCCTTTGTTTTCTTCTTTTGCAGGTTCTGAACATGTATATCATTATTTGGAAGGCTGTCAGGACAAGGTGACTCTTTTCTAACATGTGCACAATAGCATCAAAGGTCACAATGCATAGTTTGTCAAGATGCAACCTTCTCCAGCTCCAGCATTAGAAAAAGAAGTATCTGAGCGTCTAGGAAGATGACAGAGATTGGCTGTTTAATCATGCTAGATCCTCAAATTGCTTAGATATTGTCTAGGAGGGAAATGTAATACTCCTGGTTAGACTTAACTGTCTGGCAGTTACTAATCTCATCTTGATTCTCACAAAATGGCTTCAAGAAGGAATGCAGCAAAACACTACTAATCTGCAGAAGTAGAGATGCAATTCTGGATTGTCAGGTCAGGAGTCTGCCTCTGATTAAGGCTTTGTGAAGCTTCAAATGTGTGTTTTTCTTTGACAAACCTTTAAACCAAGTGCTCCCTTCACTTAGAAGACCAAAGCAAACCACCCATGTTTCTTGACTTCAGTGTGGTTCAGAACCATTCTAAGGCTTCTCTGCCCCATCAGATTTTACACATAGGAGAAGGCTGAGAGGAGCCTTCTCTAGCAGAGATGGTTGAGGGACATCCTAGGCTTGCAGCTCCAGATTCCCCACAGCCATGCAGAAAGTCACCAGCCCAAAGTCCCTTTGGCACACACTCAAGGTTTTGCAGGCTGGGTGGTTGGAAAAGATCCTGAAGCAACGTATCTTGAGAGCATCTAGGCTAGAACTTTGGGCAAGGTGAATCTGAGAAGGGCTTTCTTCCACAGTAGCAGCCCAAAGCAATTTGAGACCCCTGAACTGCTTCATCAAGATGAATCAGTTGGCTTTTCAATTTTGGTGAAGCAAATCAGGTTGACTCCATGAACAAAATTGCTTCATTGAAGAAAATCTGGTACTTTGTACTCATCTAGCTTGGATGGTTGGATGGATGGATGGATGGATGGATGGGGGCGTTAATTAACAATTTTTCAGCCACTTCAATTTCTACTTCTCCTCAACATCAGGATGCTACCCTTTACCTATCATATCATTCTGCCTCCATAAGTTTTGGCTACATCATTTCTCTCCTTCCACCAACTGAATCATATCATCATATTTGATAAAAACTATCAGTCATTAGGAAGTATCTGAAAACATTCTTGTAAACCTCTTCCAACACTGATCTCCTGCAACCTAATGCAAACTTTTTGCTAAAAGGCATCTGAGATATATTAACAATATACTTAATTTATAATCACTATTTACTTTAAACCACACGCATTAGCTTCTGGACCTCAAAAGTCCTGAAATAATTAGTAACTTTGTCCCCATGAAAATATTATAGATTACAGTGTGTAAACAAATCAAGAAATAATTGGAAATCCTTTAGCCAAATTCTCCCTGGAGACAGTGAGATGGTTAGTAGCAAGTAGTTACCTGAAGCTTATTCAGATTTTAACAAAAAGACACAAGTATATTGCATATATGGTATCAAGCATAATATTAAAAAATACTTTAAAGTTGGGTTAAAAAACGAACAGTAAGGGTAAGCTGTAAAAATAAGTAGCTTTTATATTAACGTTTATTAATGTTAAGGTTTTTAATGAAAGACCTTAACAATGTAAGAGGACAAGAAATAGGAGGAAATCTTGACAGAGAAAGGGCAAATTAAAGACATGTGGTCTAAAAGCCACAGGCAGAATTCAAACAGCTGGGTTCAGATACCCTGGTATGCCACACAAACTTCGGATTTTTTTTTAATGCAACTATTATGTAAAAAATTTTTAATGCAACTATTATGTAAAAAAAAGCATTTTGCAATGCTTGTAAAATGTGTAGCCCATGATTTAGACCATGTTATGCAATCCAGTTAGAAATCTGCACTGTATTTCTGCAATAAAGCTTGGTTAAATAAACCATAGCTTAGTGTCACATATGGAACCAGCTGTCATTTCTGAAAAGCATCCTTTAAGATGAAATGAATTTTAAGTGCGGAACTTATGAGAAAGTATATTAAAAAGTTGTGTGTTTAACTACAACTTCCCTATTTTGCTTTAAAAGAATAATTTAAAATTTCAAAAAAAAATGTTATGGCATGGATTAATAAAACTGCACCTGACCCAAAAAGCTAACATGGACTAGTCCGTTATCTCCTAGCTATCAGTTAATAAAAGACTCCAGTGGCTTGTTCAGAATGCAGAGCAAGGAAAAACATGGGAAGCAACACACATAGTTCAATGTGGGTTAAAAAAAATCCATGAATAGATTATAAAGGCCAGCTTCAAGAATAAATGTTATGCTAAAGGTCAGGTGAATTACTATTTATACTGGAAAGGCCAAGCCAAGGAGTTATGTCCTTTGCTTTTAATATTTAATCATTAATTTAAATTTCAGTTCCCTCCATTCCTTGAGTTCTGGAGTTCTTCTTACACATTAAAAAATGTTTCTTTGGATATAAACAATACCATTTTTGTGATTTGGGTTAGTGCCAAGCCAAAATACAGCTCCCAGTTGAATCCATGGATGTGGTTCCATTATTGTGGTGGGCTGCAGGAGACGCTGGTGTTTTTGTTTTTAACGATCATCTACTTGGATGCCAATAAAGCAATAAACAAGCATGTGGACTTTTGTCACAGATAGCAGGAAGAGACACAACCAGTCCTGACACCATCTGATGCATATGGAAAAACACCAGTGGGGAATGGGACTGAAGAACTTGATGTGCAAAAGCCCTCATGAAATAGTAGTAATAAACAACAAATGGGAACCACAATTCACACAAATAATTTGAGGGAGTGGTGCTGCAGATAAGTTACACAATCCCAGCATTTCCTGCCAGGAAACATTCCCCTGGGCTGAAGATTGAAACATCACTCCAGTCCAGCAGCTCAAAAGCTGCTAGCCAAGGTTTATCAGCAGCGTTTGCCAATTAATTGTGTTGTGTTTGGTCATATATGTCTTTGTAACAATACAAAACAACACAACAACAGCAAAAGGCAAGTAAAGCTCTAAAGAGAGCAGCAAAAGTTTGCAGCCTAAAGCCATTAATGTTGCACAATCAACTGTGGCAGCTGGTTGAAAAGTTTACAGAGGCACCTCTGGAATGGGCAAAACACATGTGGAGCTTAAGTGGAGACTAACCAGAAAGGAGACCTAAAGCCCAGAGCAGATGTTGGAAGTGACAGTTTCATCCCAAGAATAGCAAGTGGCTTCTTGCTGGGGTTTTTGGGGGTGGGGGGTAGGGGGCAGGGGGATGGAGGAGGTTTGCACACTGAGCAAAGCTGCCGTGGATGAACGCAGAGGAAGAAAAGATCTTCAGCCTTGGGACGGTTCCAAAAGCAAGACAAAGGAGTGGGATTAATAAATATAGGATCTTCAAAATGAAAGAGATTAGATCTAAAAAGAACTGAATATGACTTTGTCAAGCATGATCATTCTGGCTTTCCTCTGGAAAACAGAAGAGGAAATTTGCTAGTAAAATTGTAGAATCATGGGGTTAGAAGGAACCTTCAAGGCCTTCTAGTCCAAAGCCCTATCCAGGGCAGGAACCCTCAGGCCATCCCAAATAAATGGCTATCCAAAATTTGTTTGAAAGCCTCCAGTGACAGAACTCCATGAGATGGGCTGTTCCACTGCTTATTAGCTCTCCTAATCATGGCATTCCTCCTTATTCCTAGTTTGGTTCTCTCTCTGTAAAGCTTCCAAGTTCTCGGCTTAATCTTGGTCACCATGGAGAAAAATCCATGACCTCTTCCCTGGGGCCTCCCCTTCATGCATTGGAAGACTGCTGTCATGTCTACCCCTCACCCTCTCTTCTTTAGACTAAACAACCCCAGCATCGTTAATCATCCTTCATAAATTCTTCAACACAGTCATCACGCTTCTCTGAACTGTTTCCAGTTCCTCGCCATCCTTCTTGTATTACAGTGACCAAAACTGGACTTAGCATCCCACATGCAGTCTGACCAGCACAGCACAGAACTGAACTATCACTTCCTGCAATCTCAACACTACACCTCCACTGATGCAGCCCACTGCGTCCGCCCGTTTGGTACCTGCTGCCCTTTGCTTATTCTGTGATCTACCAGGAAATCAAGATCCTTCTCACAAGCAGCAAGGGCTTTTTAACAAAAGCATATGTAGTTCTCAGAAGTTGAGATCGAGCATCATTTCAAGCCATTTTGATACACAGTTCTCCCCTTTTGGCCTTGCCTTAATTGTACAAATGCAGCGAGCGCCTCATTACGATCATTTTCATTTCTCCATCCTCAGAACAGCTTGAAAACATTCCATGATTTTCTTTTCCTTTGACAACTTTCAAATGCTGAGGCCAAGGACCATGTAATCACCCTGAACAACTGCCAGCCCAACAGTAATAACATCCCTTCACACAAAATAAACTAATATGCATGTTTTATATATTCCCTATCTTCCACCCATGTCCTTTCTTTATGCTTATTTTTCTGCCTTTGTGCAAAAATCTGTGCAGTTGTTTTGCAGAGTACTGCAAAGGCAACAAGTCAACTTTCCTCTTAGAAGACCTGCTAGAATGGCTGAAGCCCAGAAGCAGTTGGAGGCAAAAGTTCCTTCCGATAAAGAGATAGACCACCCACAAGCTCCACAGTGTCACAGCATTTCAGAGGTTTGCTGTGATTTCAAATATTCCACAGCTGAGCTGGAAATAAATCAGCTCAGCATTCAAGCACTGCAAATGTCACAAGATCCCAGCAGTGTACTGGAGTGGCAAAGTCTCCTTGTGGAAGCATCGGGTGCCTTTGTTGTTTCCATGGCATTTACGGTAACACCATCTTGACCACTAGCTCCAGGAGTGGCAAAACCAAACAACACCTGTTGTCCTCTTCCAAAAGACATTATATGCAAGAGGCTCAGCACATAATCACAGACTCTCCCCAGGACCTTCGTACATTGAATTAATCATTGGTTTGCTTAACCATATTCTGCTGAGTTGAGTTCAGCTATGCACTCAGTCATGTTTTAAAAACCACAGTGGCTGAATTCATACCATATACTAAGCTGAAGCAAACAAAAGAGTTTGTTTGTGGGACTGCTGCTTCCTGAGGGTATCTACCCATCCCATGTCAGATAGGCTGGGCACGCTCCAGGTCCCTTCTCTGAAATGTCATCTATTGTAACCCAGGAAGGCCGCCTTATCTGTAGCTGTCTGTGCCCTGCCCTTCCCCTGGAGATCCAGCTGGCCCCTTCCCTCCTAGCCTTGTGGAAGGCCGTGAAGAACCAGCTCTTCCCACAAACATTGCAGTAGAGTGAGGTTGGAGCCCATTAAGAAGGTCTGTTGAGATGTTCGTGTCAGTGTTACCTGGGGCACCAAGAGTTTTGATTGTGATTGGGGAGGGGGAGTTGCTGTTTTTATTGTTCTGGGAACCATCCGGGTTATCATATGGGCAGCTATGTAAGTCCTTTAAATAAATAAACCCACCCTACAGCTTAATGGATGAATCCACACAATTATCTGCCACCACCACCTTTTTAGACTGTGTCGGAAACAGCAGCAACACCATCAATTTTTCTTTCAAATTTCCCTAGTTTTCTCCCCTTTATTTTCAAAAGTCAATGATTAAAATAATTTTTACTAGTTCTACTGAAAAAGAAAAACCTTTGCAAATAGAGGTTTTACTAGCAATGTGGTATGCCCCACCCCACCCCCAGTTCCCTCAAAGATCTTTCTTTGGGACTTTTTTACCAACTCAGAAAGGGAAGGGAGGGAGGGAGGCCACCTGCCATATCATAAATCAAACTCAAAAATACACCCTAAAGATTGCCAAGGAATTCTGGAGCACCCAGGAGTGAAGTAGAAAAACAGAAGCCATTTCAGGAACCTTTCAGGAAACTGGGACAAGATGTCAACACAGCTCTGTAACACCATAGCCTGCTCTTTTCTGCTGAATATCTATTCCATGGCAAACCATGACGGGATGCCACATAAAATTTGGAAGATACCTCACCTTTCAACAATGACCCGATATGTCAAAACATTGCTCAGAAGTCTTGTGCAACAACTTTGGTTTTTTCCTGGAGGATTTAAACTCTGTGGGAAGTTACTCTGATGCATTGGCTTTGACCCCCTTTTCCTCCTCCATCATCCTGACTGCAGATTGTCATTAATGCGCTTAAAATTGCCCATTATCCAAAATTATCACTTTAAGTAGTATTTAATGGGTTGATTAACAAGCCTGCTTTAATCATCGATTCCAGAAGAACCAAAGAAGATTTTTGTAAACAGCCACTGCCATGTGATGGCCTGAGGAGCAAACAAATGGCTTTTAAGGGCATTTAGCCTTTCATTTGCTCAATAAAACAACCACAGATCTCCTTCCAATTTGTCAAGTGGGAATTAATAACTAGCCTAGGTTCCCAGCAAGCAGTTGTTGGCTGGAGTGCCTTTGTGCATGTCTTTCTTCAGAATCTGCTTCTCTGTACATGAGGAAACATCCCAGCTCCACTGATGGGGAGAAAGTCAAACAAACTTTCTGAACTGAAGGATAAGATAACATACACGCCCTTTGCTCTTCAGAAATGATAGCATTTGGAATGACGGCAGCCACAATGGTCAATCCAAAGTTCCAATCTATATCACACATGGAGTTTTGATCACACCCTCATGGCTTTTTTGGACCACACCCTGCAACGCTCCTGCTTCAGAGTAATCCACGGTCTGATGAAACAAGCTATAGGCTGAATGCACACAAACTCTTAAACTATAGTTTCTTGAACTACCTTGATTAAACAAACCCAAATTGTGCAAATTCGTACCACAAAGTAAATCATGAAACATGTTTTGCAAACCACACCGCTAAAGCAAATCATCTTTTAACTTTGCATGTTGTGTCAGCTGCCCGACAGTAGCACAAACCATGGCTTATCCTGAAGTATGAAGCCCACCCATGATAGCTTATTCAACAAGGATGACCTATATGTGGCCAACTATTTTTCAAACGGGGATCTATGCTTATGACAGAGCTCTGTGCTACCTCTGGTGCTGGACTGCTTGAATGTGTCAAACAGAGGAGTCTAATATACAACTGCCCCACTTAATATTGTTTCATCAATGCACAATCTTAAAGCCAAACCAAGCAAATGACATTACAACTTTGTGCAAAGAGTGAACCCAATTGCACACAACCATTTCAGGAGCCAATCTTACTGCATTAGCTCTTGGATTCCCAGTCCTTTTTCTTCTAAATGCAACAAAAGCTATAGGCAGTAATTTTTTTATGGTCAGGAAAGAGACAGGACACTTTTCCAAGGTTTCTCCCTCATTATTTCAAAAGACAGAAGAATTTCCAGCTCTAAAATAATCAGATGAAAATGCAGGGAAGTGGCAAATCAATTTAATATTGCAGCACAGTTAAATAATCTAGCAGCACCTCTTTCCTAGATTGCACTTTATTAAAAAGCTTGATCTTTTTTTCTCATCCCACCTCAACCCCTCCCTTGTCTTGTTTGACTTTCCCTCACTCTACCTGAAATGACGTATTTTCTATTTTTGGTGGGAAACTTACCCCCCCCCCCAAATTCCAAAATAATTGGTAACCACAATCAAACTGAAATATTTAAAATAATTTGAGTACAGTTGGGCACAAATGGCCTTTCCAAGTTTTTCAGCAAGCTGTAAAAAGAACAGTTGGAAGGATGTTTTCTCAGAATTGGGAAAGGATAAATTTTTCAACCATTTCTCCAGGACAGGATGTCTACATATTCAACAACTTCTTAGTGCTGATAGTAATATTGAGGCTAAAAAATCCCTACCACGAAAGATATTTTCTTGGTTTTAATGAAAATGTGAGGAGCCAGGGAAGATTCAGTAAGATCGTATTGTGACGCCATTGGGTGCATACGTCCAATGGATGCCACATTAGCAAATAAATTCAAGATCATCACACAGCATCCATAACAGATTTGTTTAAAATCCTCTTTTCCTTGCAAATAAACTTTGAAATAATACAAAAAGAGATAAAGAAAAGGCAGGCAATTTTCTCTGCCTGGCACTAAATTTTACTTTCCCTTTAACCAAGAGGACTTCCCAGAGTAGTAGACTTAATCATATAGTATTAGTAAAGCAGTTCTCACCTTCAAGCTTATGAATGAAGATGTATATGGGGGGGTGGGGGGGAGGGAAGGTCAGATATGTACTGTTTCTCAGTTTCTTAAATTGGCAACAAATTCCCCCAGAAGGTTCCAAGTGAATGTATTCAATATGTAGAGTGGGTCAAGTATTCCTCAACTGAAGGGATCAAAATTATTATCTCCTTCTTTCCCTTTAGGTTGATCACAGCCAAGGAAGTCACTGAGTCAACACACAGTAATTTAAATGTGTAATGTGTGAACTCAGCCACTATTCCTCTTAAAACAAATCCTGTTCTTTCAGTCTGAACCAGACAACTCTTCCCCATATATTAAGTTTCCATGTATGTTAAGCTTATATAAGCAGTTCTTGTCTCCTTTGATGTGGGTACAGAAATATCACATAAATAAGAGGAAAAGTGGTGAAACAGTGGGTTAAGAATATCTGTTCTCCAGGGCCATTTCAACACAAAGAAGCTAAATCTCAGTTTTTTGCTAGGAACAATCCAACAATCCTTCTTGCAACTACAGAAAAAAGTGACATGTCAGAAAATATTTTTGATTCTGTTTTGAAATGAAACACTCTTGATAAGCAACTGTATGAAAATCCCATACATTCAGTTCTACCCATGCCCTTGCAGCCTAAGGTCACCCCTGCTGTAGAGATAGGCACCATCATAGACCCAGAAGGTTATGACAACAGAAAATGCTGACCAAGTTTTTTTTTTCATTTCTAACCCATTAACATCATCAGATTTCTCTTTTGCCTCAGATATTTGGAATGTAAGAAGCTTGGTGATACCAAATGCATCCACCTTTTTACAATGAAAGCACCTTGTTATAAACAAAAATAAAAGTCTTGTAAATAGGAACATAGGCAGCATTTATTTTCCCTCCCCTCTCTCCCCATTTTCAGTGTGGTTTTAAAATAAAATTGCTAGCCCAAAGTCACTAGGCAAACTTCCATGGTGATGGAAAGGAAATCAAGGTTCAAATCCACTCGCAGCCATGGAAGTTCACAAAATGACTTTAAGCCAATCATAGATAGCATCTTCCACTTTACAAATTGACCAGGAAAAATAGAGTGTCCCAGTGGGTCATTTCTGTTAATATGTTTTCTACTACAGATTATGGTTACTATGGTAACTAATCATTTTGGCAG
The DNA here is from genome assembly GCF_035149785.1 of Candoia aspera. Taxonomy (NCBI): domain Eukaryota; kingdom Metazoa; phylum Chordata; class Lepidosauria; order Squamata; family Candoiidae; genus Candoia; species Candoia aspera. Next base: position 12,936,860 of record NC_086166.1, on the reverse strand, counting down.
GTGAAGAGGTTGAATTTAATTTTCCCCTTTTCACATGTTAATGGTTGCATTGCCTAAGGGGAGGAACTTGCCTGGACTTGTTTTAGTTTCAGTTTCCCTTCTGTGTAGGCTTGCAGAGAATACGCAGCTGAGAGAAATCTTTCCTCTCAGCAAACAGCCTTTGTTTGTTTTCTGTAAATAAAATTATTTTTATAGAAATGCCTGGTGTGTGACTTTTCTGATCTCTCCTGGGCCAAATGCTTTCTAGCACTCTGCCAACAATTTCTATCCCTGAAGGATCACTTGCCATCAAGAGGGCAGGCTCACTCCTTGGTGGATGGGCTATAATAGCAGATCATGGACAACAGGGATATAGGCAGTGTGAATCAAGACAAGCACTGCTTGGCTGAGCAAGAGATAGCAGAATGGACTGGACAAAGTTGCTGGGACACAAACAGAGTAACAGGAAGAAGACCCAAGGAGCAAGGGATGGGAATGGAGTTGCAGGCTGTGAAGGCTAGGGGGACAAGTCAATTGAATCAAACTGTGCACCATCTAGTAGACCAGGGTTTCTCAACCAGGGTTCTGTGGCACCCTTGGGTTCCACAAGAGGTCACGGGGTTTCCCTGGGAGATCACAATTCATTTAAAACATTATTTCAAATTCAGACAACTTCACATTAAAGAGGTAAGTTTCATTCTTCATTTGTAGTTTAAGAACACTGTGAATGCATATATACATGCCTATCTACGAAACAAATATAATACTTTTGTAACTTCTGACCTATATTTGAGCCTTGAATGTGCAGGGGTTCCTTCCCAGAGGCCTGAAAAATATTTCAAGGGTTCCTCCAGGGTCAAAATGTTGAGAAAGGCTGCAGTAGACTGTTCCATCTGGTTCAGTGTGCAAGCACTGAAAAGGAGGCACTGTCTGTCATGTTCACTGTTTCAACGTGCCTGGTACATCGTAACACTTCACATGTCAGTTGCTACTCACGTATTTGATTTGTAACACTTCACGTGTCAGTTGTTAATTGCGTGTTTGATTTGCAGGGAAGGGAGGCTTCCATACCCTGCACCGTTATCTCTGGGCTGAGGGAATGGAATGTGTTTGGGTTTTCTCAAATGTTCAAGGTTGTTTTCCCAGGGATGGTGAAGACAGTTACTGGCACCTGGGAGGGGGGTGGTTAGAACGGCCGGGTGGGGGGAGGTCTTACGTTTTGAGCCGAGGGTTCTTAATTTGTATTTGCCGTGCTTTTGCTCATTCTCAGCTTTCTCTGTACTTGCATACTAATCCTTCAATAAACCAGATTTCCTAGAGTCTGCTGGTGAGCCTGGTTTTGTTAGGTTAGGCAACCATTACATAAAGCTGAGAATCCTTTAAACCTTTACCGCTAACCTCTATCCAGAGCAATCTGTGAGGAACCAAAGTTAGCGATGACTGAGCCTACTCCTTTCTTGGGGGAGAGCGAGTATTCAGAGGCTGGGGAGCCGGATTCCACGGCTAAAAGAGGTGGGAGAGAGCCCACTCCGGAGTCGGAGGACCTGTCGGGGGTGTCGAGTCCCAGTCCTGCGATCCACAAGGCTGTAAAGTCCAAAGTGGTGAAGAAGGCAGAGGAGGCGCCGACCGAACAGGTGATGTGGGATGAGGAGAAGGGACCCCTACCAAGGACGTCGAAGACGTCTTGGAAGCCGGGGTACCCGCTGTCCCCAAATGTGACCGTGGCCGGTGAGAGAGGGTCAGAGGACTCAGCAACCCCCGTGAAAGCACAAGGGTGGGACGCCCGGTTGCAAGCCCTAGAGGCAATGGTGCTGGAAATATCGTTGGCTTTGTGGGACCCGGTTGGGGAGAGAAAGGAGCACCACTCCCGACAGTCGTCCCCCTCTCCTCCCCCCTCTCTGGGTGTGAGGATGAAAGGTCGGAGGAGACATCGGGCGGGTTCACCATCTAGCAGCCCCAGACGATCGTCCCCATCGCCCCCATGGCATTTGGATGACCGAGGAAGGAGAATGGAAAGGGGGGAGAGGAGACATCCCAAAGTCAGGATTTTGGATTCCCCCCCCCCCCAGACGAAAGATCGATGGGTGCTAAGTGAAAGGCTGGGCAGAAGGAGAGGAACAAGAGCCTGCTGGCCACTAGATACAGGGACTTTACGGTCAAGTTTGATGGGAACCCCACGAAGCTGTCATTTTTCCTGACAAATGCAAAGAGCTATATGGAGGAATTCGGGATGCTGTTTCCTTCAGAAAGAGCTAAGATAAATGCGGTGGCCACCAAGCTAAAAGGCAGGGCAGCTTATTGGTTTGTACAATTGACTGAGATGGAGGCCCTAGAATTGACCGACTTCAAGGACTTCTTGTGGGCGCTCAAGTTAGCAAAGGAAAAAGCCAAAGTGGCCCTGAGGGAGTTGATCCAGGGATCAAAGTTGGTAGCAGACTACGCCTTAGAATTCCAAGCCCTAGCTTGGATGATTGGTCGCAGACAACCCTGATAGAAATGTTCAAATGTACGTTTTGAGCTGAGGGTTCTTAATTTGTATTTGGCGCGCTTTTGCTCATTCTCAGCTTTCTCTGTACTTGCATACTAATCCTTCAATAAACCAGATTTCCTAGAGTCTACTGGTGAGCCTGGTTTTGTTAGGTTAGGCAACCATTACACTGTCTCTAATCCTCTCTGCTTCTCTGCTTTGATGCCAAACTTAATTTCACCCTGACAGAGTACTATAAAGCCACCCACTAAGTTCACAAGAGTGGCAAGATTTGAAACGGAGAACGTTAGTTAAGAGTTTAGGCCTCTACCTACAGTATAATCCTCTACTTCACATTGTTTCTAAGACTCTATGTATATAGTTAGTTAAAAAAAAAGGCTCAGAGATAATTACCATGGTGTAAAACAGGACAGTGCCTTGAAAACAGCATCACAATACATTCTTAATAACAGGAAGCTATTGAAATGACTGCAATGTGCAAGGGAGTTTTGGAGAGGCCTATGCTTACCAAACGGGTCGTTTGTTGTTGCTTTTTTAAGTTGAAGAGCTTAAAAGGAATTACAGCTGCAAAAATAAAAAGGGCCCCAATCCCAACAGTAGTGACTTCATTTACAGCCGCTTTTTCTGGGGAAAATATTTGTCCTACCCTTCCCCTATCTGGCACCCAACAAATGCATTGGAATAGTGCTTGCTGGGCACTTTAACACATCTGGATAGGCAAGGTTGAGATCTAGCAGATCATGACTAAGAAGGTTGCATGTTCTGTGTCAGATTGCTACACAGACGCACAGTAATAATAATATGAAGTTGGGTAACGGCAAATATGCACATCTGTTAGCTCATCTGAATGCAGAAATGACAATAAAAATCAGCAGATAGGGAGTTATCATACTACCCTGAGGCTTCAGCAGCATTGACCAGAGAAATAAGAGTTCTGCACAAGCTTGCTGCTTCTACCTGAAGCCTAAATCTGTTTCCAATTGACTTTCCCCACACAGCCGTCGCTTTTGATGAAGATCGGTAATCACAGTATCTGCTTCCCAATGCCTCAAATTGATCAGAGATAAGGATTTCCCATTAGGCAGAAATTAAGGATATATTTCTTCCAATATTACTGCTCCCAAAAATACCTTCTTTCTGGCTTTCATTTCTGTGCCCGGCTCATCATTTTGGGTTAATGAAGACATCCATGAAGACAACTCAACAGGGTCAGATGATGCGGCAAAATGGGGAGGACAGACTTCTCTGTTCTGACAGATGACTCCCCTTTTTCCTTCTCCATTTGAGTCCAAAGGACCCAACCAGTTGTCTAAGTTGCAAGGAGACAGCAGATGCTACCAAGAGTACCCACCACTCTCTTTGTCACATCTGATTTTATTTCTTCAAACAAACATTTAAAAATAAGACCAGATAGAGACCCAGCCACTAGCATTACAGTATTTTCCTTTCCAAAAACAAAATGTTTCATTTCAATCTTTCGTATGTTATGTTATGTTAGTGCAACTGCAAATACATTGCATTTCAAAATATATTGAAAGGGCCAAAATTCATCTTAAAAATGATGACTTGGGCCTAGTCCGCTGGATCAAAGATCTGTGGATGTAAATAGGCTGTTTGTTTTTAACATGGGGAAAGTGTAAGGCGGACGTGGTAGGTACCAATCCATGGGCATCCATGGGGTGGTCAAAGAAGTTCAAGATGCCATCCAAAATCATGTAATTGAAGCCCTGCCTTTCCTTATTTTACAAAGTAGATAAAAAAAGTGAACCTCACACAGCTGTGGACACTATTTTGATCTTTTCTCACTCAGACACACAACACCCTTGTGCCTGGTTTTCATGTGGTCTTCCCTTTTGAAGGTGGCCTCAAATCTCAGACATTTTCTCTGGAAAATGACTGGTAAGAAATCTCACTTTGGTGTTACTGGAAACAGAGTATGGGGTCAAGAGGGATGCAGGACTGATGCAGAGTGTGGTAAAATAGATTAACAAATCATGCAAATCCATGCCTTATATGGCAGTGAGATCCATTGCATTCAGTGGTGCTCACGAGACAGCTAGCTATAAAATCTCAGCCTTAGGTGAGTTCGTTAAAAACACTTAATCTTACTGCATGCTCAGCTAATATTATGCTCAATGCTATATATCCTGAAACTCTGTTATTTGTCTCCTCTTAGAATACAGCAAATCCTGTGCAATCTGCTTTTGCATTCTTCCTACTTTTTTTTAGAGATGCTTTATTATCAGTATTAAAGTTTGATTTCTTCCCAAGCAGTGAATTAATAGTTTCATAAATGTTAATACCCAGCACTTTTCAATTTCCTTCCCTAACTACTGAGCACCAGTTTTGTTTTTCTTTTTTTAATGGTTGCTCTGCTGTTTAACTCTTTGCAGTGGTGATTTTAGAATGCATACGTACATGTAGTCCTTGTTTAATGACCACCATTGAGACTGGAATTTCAGTCATTCAGCAAATCCAACCCGAATTTCAGTCATTCAGCAAATCCAACCCTTTACTGCAGCGGTCATTAAATGAATCACTGCATCCATTAAGCGAGCAACATGGTCATTAAGCAAATCACATGGTTCCCCATTGATTTTGCTTGCCAGAAGCCAGCTGGGAAGGTCGAAAATGGTGATCACATGACCATGGGATGCTGTGATGTTCATAAATGCAAACCAGTTGTCAAGCGCCCAAATCGTGATCACGTGACCATGGGAACATTGT